>NC_088386.1:46810000-47180000 GCF_037993035.2 Macaca fascicularis | reverse complement strand
TTTGAAACTTGAGTGCATGAAACACCCAGATGTTTTTTGTTGGGGTAGAGTGTATGAGGGGGAAAGATTCTGAGTACCTTACACAGGCACAATTGATGTGTTATAAAGAGTGTATTTCCTGACAAATGATTATAATGCTTTTAGTTTAGCTGAATCAAGATAAACGGATAATTCTGTCACCGTAAATAAGTATATATTTCATCTTCAACTTATTTTCTTCACCAGCTCTGACACCAGTGTCTAACACATAATAGGTACTCAATAAATATTCATTGAAAAAAATAAATAAAACATAGCAGGGTGGAGTAATTATATGCAAAGAAGGGAAAGATTACTCAACACTGCTCAGCTAAAAGCCTAACCCTGAACATTACAGAGTATTGAAGTATGTGCCCTGAAATCTGTAATTGGTAAGAAGATTTAAATAGATATATAATAACCATCTGTTATTAGGAGGATCTAAATATGTATATACTGTAGGTCTTAGAAGGATCTGAATATATATACTATATGTAATATGCTATATACTTTACATATATCATATATATCAAAGTTTTATATAACATATAAGCCCATAATCAGCTTACAATAAGCATTGATAAACTGTAGTTCCTCTTTTCCTAACTAACCCCTTACAGACTTTTTATAATGTTGATTTCCAGAATGTATAGTAAATGTTGACCTGTCAGGTTCATTATGAATGTTTAAGCATTTACTTATTCTTTTGTTGTTTTATGATGACAGTCAGAATCCAACAAACTGAGAAAACAACAAATTTGTACAAAATATTTCCCCCTTCTTGGAATCCAAGTTTCTTTTCTCTCTGTGAAACAAGAGAGAGATCATGAAGTTTATTAATATACATGTTCCGGGACAGGACTTCCCAGCAGTGCGCTCTAGTTTGGGGAATGCTGAAATATGGAGCTCTCAGGCCTCAGGGCCACCACACAAAACCCGGGCCAGCTGGGGTCCTTCAGCCTGCTGTCTCTCCTTCTGAATAGACTGATGCACCTATCCTAGTGTAAATAATAACAGGATTTTCTCTGCATTCCATGTGGTGAAAGTGGTGCATGCCATTGAAGAAATAGTCTAACTTAGTGACTCTCAACCAGAAGAAATTTTGCCCCACAGGAACATTTAGCAACATCTAGAAATATTTTTGGTTTTTACAACTGGGGAGTGGCATGCTACTGGCATCTAGTGGGTAGAAGCCAGGGATGCTGCTAAGCACCCCACAATGCACAGGGCAGCCCCCACAACAAAGAATCATCCAGTACACAATATCAGTGGTTAGGAGGTAGAGAAACTCTGCTGTTTGCTTGGTGGGTACAATGTGTGTTGCTCCAGTGATGGATGCACTGAAGGCCTGACTTTACCACAATGCAGTTGCACTTGTGCCCCCACGAATATATGGAAATTTAAAAAAGTTTTAAAGAGAAAATCTGGTGTTACTAAATCCAAAAGGGTAGTGCAGAACCAGGATACACGCATGTGGAAATTAACAAGCCTTGCCTTTGTTTTGGTGCTGAGGGTCTTAATTGACTTCGCTGGGTTATATGCACCATGGCAAACATGTGCAGGAAAAAGAAAAGTGCCATACACACACATCTCATGCTGCACACCTCAAAGGGAAATGGACAAGTTTAAGGAATCAGACCAAAAAAATTTTATATTGAAATAATTTCAGGCACTCAGAAAAGTTGAAAAAATAGTACATGTAATTCACATATGTGTGTATGTGTGTGTGCGTATACCCAGATTCCCCAAATGTTAACATCTTACCACATTTGCCTTCTCTTTTTGTCTCTTTTTCTCCCTTTCTTTCTCTCAGATCTAGACCTATATCTATATATCTCTATGAGAAATTAAATTGTTTCATGATGCCTATTCTGCCTGTATTTCCCAAAAATAAGAATATTCTCAATAATCACATTGTGATGATTAAAATCACAAAATTAATTTTCACTAGTCTGCTAGTCTACAGAATTTATTCAGTTTTATCACTAATATCCTTTATAAGAAAAGAAAATATTTTCTCTGGCTCAGGATTTAATCCAAGACCACAGGTTGCATTACTTGCTATGTCTTTAGTCTCTTTTACTCTGGACTAGTTCCTCATTGTTTCTTTGCCTTCCAAGTTTTTGACATTCGTAAAGAACATAGATCAGTTATTTTGTAGAATCTCTTTCCATTTGGGTTTTCTGGTGGGTCCTTGTGATAGACTCAGATTATCTTTTCAGTAGGAGATCACACATTGTGTCCTCCTCAGTACCTCATATCAGGAGGCACAGGATATCAATTTGTTCTATTACTAATAACTTAAACACTTGGTTAAAGTGATATTGCCAGGTTGCTATACTGTTGAGTAACCATTTTATCCTTTGTAATTGATAAGTAATCTGGCAGGGAGATTTTCTGACCCTGTGTAAATATTCTGTTTTTCATCAAATTTTTCTAGTTTTAGCCGAGCACGATGGCTCACACCTGTAATCACCGTACTTTGGGAGGCCAAGGCAGGTGGATCACCTGAGATCGGGAGTTCAAGACCAGCCTGGCCAACATGGTGAAACCCCATCTCTACTAAAAATACAAAAATTAGCTGGGCATGGTGGTGGGTGCCTGTAATCCCAGCTACTTGGGAAGCTGAGGCAGGAGAATTGCTTGAACCTGGGAGGTGGAGGTTGCAGTGAGCTGAGACTGCGCCATTGCACTCCAGCCTGGGCAACAAGAGTGAAACTCTGTCTCAAAAAAAAAAAAAAAAAAAAAAGAAAATCCTAGTTTTAGTAAGTCAATGAAACTTTTGTTTGGATCCCCTTGTCTTCTGTTGAAGAGACATAAGGATGGCTTTGGGACATCAAAGAGATTTTGATAAATTCCCCCCAAAAAAATCATTTTGGGAATCCTAATCTTTCACAATGATTGTGAGGTGTAATTATAAATAATAAGCCACATGGAAGATGGACACAGTGGCTCACACTTGTAATCCCAGCACTTTGGGAGGCTGAGGCGGGCAGATCACCTGAGATGGGGAGTTCAAGGCCATCCTGGCCAACATGGCGAAACCCTGTCTCTACTAAAAATACAAAAATTAGCCTGCTATGCTGGCGCTTGCCTGTAATCCCAGCTACGCAGGTGGCTGAGGCACCAGAATCACTTTTCTCAGGAGGCAGAGGTTGCAGTGAGCCATGATTGCGCCATTGCACTCCAGCCTGGGCAACAGAGTAAGACTCTGTGTCAAAATAATAACAAGCCACATAGGAAATAAAACTCCCTGACTTCTAGGCACACTTTGAATAAGACAGCTTTTGAAAAGGCAAGGGCTGCCTCTCAATTAAACACTGAGGGACACAACCCAAAAGATGGAGAAGCCTGTTTCATTTGATAATATTGGCAAAGCATGTGATTACCTAGATTGATTTCTTGTAGGCAGGATTTTCTATAACTTTGAAAATGTGACCCATAATCTCCGTTTTGAAAGGCAGTTATGTTCCAGATAAATCAAGAAATAATGCATCTATTTTCTGCTTATGTTATGTTGTTCTGCTTATGATATCAATTCCGTATAATGTTTAATTAAGATAAAATCAGCAATTCTGTTTGAAGCCAACTGTGTCATTCACTAATCTAACAACACCACTGAAAAATTCTTATTTCTTATTTTAGAGACTTTATAGAGAAGCTTGGGACAAAGACAAGACTCAGATCCACATCATGCCTGATACGCCTGACATTGTTCTGGCTAAAGCAAATTTAATCAACACAAGTGATGTAAGTTTTCAAATTCAGCATGTGTTTTCAGAAAGCTCATTTTGATTGTTTCCAAATCAGTGAAGTTTTCTGGAAGTTCTTTGAATCCCTGAATTATTATAATTAATGAACTACATATGACTTAGATTCTTTATTTAGTGGCTTGTAGATTGAACATCGAAATGTTAGTACTCACTGTGTCAGGCAGAATGGGGAGTCTGTATTCTATGTTCCTTGCAGTCCATTGTTATACATATCATCACAGGGTGATGGCTTGTATTGCATTTCCCAGTGTGGACAGGCACTCTTTGCAGGCAGAGACAATTCTTATTGAATCTACAGTGCTTATCTAGAATCGTGCCTGACACATAGTAGATACTCAATGAAATTTTGGATCAGTGAGCATACAAAAGCCATGCAGGAGAATTTCATTTTTATTGTCATTGTCATTGCAGCATAATCTCCTGAAATTTATACATCTGAAAATTAAATATTTTAAAAACAAATTCTAAATTCTAATAGAATGACTTTAACATTAAAGAATGTATCAAAGTAATGCCACAAAGGACTAACAGATAAACACAAGTCCAAGATCAACAGGCACTTTAAATAATCTGGTTTCTGGATAAAAGTACATTTAAATTATATTCTCAATTTTTAAGTTATGTCACAGATCTGAAAAAAAAATTATTTTTCTTAAGCTTTTAAAATTCATTATTTAAACTTTCTTCAAAACATCTTAAGTTTTAGAAATTATGGTGGACTCAGTATCTTACCTATAGATGTGGATCCTATTTTGGATGGTCCCATATTGGGAGACAGACTATTTCACAATGCATCAGCTACATGGAAGAGATAACCCCTTAGGCATGATTTTTTCTCATTAGAATAATTAGATGAAAAGCCATAGCTCTTTTCTAACAAAAACTTCTAATGAAACAGCCAATGTGAATTGAAAAACAGCACCTAAATAATAATCCATTTCATTTCTCTATTGTTTTACTTCTGCCTGATTCTTGCAAGTGTAGACAGGCACTGTATAACAACAGTTTGGCCAACAAAGGCACACATACAGAATGGTGGTTCCATAACATAGTACCATAATCATACTGTATTTTTGCTGTATCTTTTCCATGTTTAGCCATATTTAGATACACAAATATTAATACTTCCCATTGTGTTACAGTTGCCTATACTAGCATGCTCTACAGGTTTGTAGCCTAGGAGGAATAGGCTATACCATATAGCCTAGGTGTGTAGTAGACTGTACCATCTAGGACTGCATAAGTACACTCTGTGATGTTCCCACAAGGACAAAATCACGTAACAATACATTTCTCAGGATGTATCTTTGTCATTAACCAATGCATGACTGTATTTGGGAAGAGCTGACAATTTTGCTGATTTAGGTAATTGAAGAGCTTTAAAGTTTAAAACAGGATCATTAGCAATCAATGGGCATAATTTCTAATTACATTTGAGTATTCTAGGGCACAGATGCTACTCTCATGGACTCAAAATATTTAGCACATTTGATCATTATGCTATATTTGTCTATGGGGAACATAGTGATCTTCATTTCTTAACAGAAACTCTACCGAATGGGTTATGAGGAGCTGAAGAGAAAAGGTTATGATCTTCCTGTTGATGCCATACCAATCAAAGCAGCAAAAGCCTCCCGGGAAATTGCCAGTGAAGTAAGATTTTATCCTTTGTTGATATTGATTTGATTGCAATTTGTCACTTCAAAGCAGTCTCAATTTAATTTCAAATTGAACAAAATCTAAGGGGCAACAAATTACAATGGAATAAAATGATCCCATGCAGTGTGGGATGAGGATAAGATCAAGGATGCATTTATTATGTATGGAATTTCATAGCTGAATTTAGCCTTTAATCTTTCATATCAAAAGACTGAAGTCTTTGGCTCTCTAGGCTTAGTAAAATATTTAGAGTTAATGTGCTTTGTAATTTGCCACAAAGATGGCAACAGAAGTTAATTTTGAAAGGAATAAGACACATTTTTTTTTTCTTTAGTACAAATACAAAGATGGTTACCGCAAGCAGCTCGGCCACCACATTGGAGCCCGGAACATTGAAGATGACCCCAAGATGATGTGGTCCATGCATGTGGCCAAGATCCAGAGTGACAGGGAGTACAAGAAGGACTTTGAGAAGTGGAAGACCAAGTTCAGTAGCCCAGTAGACATGCTGGGGGTGGTGCTGGCCAAGAAGTGCCAGACCTTAGTCAGCGACGTGGACTACAAGAACTACCTGCACCAGTGGACGTGCCTGCCCGACCAGAGTGATGTCATCCATGCTCGGCAGGCCTATGACCTCCAGAGTGACGTGAGTCTAAGATTTTCCTTTGGCCAACAAAACATGATGTCTGCTTTTTAAAGTATCAGAGTCCCGTCGTGAGGGGATTTGAGTTTACACAATTACCCTGGACTAATGCCCAAGCCCCATCTAGTCACCCAAACATCTGGAGGCAACATTATTCCACAAAGACCCAGCAAAGACCCATTGCTTTGGTGGAAGCCTCTAGATTGTTGAGCTAGACAATCAAAGGATTGAGTCATTTTCTATGTGCTTCTGTTTAAAATGTTTTTCAAAATACGCTTTTAATCTGAACATTTTGTTGATTTATAATTCATACCAAAAATTTAGAATTTTCTAATAATTCAAGTATTAAAATATATATAATATAATATGAACTTTTATTTAGGGGCAAATGATTTAATTATGACAAATTATGATAAATGATTTAATTATGACAAATTTGTCACTTGCACTTTCAGAATTTGTACAAGTCAGACCTTCAGTGGCTAAAAGGCATTGGCTGGATGCCTAGTGGTTCTCTCGAGGATGAGAAAAACAAACGAGCCACCCAGATTTTGAGTGACCACGTTTACCGTCAGCACCCAGATAAATTTAAGTTTTCCAGCCTTATGGATTCCATACCAATGGTTTTGGCAAAAAACAATGCCATTACCATGAATCATGTAAGTCTTATCTTTGTTTGAGGAGGTTATTAATTTTTTTGTTTATGGAAACACTGAAATCTGTTTCTATAAAAGAAAACTTATTTTTGATTCCTTTGCTTGGTACTAATGTGGTTTTAAACTATTGTGCTTCTTATTGACACAAGACATCTAGACCTGAAAATGTCACAAATACCAATTCACTGAGCTGAATTTCTTGATTCTCATTAAAAATCAGACTGTCTGCATGTGTCTATTTATTACTGGCCTGTACCAGTCATGTCTCTCTGTTTCTCTTAGCGCCTCTATACAGAAGCTTGGGATAAGGATAAAACCACTGTCCACATTATGCCAGACACCCCTGAAGTTTTATTAGCAAAACAAAACAAAGTAAATTATAGTGAGGTAAGCAATATATTCATAGTGCAGGATACATTTTCCTTACAATGCACTTTCTAAATCTAACTTATTATTAATGTCTGTTTTAGAAACTGTATAAGCTTGGCCTAGAAGAAGCCAAGAGGAAAGGTTACGATATGCGGGTAGATGCCATTCCTATCAAGGCAGCCAAGGCCTCCAGAGATATTGCAAGTGAAGTAAGTATACTTGGAAAATTCTTTGCCTTAGCTGTGGCTCAAAGATTTATTTATCTCTCCTGGATTTAGAGTGGCACAAGTAAGCCATGAGGTTAAAGCTGTTGCTAACAGTTTATTGTTCCAATGAATGGTTTAAAATAATGGTAATAGAGTTATCAACACAAAGGCCAAATTCTAGTTATGGTTGAGTCCATAGCAACATACATTTCAAAACATGTCCATCTCTTGCTGAACAAAAGTATTAGATACTTGACTATAGTTCATATAATTGTTTTGGCTTTTCCAATGATGTATTTCTCATATATAATTGAACTTATTGTAGGGTTTCTTCAAAACCCAACCTATGCTGTATGAACCAATGAATCTACAAGGGCTGAATTATAGGACACATTATTCAAAGTTCAACGATTCATATGGAACATATGTTTGTTTCTATATCCAGTCGTGGGCTACAAATATTTGCTCTCTTTAAAAGATAGATTTGTTCACTATTGCAACCACAGAAAACCAAACACCACATGTTCTCACTCGTAGGTGGGAATTGAACAATGAGAACACTTGGACACAGGGTGGGGAATATCACACACTGGGGCCTGTCGTGGGGTTGGGGGAGGGAGGAGGGATAGCATTAGGAGATATACCTAATGTAAATGACGAGTTAATGGGTGCAGCACACCAACATGGCACATGTATACATATGTAACAAACCTGCACGTTGTGCACACGTACCCTAGAACTTAAAGTATAATAAAAAAGGATTTGCTCACATTTCTAAAAATTTTTATCTTTCCATTTCTTTTGTCTATGAAGTTAAACAAACAAAAAAAAAACTCTAGATTTTTTTCTTTATTTCCAAAATATGGGAAGTAATCATAATTTAAGAATAAATGACAATCACAGAAGGGTTAAATACCATATAATAAAATACCTGCTGTCATTAAAAATCATGCGTATAGGTCAGGCACCGTGGCTCACACCTGTAATCTCAGTGCTTTGGGAGATCAAGGTGGGAGGATCACTTGAGGGCAGGAGTTCGAGACCAGCCTGGTCAGCATAACAAGACACTATCTCTACAAAAAACTTAAAAATTAGCCAGGTGTGGTGGCGCATACCTGTAGTGCTAGCTACTCAGAAGCTGAGGCGGGAGGATCACTTCAGCCCAAGAGTTGGCGGTTGCAGTGAGACACGATTGTACCACTGCACTCCAGCCTAGGCAACAGAGAGAGATGCTTTCTAAAAAAAAGAAAGTCATGTGTGCAAAGACTATTTAATGACACATAGAAATGCTTATATAATAACTGAAAAGAGCAGGCACAAACCCATATACAGTATGACTTCTAATTATATTTTCACACACGAATCATAAAGAATTATTTTAGTGGCAGAATGACATCTTAAATTTTTTTTTTTCCTGTGTATAAATATACAGACACTCTTTGTAGGCAAAGACAATTCTTATTGAATCTACATTGCTTATCTAGAACCGTGCTTGACACATAGTAGATACTCAATGAAATTTTGGATCAGTGAGCATACAAAAGCCATGCAGGAGAATTTCATTTTTATTGTCATTGTCATTGCAGCATAATCTCCTGAAACTTATACATCTGAAAATTAAATATTTTAAAAACAAATTCTAAATTCTAATAGAATGACTTTAACATTAAAGAATGTATTAAAGTAATGCCTATTTATATGATATATATTTTATATAAGAGATATATTTCATATGTGATGATATATGACATATATTTCATTTATTTTCTAAATGGTTTCTACATCTATCATATAATTTATATATTCAGGGAAAATTTTTTTTAAATAGAGAAAGTTACGCTTAGTGATTACTTTTTACTAAAAGTTAAAGCAGATGATTATCTTTTTCTTCTTTTAGTTCAAGTACAAAGAAGGCTATCGTAAACAGCTTGGCCACCACATTGGTGCCCGAGCTATACATGATGACCCCAAGATGATGTGGTCCATGCATGTGGCCAAGATCCAGAGTGACAGGGAGTATAAGAAGGACTTTGAGAAGTGGAAGACGAAGTTCAGTAGCCCAGTGGACATGCTGGGGGTGGTGTTGGCCAAGAAGTGCCAGACCTTAGTCAGCGACGTGGACTACAAGAACTACCTGCACGAGTGGACGTGCCTGCCCGACCAGAGCGACGTCATCCACGCTCGGCAGGCCTATGACCTCCAGAGCGATGTGAGTACTGAGAGTCATAATAACGTGCAGAGGTGGGAAATTATTTAACACCCCTTGGAGAAAATGGCAATATATGGCACAAGCTCTCCAGCCCCTGCAGGAGGCAAATAGCATGCCTTTATCCATAGGTATTTTAATCCTTTAACCCTTCAGACCGAAATGGAATGTTGTGTGATACCTGGCCCATCCACCAAACTAAATTTTGAGAATGCTTTTACTTGATCTCTTATCCTTCAGATGAAAATGCATTGCTAACACAGAGATAAATATTTATTGACTATTTGTGTCAACAGAATATGTACAAGTCTGATCTCCAGTGGATGAGAGGCATCGGCTGGGTGCCCATTGGCTCTTTGGATGTGGAAAAATGCAAAAGGGCAACTGAAATTTTGAGTGATAAAATCTATCGCCAGCCTCCAGACACATTCAAATTTACCAGTGTGACTGACTCTCTGGAACAAGTGTTGGCCAAAAATAATGCCATCACTATGAACAAGGTGAGACTTCAAAATTGGGAATCAAAGTGGGGCCCCTAAAGCTGAATCAACACAAAAGAAACATTAATGAGGACAGAAAGAGCATTGAGCAATAAAAGGCATCTATCTATCTGTCTATTGGCTTGTCATCTATTAATAACTGATATATATCATGTATATTTTGATATTTACTTCAGTTATTGTTTCCTGGTTTTGATAAAGTGGCATATTTTATGAAAAAATAATCTGCATAAAATATGCTTATTCTCATTTTCCTTTTAATTGTTAACATACGTTTCAGATTTATAAGGCATTTATAAGTACATGTTCCACTATGATCTTATTACTTAAAGATGTGCATAAAACACATAATGTGTATAAGATCCATAACCTTTTCTTTTTTTGTTTTTAAAGTTTTTGTGGCCCTAAAATTCCTATTAACTATACACAGAACTTTTTTCCTGATGAATTTGTGTATTTTCTTTGATAGCGTTTATACACAGAAGCCTGGGACAAAGACAAGACGCAGATACACATAATGCCTGACACACCAGAAATTATGTTGGCAAGAACGAACAAAATCAACTACAGTGAGGTGAGAGCAGATTCTTTGACATTTGCACGCTGCTGCTTATTTCAGTTGATCTGCTGTGTGGTGATGTGATACCAAATGACAGCTTTAGAAAGAATCTTTTTCATGCTTCATGTGAATAACAACTCTTGCATTTCTCAATCACCATCATAAATGTCAAACTTTACGCAATATGAATTATCATTTAGGAAATACAAATGACAAGAACTAATTATTTAAGCTGTAACCATGAGATTATGTAGACCATTTTCTTTTATTATTTTTTGAAATTAGGAAATTAGCAATTGACCTATATATGTATCTCTCCTTTATGCTGAAGCGTAACTAGTAAATATATTTTCTGTATATTGTTCCTAAGTGTGGTTTAGGATCGAAATTTAAGATTTTTAGTGTATAAGATTAAAGGCAAGAACTAAAATCCACAGTACCACCAGGTCTCACACACACACACACACACACACACACACACACAGAAATATCTGTCCGTGTATATATTAGCAAGCCCATTTCCTTTCACTTTCAGTGTGCACAGGGCCACGTGCCATCATTCCAGAATCACAGACGCTTAGGCAGAGAGTCAAGCCTCCACCCTAGTGCAAAGGTCCCCCTCCCCACAAATAGGTTTTTGACCTGCCTTTGCTTAAGGATTCCCAATGACAAGGAGCTGATCTCATAAATCAGTCCATTTGTTCTGGAAAATTTATGAGAAACCTTCTGATGTATTGAGTCACAACATTTCTCTCTGCAAACTCACGTAGTCCTCTGAAGCTGCACAGAACAAATCTGTGCCGGAGATGGAGAGCAGCACCAGGGTGCCTCCCCTGCCACCTTCACCCCAGGTTCACCTTCCATATCCCAAGCTCCTGGGCATTCCTCACATGACATCACTAGTAAAATGTGACTCTCAGAACTGGGCAAAATACTATGAGTGGTGAATGACTGGCATAGAATACACTTAACTATTGTATTTCCTTTTCTGGACATTTGACCTCTATTCTGCATCCTGTGCTCCCAGCGTACATTGGCAGCTGTCACTGCTGGTGCACACAGAACTTGAGACCAACTTAAACTCTGAGACCTCTTATGTGGGCTAAAGCTAGGTTTCTTCCATCCTGCGTTTATGCGTTTGGTAATTTATCTCTGTTCAAAGATTGGCATTTATCTCTGTAATTTCTTCTTCTTAGACTGAGCCTGTGGATATAAGCCTATGGAGATTTTTGTGAATCTAAGATTCTGTCAGCTGATGTGTTAGTTATTTCACCTGGCTTTGTGCCACCAGCAAGGAAAATATTGTTTCTTTGGCAGCATAAATCAACAACATACAGAGCATAATTTAGAGAATTTAGGTGGAATTGCCACCATCTTAAGTAATTTTATTTTGGAAATGAGACTATAATTTTAGTGCTTGTATAGCTAGCTCTTAATTGTCACCAAAAACTAAAAACGTCAAGTCTTACTCCCTAGTCAGAAAGGACTGAATTATTAGCCAAACCTATAATATAGGTCCTGTTCCAGGAAACCACGCATTATATGTGCAGGAATTTCAGGAAACAAAGGGCCCCCTCCCCCCCGTGTCTAGCCAGTCAGTATTTCTGGAATTCTCAACTCTGTCTTTGCTGAAAAAGCTCAGAGATGTGTTAGTGCAGCTACTTGGCTGCCAGTTCCAGGAGGCCCAGGTGCCCTTCCCCCTTTCATCTGCAGCCCCCTATTGCACCCACCCAGACTGGGACACTGCCATGGGTGCTTCCCTCTGGTGTTAAAAAAAAAAAAAAAAAGAGCTTTTTGGCTGCTTTCCTATTTTCTGTGGAATTAGACACCAACTTCTTAGAATCAGGCGTTCACAGTCCGACTCCGGGCTATTCTGAGCCCTCTCCAGCGACTCCTCCCTGGGGCTTCATCCACTTCCTTCAACATCCCTCTGCTTCCCCTCCACAGTGGTGCCTGATTCACGTGATTTCCTCTGCCCTTGAAGCCACCTTAGTCTACTGAAACTCTGCTCAAAGTCTGACTCTATGGTCACCCCATCTGCAAGAACTTCCCTGATTTTCAATTCAGAATAAATGACTCCTTTCTGGAGCTCTTCATTATTAATGTGGTTTGACTTTTCAGCAGTTGCTTCCACAGGTTATCAGTCTCTCCATCAGTTCTCCCAGGAACCTCTAGGCTGAAAGGGATCTGAACCTCCTCTTTGATTCCCAAGTACCCCACACAGTCAGAGACCACAGGGTCAGGGCAGAATAAATGTGAGTTGAATTGATTGCCATGATCAACAGTTAAGCCTTTCCCTCCCACCCACATTTTACCACACTAGACCTATGAGTTTCAGCTTATGTTTTCCTATAATTTTTAAACCAGATTTATTCTTTTAACTAAACATTTTTAAAACAACCTATAATATGTGTATATACTTAATTCAACATAATTTTTAAAGTAAAAAATAAAGGTGCATTGGTTTTCATGGGTATCTTTTTTTGGTTTTGTTTTGTTTTTTGAGATGGAGTTTCACTCTTGTTGCCCAGGCTGGAGTGCAATGGCACAATCTCAGCTCACTGTAACCTCCATCTCCCAGGTTCAAGCAATTCTCCTGCCTCAGTCTCCCAGGTAACTGGGATTGCAGGCATGCACCACCACACTCAGCTAATTTTTTTTATATTTAGTAGAGATGGGGTTTCACCATGTTGGTCAGGCTGGTCTCAAACTCCTGACCTCAGGTGATCCACCCGCCTCCGCCTCCCAAAGTGCTGGGGTTACAGGTGTGAGCCACCGCACCCAGCCTCATTTTTGAGTCTTTACTTCAGCAAACATGTAGAAGACTTAGAACTCTCAAAAGTAAGACTATTATAGGCATTGTCTGTGGAGAACTTAGTGAATTGTCTTAGTCCTCTGTCAGTTTTTATATGTAAATGTCAGCATCTGATTTTCTCCCCCAAATTTAGACTCTGTACAAACTTGCTCATGAAGAAGCAAAGAAGGAAGGCTATGACTTGCGAAGCGATGCCATCCCCATCGTGGCGGCCAAGGCCTCCAGGGACATCATCAGTGATGTGAGTTGTCAATGCCATTCTGAGTTTGTGATCAATCTAATGTGGCATTTTCACTGAACTAAATCTTAGAAAAGAACTTTTCCTGGATCTTTGAAAACATATCCTGATATATTTGTGTGGGATATTTCAAAACCTCAGTTTTAAGGGAAATGAAAATCTTGATGTTTATAAGAGGGGTCTGTAACCTGTAGGACACAGCATCTTTGGTGAAAACTGGTCAACCAAGCATAGAGAAAGATTCATTCACGTGGACACTGTTAGAGTGAAGCTGCAGGCTTAGAGATGCTTAGGTAAGAATTATCACCAGGCTTATAGAAAAGCTTATAGAAAATATAACTCATAAACTTAGGTTCTGCCAGTGAGATTCAGGGCCTGGCTTTATGTAACATTTGAATAGATAGTATTTGAAAACACATGTGGTGCTTGCTATTGAAATTCGCCCTTATGAAAAGAAGGCAGTTGATCAGTACCAGAGGTGACTACTGACCTAAGGTCACACTCTTTTTTTTTTTTTTTTTTTTTTTTGAGACAGAGTTTTGCTCTTGTTGCCCAGGCTGGAGTGCAATGGCACGATCTTGGCTCACTGCAACCTCCGCACCCGGGGTTCAAGCGATTCTCCTGCTTCAGCCTCCCGAGTAGCTGGGATTACAAGCACTCACCACCACGCCCAGCTAATTTTTTGTATTTTTAGTAGAGATGGGGTTTCACCATATTGGCCAGGCTGGTCTCAAATTCCTGACCTCAGGTGGTCCACCTGCCTCAGCCTCCCAAAGTGCTGGTTTTACAAGCGTGAGCCACCACACCTAGCCAAGGTCACACTCTTAACAATAGCTCCTAGCCATTTATTGTGCCACCCAGAGTAAAACTGTCATCCTTTTCTGGTGCCTCAGGGATTCTTGAGGAACAAATGACTGCTCTAAAAATCAAGGCCCACTTGCTGTCCTTTATATTGGAATCATATGTTAGTGACTCAACTTTATGTATGTTGGATCCTCCCAGCAAATGGACTTATGCCAACAATAATAAATAATGAGATAATAATAACCAAGAAGTATTGAGAACTCTTTGCTAAGAGCTTTACATGCATTGTCTCACTTACTCTTCATAACTGCCCTAGGATGTAGATATCATCATTATCCCCATTTTGTGGATTATTTAAGCAACTTGCCTAAAATCAAACTCCTAGTGAGTGGGGGAGTTGAGACTCTGAACAATCTCATTCCTTTCCACTGTACCATATTGCGTTTTGCTGACTCACCTACACTTTCTCAGTCAGCTGTCTTTGAGACTAGAAGCATGTATGTTGGATAACTGCCTTAGATTCCAGAATGAAGTCATTGGACATGAATAATAAAAACATTGTCAGCACATGTGAGGCTAGAACCCATGACCTTATTAAGAGCATGATCTAACCAGTTGGGTTGCTGTGTCAGTTTTACAAATACAATCAGTTTTCAAAATGATGCCAAAAGCTTGCCACTGCCATTGAATGCATGAATCCAGTAAAAAATAATAATAATAAAATATTCTTCTTTGGTGCTACTACAGGTGGTCCTTGCAGGAATCAGTCCCTCATTTTACTGTTTATTAAAGACACTATTCCACCAAGTGCACCCTCTTCCTGACATGCTTTTAGTGCATAGAATCCAATTCTACAGGTTCCCTGCTTCAAATCTTCTCTCCCTGACTTCCACAGGTGACCTTTTCCCCACATATTCACTTCCTGTTTTCAGAGGTATCCCTTCGTACTAGGCTGTAGGTGACTTGGGGTATACGCTACAATTACATGAATTCCATCTATTTTTCTACCTCCATAAAGGCTTCCAGGATGAAGGCCAGGATACTGGCTTGAGTTAGTGCTTATTAACGAAAGTCAGTTGAACTATGATGTAAGCAAGTTGATTTTGCACAGATTTGTGGCCTCTAAAGGGTTACAAAAAAAAACCTGATTTGTGCATTTTCATTTTAGTACAAATATAAAGATGGTTACCGGAAGCAACTTGGCCACCACATTGGAGCCCGGAACATTGAAGATGACCCCAAGATGATGTGGTCCATGCATGTGGCCAAGATCCAGAGTGACAGGGAATATAAAAAGGACTTTGAGAAGTGGAAGACGAAGTTCAGCAGCCCAGTGGACATGCTGGGGGTGGTGTTGGCCAAGAAGTGCCAGACCTTAGTCAGCGACGTGGACTACAAGAACTACCTGCACGAGTGGACGTGCCTGCCCGACCAGAGCGACGTCATCCATGCTCGGCAGGCCTATGACCTCCAGAGTGACGTGAGTACAGCATCTATAAATGGAGCTATGCATAGAAATAATTTAAACTATGTGAAAATTATCCTTTATATATAATCCATTGAATTACTCAAGTTAAGATTGATTGGTCCATGAATAAGATTTAAATCAGAATACAATTTTATTGCTTTCATATGAATACATTAATAGACTTCATAAGAAAGTAAAATTTACAAAGTAGACTTGGTCTTATAAAAAAACAAAATGGGAATTAAGTAACATTAGAATTCAGGGTCCGCTAGAGGGAGACATTTTATTCTTTTAAGGAAGGAAGAAATCTTTTTACTTCAAAAAATTACCGTGGAATTTGTTTTTGGCTTCTTTTGCAAAACAAAGAATTATTGAATTCTAATGCCTACTGCCACACTAAATATTATGCTTGTGAAATAGAAGAAGTCTGTGGGTCTGTACACTTCCGGACTGTTTCACAGACACTTCTGCTTAGCCTGGCTCTCTGGAGAGGAGCCATGTGGTAATGACAGAACCTACTACCTATTGGAAGCAGATGCACTGTCTCAAATCTGGATATGAGAGGCACATTTCCTGCACTATGTATTTTATAAACTTTGAAGGAATTGAAGCACCGGCAAGTTTTGGAGACTAAAACGAATTCGTAATAATGATACATTAATTGGTTGTTCCTAAAAACTTACAGCCTACCTGAGAAAACTCCCACGTCTGTTCTGTAGCTTTTGACATACAGAACTCTGTGTTTTGCAATTCTTTCCAAAAAGAAAGGCTTTGCCTGCACAGAAAAGATAGTTTAAAAGGGTTGATGTCACCCATACAACGACAACATTGACAGATTGCTTACCATCTGTCTATTTGTTGGACACCTTCTCTGGATTGCCTTCCTCACCCTGTGATATGACCTTCATAATGTGGGAAGTATTTGAAAGTTAAAAAGCATTCCAGAGGTATAAACTGTTACTGTTTTAATTTTTTTCCTTTCTTTTTTTGAGACAGAGTCTCCCTCTGTCGCCCAGGCTGGAGTGCAGTGGCACGATCTCGGATAACTGCAACCTCTGCTTCCTGGGTTTAAGTGATTCTCATACTTCAACCTCCCTGTAGCTGGAATTACAGGCTGCCGCTGCCACGCCCCACTAATTTTTTGTATTTTTAGTGGAGATGGGGTTTCGCCATGTTGGCCAGGCTGGTCTCGAACTCCTGACCTCAGGTGATCCGCCCTGCTCAGCATTCCAGTGCGGGAATTACATGCGTGGGCCACCGCGCCCATCCTGTTTTCATTCTCGCTATTGTTATTTGTGGGGCAATAACTAGTCAGCACAGGCCAATTCTAATAGTTTTTTTGTCTAGACTACAAAATATGGGTTTTTTATTTTCTACTTAGTTGCTGTGACAGGTGAAATCTTTCTAATGAGCCAAGCAAAGATCCAATACTATGATTGTGAAGTAGTTGTGAATACTTAATAGATACATAAAAATCTTTAGCAAAAAAAGTTTTAAAATGAAGTGAGAAATAAAAATATGGCAATATGATTTTATTTAGGTGTCTGTGCTTCCATCCTGAGGACTTGTTGAGGAAGAGACTGGGGCCCTGCACAATGAAATTGTTCATTTAATAAATAAGCAATTAAATTTTATTGCCCTGAATCTTGGACAGCGTTACAGCTGTTGAAGATCTCGGCTTCAGAGTTCTACATCACTATTATATTTTAACTGTGTTTTTAAAGGCATTACAGATATTTTGAAATATATGGACGAATACATTGAAGGCAATAAGAATCCAACACAATCCAACCACTAGAAAAACCCACTCTTATTCGTGTAATTTATCTACCCACATTGTTTTATGTGCTACTTTAAAATTTCATATTGTTTTAATGACGTTTCTACATGTCATCAATATTCTTAAACAGTGAAGGTTTTAATGGCTTCAGAGTGTTCCATTTGCCTAGGCCTAAAATCAATTCACTAAGGGCCTGTTGTTGGGCATGTGTGTGGTTTCTGTCACTCCAGGTTGGTATTCTTCCCTGCATAGGGATATTATAATTATGATAGTGTTCACTGAACCAACTGACAGAAGATATTCCTTGGGATCACTCCTCTCCTAATAACCTGAAATATTTGATAACTTTTTATTATGACTAGAAGAGATTTCTGGGTCATTTTTGAGCATAATTCCTTAGTTTGCCTTATACAATGAGCTTGTTTTCAATGATCAGAAAACAGAATTGCACTTTATTACTGATTCTATTTGCATATTTACCCTAAATATTGTGGTCTTGATGACGAGTTTTTGCCTTTTTTCCTCTTCTCAGAATATTTATAAGTCAGATCTCCAGTGGCTGAGAGGCATTGGCTGGGTCCCCATTGGGTCTGTGGATGTGGTCAAGTGCAAGAGGGCTGCCGAAATACTGAGCGATAACATCTACCGCCAGCCTCCGGACAAGCTGAAATTTACCAGTGTGACTGATTCTCTGGAGCAGGTGCTGGCCAAGAACAATGCCCTCAACATGAACAAGGTGAGCCCCAGTTGCCTCAAGCTTCTCCAAGATGCCAGAAGATGTCATTATATTTTAATGACTAATGGAGCCAAAATTATCTATGAAGGCGTGGGGTCACATTTACCTTCTAAATTACATGCTTGAAATCCTCTAAATAATTTTGATTATTCCCAGTTTCAATCTTGATAACTAGTAATAAGACTCACACTTCCAGCAGAATACTTCATATTCAAGTCTGGCTTATTTTTCCTAATTAGGTCAGTAATAATAGTTTTAAATGAACTTTTTGTCATTTCTATTTCAAATGATTTTTAATCAACATCTTATCTTCTTCAATAGCGTTTATACACGGAGGCCTGGGACAAAGACAAGACGCAGATCCACATAATGCCTGACACACCAGAGATTATGTTGGCAAGGCAGAACAAAATCAACTACAGTGAGGTAGGGGCCAGAATCTGTGGTGCTATATTGTGGTGGTGTTGTCTGTACTTAGTTTTGTGGAGATTCTTGAGCCTCAGCTGTCATGGTGCATGCGGCTCTTTGATTTCACACTCCGCCCATCCAACCTTTCATCTCTGTGTTAAATATTACATTTGATGGGATTCCACTGGCAAACTGAAGTCATATTGTCTTTTCTGTTCATGGCGATTTCCAAAGTGAGTCAGTGGGACTGAGTAGTATTTTAGACATTTCAGAGGATTGTTAGATAAAATACTGGCCCATTATTTCTGCCAAAATATACATGCCCACTAATTCCATCCCTACCAATTAGATACATCAGTAAATCACTGCACCTCCCCAGGGCAGAGAGAGTAAAGGGACAGAAAAGGCCGCAGTTAAAATAACTGAGCTTTGTCTATAGAAAGAAAACCTTAGGCATGAGGAAGAAGTGTTCTCCATTAACAACATTGATTACTGACTTTTTTAAAAGTAAAATGCAATTTTATAGACACATGGTTTACTAATATGATACACCCAAAATTTAGAAAGTTGCGATTATAGTTGTTAACTACATTTTGTTATATTTTAATTTTTCTTATTTGTCTTTTAAACATTATAAAATATTACATGATTGTCGTACAAATTGTAGGTAATAAAAATGAATAAAAATATGTTTACATACATATAAATAGTTATTAAACATTGTTCTGCCATTTTTTTTCACTTAGTGGTATGTATAGATTGCTGCTTTGCTCATCAATCTGTATTACTAGATTGTGTTAATCTATGCTGATATGTATAGCATGTTGATCTATGTATAGCATATTAATCTATAATGATATATAATAGGTTAATATATCAATATATACTAATGTTCATTGATATACCCCATTTATTTCTAATGCTATATAGTATTTTTGGTAGAGTATAATTTATTTGCTTTCCACTGTTGCCAGAAACTTGAATTGTCTCCAGTTCCTATCCTTTTCTAAATTTTAGGATATAACTCACTTAATAATCTCTGAATGGTTAATGTCAAACCTTTTGCTTTAACTCTGGCTTTCTTTGTGTAGACTCTATACAAACTTGCCAATGAAGAAGCAAAAAAGAAAGGCTACGACTTGCGAAGTGATGCCATCCCCATTGTGGCTGCCAAGGCCTCCAGGGACATTATCAGTGATGTGAGTAACAGCACCCTGGATATTTACATGGATGCATGAAGTGGGGAGGCAGGATTATTAGTATTATAGCATTTGGCAGCCAGTTTAAGCACATTTATTGGCTTATTTTTCTAAATCAAATAAATGTTTTTCGTTTGAAAAAACTCATATTTTAAGCTTCAGAAGACTTCAGTATCTACGTCCAAGGTAGGAAGGGGTAACCTAAACCAGTATACTTCAATCCACTATAAAATTGGGTGTGATTCTACAATTTTTCATATCTACAATTATGAGAAATTCATCTCCATATTTTGAGCAGGGAGCCTCACAGAAAATAGAAAATGGCAGAAGAGGTGTTAAAAAATAACTTAGTTACATGTATTTGTTCAACATCAGAAAAAGAGCTGATAGAACCAAGTCTAGGAAAATCCACCTTTCCCCAAATCTGCTCTGTGTTTTTGCCAACTCATTTTTTTTTTTTTTTGGAAAATTATTTTACATGCTTCCTTCTGAGTTCTTTTAAAATGAAAACAGAAAGACAAAGAGGAAAACAAGAAAATGGTGAACCTAATTTCCCCTCCTACCATCTCTGAAAGAGGTGGGTTCTTTGGTGGAAAATTCAGACTTCTTCTTCTTCTTCTTCTTCTTCTTCTTCTTCTTCTTCTTCCTTCTTCCTTCTTCCTTCTTCCTTCTTCCTTCTTCCTTCTTCCTTCTTCCTTCTTCCTTCTTTTTGTTTTTTTGTTTGTTTGAGACAGAGTCTCAGAGTCTCACTCTTGTTGCCCAGGCTGGAGCACAATGGTGTGATCTTGGCTCACTGCAACCTCCACCTCCCGGGTTCAAGCGATTCTCCTGCCTCAGACTCCCAAATAGCTGGGATTACAGGCACCCGCCACCATACTTGGCTAATTTAGTATTTTTTGTATTTTTAGTAGAGACAGGGTTTCACCATGTTGGCTAGGCTGGTCTCAAACTCCTGACCTCAGGTGATCTGCCTGCCTCGGCCTCCCAAAGTGCTGGGGATTACAGGCATGAGCCACTGTACCCAGCTGAAAATTCAGACTTCTGTAAATACTTGTTAGGATTGGTGTGGTGCATTGTCTGAAATAGAGAGAAAATATCCAGTTAGCCCTTACCACCACCACCAACAACAAAATGCTTTTTCGTAGATATATATTCCATTTTCTCACTTGAGGAATCCCAAACAAACCTCAGTCAAATTTGATCTCCAACAGAGCAGGGCTTATAGGATGGAAACATAATCCAGACTATTTCAGGGAGTCAAGTGCACCAGCAGAGCGGGATTTGGGAAGGAGTGTGGATGTGTTGAATGGAGGGATAAAATGGTATCTGTGGACTCAGGAATAGCAGTCCCAAAATCACATGTAAAATTTCTGGGTTCGTGATTTCATGGGCCCAAGATGAAGAAACGGCAGTACACAGCACCGAATGATCTTCTGGAAGTGTTGCTTCCTTTATTTTCAGAAACTTAACGTCTACAAGCCATAGGACCATGTAGTTTGGCCTGTCTTCCCACTGGACTATTCCCATTAGACTGTTACTGTTAGATTATTTATGAGGCTTCCCATTAGACTACTGCCCATTAGATTAGTGCTGTAGAGTCTAATAAGAATTTAGGAGAGGAGATAAACTGATACTCAGATTCTTTCATTTCTCTGCAAGAATTAGCAATTTTAAAATAATAAAGTTTTAAATTAATGAGACTTCTAAGCTTTTCTATTCATTTTTATTTTTGAAATGATCACCTTTATTTCAGTACAAATACAAAGATGGTTACCGCAAGCAGCTCGGCCACCACATTGGAGCCCGGAACATTGAAGATGACCCCAAGATGATGTGGTCCATGCACGTGGCCAAGATCCAGAGTGACAGGGAGTACAAGAAGGACTTTGAGAAGTGGAAGACCAAGTTTAGCAGCCCAGTGGACATGCTGGGGGTGGTGTTGGCCAAGAAGTGCCAGACTTTAGTCAGCGACGTGGACTACAAGAACTACCTGCACCAGTGGACGTGCCTGCCCGACCAGAATGATGTCATGCATGCTCGGCAGGCCTATGACCTCCAGAGCGATGTGAGTAATTAAGATCCATGGTAACTGTGCTCATAATAGTAATTCACAGAAATACTGAGACAGTGGTCTAGGATTAGGTAGAACCCTCAGAAGGGATGGCATTTCTTCTCTCTGCTCATTTTTTAGGCATCTCTTCCCCTTACTTTTTTTGGAGAGAAAGAAAGTAATACCTGAAACTATATTCAATTTGGCCTTCATATATTGAAGGACATATACATGAAGTTTGACTATCCAAGCTTTCTAGTGTTATTTTTTTATTTTTGAAATCATGTTAGAACAACTTCAGTAATACTCGCTTTTGTGTTTAATCTCTCCAGAACATTTACAAATCTGATCTCCAGTGGCTGAGAGGCATTGGCTGGGTCCCCATTGGGTCTGTGGATGTGGTCAAGTGCAAGAGAGCTGCCGAAATACTGAGCGATAACATCTACCGCCAGCCTCCGGACAAGCTGAAATTTACCAGTGTGACTGATTCTCTGGAGCAGGTGCTGGCCAAGAACAACGCCCTCAACATGAACAAGGTGAGCCCCCAATTTGTAGGAAAATAAGACAGGGCTGTATGTCATTTAAGATACCTATTGTTAATTAAGTTAGTCTCTTTTTTTAAATCCCATTAAATTGCTATCCAGTGTATAGTGATTCAGTTGAATTCTCTATTCTGTTAGGTAACAATATATGGGAGCATTTCTGCTTTGACATCTCTTGTGAAATAGCCAGAGTTAAGAATGGGACGGCTATTTTGCGTTCAAATTGTTTGAAGTCTATGAGTTAGTTATACATGGTTTGATATGAAGGTTTCTTTCTTGCTGAGTACACATTTAGGTAAGCACAGAACAAACAAGAAAGATGCAAGCCGGGCATTGTGGCTCACACCTGTAATCTCAACACTTTTGGGAGGCTGAAGTGGGCAGATCACTTGAGCTCAGCAGTTTGAGATTAGCCTGGGCAGCATGTGGAAACCCTGTCTCTACAAAAAATACAAAAATTACCCAGGTGTGGTGATGCACACCTGTAGTCTTAGGTACTTGGGAGGCTGAGGTGGGAGGATCACCTGAGTCTGGAGAGGATCACCTGAGCCTGGAGAGGTTGAGCAGTGAGCCGTGACTGTGCCACTGCATTTCAGCCTGGCAACAGAGTGAAACTCTGTCTCATTAAAAAAAAAAAAAAAAAAAAAAGAAAGATGCAAATCTTCATAACATTTATCAAAAAGAAATCTAAAGCTAGCACATACAGGTACATTTGCAGCTAATAAACTAACAACAAACAGCATCAAATAAAATCGTGGGAAAGATTTGTTAATATAACCATAGTACAGATATGGATATGAATATATGCTTGGGAAATACTTGCTTTTTATTTAATTGGGGTGGCAGTGACCTGGTTACCAAACACACATACGCAGGTGTGTATATGTGTGTGTGTGTGTTTGATTATATATATATATATAATTTTTTCCTTTCACATCTTAGTATACATTTATATTTTGTTACAGTAAATATCTTGTAAAATCAAAGAGGTTGAAAGAATGTTAACATACAGCACATGGAACAGACAAGAAAGCTGGCTCTCAACTTTTTCATGGTTTCTTCATTGAAAACTTCTGTTTACAGCAAACTGTTTTTCTAATTCCTTAATCTTTTTATCCTTCACAGCGCTTATACACAGAAGCCTGGGACAAAGACAAGACCCAAGTGCATATTATGCCTGATACACCTGAAATCATGTTGGCAAGACAAAATAAAATAAATTACAGTGAGGTAAGATCATTTGTTTTATTTCTTTGGTCTGGCCACATTGATTTTTGCTGATGTAGAAATGCCAGAATTATAAAATTAATCCTCACGTAAGCCAGTTAGCTTAGTTGGCTTTTTATGCCATTTACCCTACCTTGAATATACATATCATTGTATTTAAGAATAGGTAGATAGAAAGGTAGGTAGATTAGACAGACAGACAGATAGACACAAAAATATCTTCATTTCGGGAGGGAAAAAATATCTCAAGTCAACTATTAATGACTAAACATAATTTTCATTAAAAATAATTGCTATTAATCAAATTAGCACTTGCTTCAAAATTTGTGCAGTTTCTTTTCTTCAATTACCTCATCTGTAAAATAGGATTAAAATGCTTATCTTAAAGAATGTTTAAATAATGACTAAATAAGGTAAAATATTTAACATGCCCAGTGTGGAGCCTGGTGCAAAGTATTTGTTTAATAAACTTTAATGTCTCTCCTTTACACTCAAGTCACCATGAAAATTAGATGTATTTAATGTGCTCAAAATAACTTGAGCTTTATTTACAAGAACTGAAATGAGAATTCTTAAATTCACCCATTTCAAATTGCCTGAGAACAATAAAATACATTCTTTTATGCACTATCTTCAGCCTTGCTAAACTTGTCATTGCATATCTTTGCAGTCCAGAAATACCGCTGCATAAATAGCTTCTTGCTCAATTGTTCTTGCCAAAGTCAAAAAATTATATGGCTGATTCAAGAAGAATACTAATTTCTTAAACATGTTTATGTGTCTTCTTCTTTTTTTTTTTTTTTAGAATAAAAGGAAGGCAGAGTCTTCTTCAGTTTGAGAGCACTGAAAAATTTAAGTACTAATTTAAATTAGTACTTAAATGATGACCAGATTTATTATTTTACCCATATTAATTACTTTTGCCTATAATAATGTAGCCTTAAAGAGGAGGCATGCTTATATCAAATAATCATGACCAGTAAAATGAAGAGGGTATGATTTCACTTTCTCCAGCATTATAAAACAGACGAAAGGACAAACCTGATTATAAATATTTGATTGGCCTTGGCTTCAGTCACTTTTGAATGGGACATTTTCTCTTGGCCACAGAGCTTCTCAGTTGGATTATCTTCCCCTAGGAGGTTTATTTTATCCAAGGTAGATGAAGTTAGTTTCTATTCCAGATTATAATGAAGCTCTTAAGCCTCTCTCATTTGTTTACATTAGTGGAATTGAGGTAGTTTTTTTTTTTTCAGACTGCTGCAAGGATATTGGACTATTTTTTAATTCTAAAATTTTCAGCTGGATTTACTTTCTTTAAAATTGCATGATCATGCATTGAAGGCTCTGACTTCACCGCAGTGCAATATATTAATGTAGCAAAATTGCACTCATCCCCCATGAATACATACAAATAAATAAAAATAAAATTGCATGATCATGTTGATTCCCTGAGGGATCTAAGATCACATTTCAGAATGACCCACTAGAATTTCTTCTCAACCCATTGCCCGTGATACCTTCATTCCATAAATGTAAAACAAAACAAACACATCTATTTTTTCCTCTCAAATTCTCATTTACCTATTCTAGTTTTCTTAAGTAACAAGCTTTAAAATACATCCTTGATGATAGATAAAAGTGTTCTCTCCTTTGAAGCGCTGCATCTTTTTTAAATGTTGAAAGAATTAAAGAACTCTATTTTTTTGTCCTGAAGCCATGAGATGATTGAAGCACTTTTTTTCCCACTTACACCATTTTTAAAATGTGAGCATTTATTCTTTAAAAACATAATAAATGAAGTATTTGACCTTCCAGTTTCAAAAGAAACATTCCTAGAAATTTTGAAGAAAAACGAATTCCCTCTGGAATTTATCTCAAAGATATTAAATTGATTCTTATTTTTACTTTAGCTTTTTCTTATAAAATCTCATCTTGAAAAGACTGTAAACTGGCACATCTTAATAATCCACTTTATAAACACAATAGTGACCCTCTAAGGTCTTAAGTCATTAAAAATATTAAGAAATATTAAGTGCCTCTGTGACATACTTAAACTCCAGATACTAGTCCAGTATCCTTAATTCAATCTAATCTGAGAATGGGGCATAAAAATGAAGTTTAATTATTTGTATCACGCTTTTTCGGGATTTTCCTTACATTTAAGATTTTGTCTTTACACAGCCTCAACAATGAAAAGTACACTGAACAGCATAAAGTAGAGGGATGATAAAGCCTTACAGAACTGTAAATCATTGTAGTTTTTCCCTTAAAGCCACATATTATTTCTAAATTATTTTCCAGAACTATCTACTGCTACTGTGTCTGCTTTATCTAACTCAGTAAACCTCTTAAAGGAGGAAAGGGGGAAAGTGAAATTAAAGATTAAATTATTCAATCGTAGATTGATCTAAAGACTGCATTTGGATATAGATGAGCTGCTTTCAAACCTCAGCAACCATTCTTGAGGTTACTCAAAGGCTTTCCAAGGGGTGAAGTGGCATGGATCGTTTTAAGTAAATCAGTTAACATGGCTTCAACTTCCATACATGTGCTCTTCTAAATTATCTGCCCAAGAATGCCCCTACAGTTTGAGTGGTGTCCCACTTCTTTCATAGTCACTCTTCTCTCACATTAAAACAAAAAAGGCATGGTTTAAAGGTGAAGAAAGAAACCAGACAACTAAATACTACTCATTCTTTTGTACTGAATTCTGGATAGAAAAGCAACATTGCATAAAGGAAATTATTGGGACATTTGATGAAATTGGAATATTCATTGTATATTTGATAAAAAAGAGAATAGTACTAGACAATAATACTGTATCAATATATTAAATTTCCTGAGTCTGATACATATACTGTGGTTAATTAAAAATATCTTTATTCTTAGGAAATATATGGTAAAGTATTCAAGGATGAAGGCCATGATGTGTACAGTTTTCTCTTAATCAGTTCAACAATTGAAAATAATAATAAGTAAAATGAAGAAATACATAAACACATAAAGAGAAAGAGATACAGAAAGCAAATATGGCAAAAATGTTAACAAATTGGGTAGTTGGTATTCATCGTAGCATTCTTGCAACTTTTCTGTAGGTTTGAAGTTTTGCAAAAGGTGGAAAGTATACATTTTAAAGTATTAAAACATACATTAAAATATTTGACTAAGTATGATAATATAAGGATTTCATTTTTTAAATAAAGAAAAAGAAATAGTAATACTCATCCTAGTAGTTACTGTGGTGCATGTCTGAAAGTATTAAAATGAAACTTTACCAAACATGGCTGGGTGCAGTGGCTCATGCCTGAAATCCCAGCAATTTGGGAGGCTGAGGCAGGAGAGATCACTTGAGTTCAAGAGTTTGAGATTAGCAACACCCATCTCTACTAAAAAATACAAAACTTAGCTGGGCATGGTGGCACACACCTGTAATCCCAGCTACTCTGGTGGCTGAGGCACGAGAATCGTTTGAACCTGGGAGGCAGTGAGCTGAGATTGTGCCACTGCACTCCAGCCTAGGTGACAGAGTGAGACTGTCTCAAAAAACAAAAAACAACAACAACAATTAAAAAAAAGACACACACACAAAACTCTACCAGACAACTTATTTCATGATTGCCCATCAAAACTTTGTAATCAAACCACCATGAGCTCCTACAAGTCTCATTAAGAGATCCAATAAATTTTTATTTTTTATGTTTAAAAATTGTTATCAAACTATATATTTATCTTGTTTTGATTTATTGAATACCAATGTTGGCAATTATGTAAAATTTTTTGTTAAGAGGATACAGAATCAGTCAAAATTTTTATCACTGGTTCACTAAAAGGGCTAAAAGTCATTGTATAGATGATTTGTTCAATGTGTGGTTCTCAAATGACACTTCCATGGAACATTTGTGTTTTGTCTTCTGTACACGTCTGTCCCACCAGAGAAATTGAACAGTGGTGGTGCTTTCTCAATTCACAGAAGAAGTTAATAAATAAAATTTTATCAGTTTTGCAGTTTTGACTCCTAAATCGTTGGTACCTGCTACCCTCATGTCTGCTAACAACTTCCAGCAGTTGATGAAATAATAGGGAGCAAATCAACATGAACAGAGAGATTCAGAAAGAGTGATACATCCTTAGTTCGGCACTAAATTTGATTATGGACACATCCTCTTAGTGGTAGTATTACTATATGTTGTTATATGATACTATTCTCTGCTAGTAAAAATGTTCCCAATTCAAATTTGGAATTAAATAAATCAACATTTCGTGGTTGTTTCATGAAAAGGGCAAATGGTGAACAATCTAAGCACAAAAGCTGTTCATTTAATGTATAACATTTATAAGATTTGTGCAAAGAGAGGTTGTGATGTTAAAACTTGCTGAATGTGAAACTTTCATTTAAATAAATATCCAAGGATAAACAGAAAGTAAGAGTTCTTTTTCTGATTTAAGACTGAACATACTCGTGTAGTTATGAATCCAAAAGTGGACTTCCTCTGACAAAAAATATATTTTTCGAGTGAATGTGAATTCTGTATTTAAAAGCTACTCCTTCTTTCTTCAGAACCTCTATCGTCAGGCCATGGAAGAAGCCAAGAAAGAAGGCTATGACTTGAGAAGTGATGCCATTCCCATCGTGGCTGCCAAGGCCTCTCGAGATATTGCCAGTGATGTAAGAGCTGATCAAGTCCTAACATTTCTTACCATCACGTCAGCCACACAGGGAGTACAGCTGGACGTCTGCATTGGTCATCGTCCACCTTAACTCCCTTCAGTGCATAGGCAAATATATTGAGGCTTGAGATACAGATAACTTGCCCAAGATCACAAGCATCACAGAGGCATAGCCTAGACTGGAATGTGGCTCATTTGACTCCCTATTTTTAGTCTTTGCTCAATAGGAGTGAGTGCCTCGATTAAAGTTAGATGTATGTAAGCTGAGCTACTCAAAACCTCAGGAGCTTCCTTGGAACACATGCAAGGCAAAGATGCCAGAAAAGAAGCAGGCTTAACTGAGTTTGCCCCATCACTTGAAAAAGAACATAGAAGGACAAAGTCTTCTTTCTATGCGGTGCACAGAACCAATATTTCTTTACCCTAAAAATGAAAACATCAGGTCCCTGGACATCTTAAAAATTAATCCAAGAGTAGTAAAATTATTCATTTTTATAGGTTTAAAAAATTTTTAATTCTGGTTAAATATATGTATTTATATATGTATATATTATATATGTATATGTATTTATATATATTATATATATGTATATATAATTTACCATCTTAACCATTTTCAAGTATACTGTTTGGTGGGGTTCAGTATATTCATATTGTTGTACAACAGATTCCCAGAATTTTCATCTTGTAAAACTTAAACTCTCTACCTATTAAATAACAGAAATTGTCCATTTCAAAACTATCCCTCCCAAATCATTTCTGAAGAGGAAATTATTTCTCAGACTATGCTAGAAAATTTTAATGATCCATGTAAACATACGCCCCAGGTGTGTTCTTAAATAGGCTCACTGACATGATGGATTTCTGAGACACTGTCATGGTTTATTACTGTAATTGGACTCTTCAGTATTCACTTTTTATCATTTTTTGCCAACATATGATTCTCTAGCATATATAAAGGAACTACTGTGGGGTTATTCTGTGGAGATGTGCCAATGAGCACAACAGTCCAGTATGCGGCATTACAGCAGCATGACCAGTGAAACTCCTCTGTTGCCTTAAAGATTTCATAGAAAGCACCGCCACAGAAAGAACAACAGGGAATAGCCCTTTGTGCTTCCTTCTTCTTTATTGGATTCTCTCTTTCAGTACAAATACAAAGAAGCATATCGTAAACAGTTGGGTCACCACATCGGCGCCCGAGCAGTACATGATGACCCCAAGATAATGTGGTCCCTCCACATTGCCAAAGTGCAGAGTGACCGTGAGTACAAGAAAGATTTTGAGAAATACAAGACAAGGTTCAGCAGCCCAGTGGACATGCTTGGTATCGTTTTGGCCAAGAAGTGTCAGACCTTGGTTAGCGATGTGGACTATAAACATCCTCTGCATGAATGGATCTGCCTGCCCGACCAGAATGACATCATTCATGCACGGAAAGCCTATGACCTCCAGAGTGATGTGAGTTTCCTTGATGTTAGCTCTGCTTGTTAAAAGTGGATCTGAAACGTGTCTGTGGGTTCTGAATAGTGCCGATGAACTGCAATTTGTTTGTATATTTCAAACAATTTACAATTAAATGTCTGAAAGGAGTTTCCCAATGGAGGTACTACAATTTGTTTTCTCCTCCAAAAGTTCTCTGCACGAGAGGAAATAAAGTAAATATTATCAATTCTAAACAGGTATAAATCTTCCTAGGGATTCAGGCTTCCTTTGTCTGAATCAGATGAAACTTAACCCTTAAAAATATATCACTGCAAACTTTTGGCTAAGGAAGTAAAAAAATGTGTGTGTTTGTTGGCAGACGGTAGTATGGAGATAGTGAGAGGAAAAGCATATTATGCTAAATTACTTTAATTTACATTTTACACTTACTGATGGGGAAATTCTATTTCTTGTGTTTATCAAAACCAGTCATCTAATACTTACCAACATTGAGCATATCTATTGAGAGTAAAATAAAATGAATAATTAGGGAAATGCCAAACATATTTCTACAACATCACATTTCCTTTATACGCTTGAAGTTTTGTGATTTTTGAAGATGGAAATAACAGTGAGAATTTTTTGACTGCAGCACTCACACACCATCAGAGTATGTGGTTTTATTTGGAACTATTAGAGTACATTTTCCAAGGCTAAAAAAGCATACTTCTGTGTAAAAATCTTGTAATACTCTCATAGGCAGGACGATGTCTTTTACTTTAAAAGAAGATCTTTGATCATTCTTGGTGTACTCCTCTGTACCAAAAAAATGCTCAGAAAAAAAATATGCTTAGGATTCAATAATGCGTGTGAGTGAGTGAATTACTATGCTGGGAACCTTAACTATTCATCAGCACTTTTGTGTTTCTCTAGGATAACCCATTTTGTAACTATGAATCTGAAACACTAATTAATAAATGTGTTTGTTATCTGTTGATCTGCAGAATTTGTATAAGTCAGACCTTGAATGGATGAAAGGCATTGGCTGGGTTCCTATTGATTCCTTGGAAGTTGTTAGGGCCAAGAGAGCTGGAGAATTACTTAGTGATACTATCTACCGTCAGCGTCCAGAAACGCTGAAATTTACCAGTATAACAGACACTCCGGAGCAGGTGCTGGCAAAAAACAATGCTTTGAACATGAATAAGGTGAGTCTTCAATCCTCACTGTTAGATATCGAAAGTTACCACGGAACAATTTTAAAATTCTGGCATATTATTGCATTTTAAAGATAATAATAAGAATAATGATACCTTCTTAAACGATTTTTCCACTATAATACCATAGTTACTTAGTGATACTTCAAAATATTAAACCATTGTTAAAAGCACTATGTGCTTTTTTCCTTTTTTTTTCTTTTTTTTTTTTTTTTCTTTGTGACAAAGTTTCGTTCTTGTCACCCAGGCTGGAGTGCAATGGCGCGATCTTGGCTCCCTGCAACCTCCACCTCCTGGGTTCAAGCAATTCTCTTGCCTCAGGCTCCCGAGTAGCTGGGATTACAGGAGCCTGCCACCACGCCCAGCTAATTTTTGTATTTTCAGTAGAGACGGGATTTCACCATGTTGAAGGCTGGTCTCAAACTCCTGACCTCAGGTGATCCACCCATCTCGGCCTCCCAAAGTGCTGGGATTACAGGTGTGAGCCACCGCACCCGGCCTAAAGTACTATGTGCTTCTGATTGGATTAGTAGGTTGTTAAAAAAAATACTGTGTGCAATAACTCTTACCTAGAAATTATTTTAAATACTTCAATCCAATTATACTTTTCATAACTGATAAGTCCTTTAATAGTTAGATTCTTGAAATAATTTTAATAAGAAACAAAGGTAAGGAATTTATGCAGCTTTAATAATTTTATTTCTACCTTGTATACAAGAGAGATGATTGGCACATAATCAAAAGAATAATATCTGTGAACACAAAAACAATTTCTCTCTCTCTTTTTTTTTTTTTTTTTTGTAGCGCTTATATACTGAAGCCTGGGACAATGACAAGAAAACTATTCATGTCATGCCCGATACACCAGAAATCATGTTAGCCAAACTCAACCGAATAAACTACAGTGATGTAAGTAAACTGTTGATCTTGTAATGAACAGAAAGGCAAAAAATGAACCATTGTAGCTGTTTTCTTAGGAAAATGTTTTGACTAATTTATTACACATACTCCGAACTACCATTTTCAGTAGAAGAGATAGTTCTCACTTGATTCAGTTTTGAGCTATGTGGTGGTCCACAAAGTAGACTACCATTTTATTAATGGGTTATCAGTAATTGAATATTATTATGAATAAATATCCCATGGGAATTATACTTTTAAAACTTTCCCCTACAGGTCAATGTGGATATCAAGTCATTATTTTATTCAGCAGCTAGCGAGTAGGCAAGGACTAGGTTTGAATCTGGTGAGTTAGTAAGCCGCATATTCTTTTGCTGTTCCAGTACGCTCTGATAATCATTTGATGTTAACATTTTTCCAGGCATTTCTGCCAGAACCAACATTTTCATAAGGGCAATGATCCTGAAATCCTGGGTCCATAGTTGCATCATTGTCTGAGATAATAGTCCACAGCAAAATAAGAAAAAATAAGCACAATGCATTGAGTTTTTCATAAAACTAAATAGATTACATTTTAAAATATTGTCCTTATTTTTTATCCTTCTTTTGTATTAAGATGGCCTTTTATATTATGATGACAATAATAAATAGTGTGTTTTGTTTTGTTTGAGATATAGTTTCATCCTGTCACCCTGGCTGGAGTGCAGTGCCACAATTTCGGCTCACTGAGACCTCTGCCTCCTGGGTTCCAGTGATTCTCCTGCCTCAGCCTCCCAAGTAGCTGGGACTACAGGCGCACGCTACCATGCCCAGCTAATTTTTGTATTTTGAGTGGAGACGGGGTTTCACCATGTTGGCCAGGCTGGTCTCTTCTCAAACTCATGACCTCAAGTGATCCACCCATCTCAGCTTCCCAAAGTGCTGGGATTATAGGCGTGAGCCACCACACCTGGCCAATAAATAATTTTTTCTTTCTTTTTTTTACATCTGCTTGTTTGACAAATAAAATTTTGCCAACAAAATGTTGATTTTTTTCCCCTCATTTTTTGGTTGAAATTTACAAGTCAATAAATCCCAATGTTTGGAACATATGTCTTAAAAATCCTAAGCACCCATGAGGCAAAGCCATCTATAAACGCACCCTAATAATTGACTTTTTGGATTATTTCTGTAGTTTAAACGAGGACAAAGAAAATGTAATAATAAACAGCTTCACTTTTTATGGAAGGAGTAATGAATAATGACTTTCTTTTCTACAGAAACTCTATAAACTTGCTTTGGAAGAGTCCAAGAAGGAAGGCTGTGACTTGCGTCTGGATGCCATTCCAATCCAAGCAGCCAAGGCTTCAAGAGAGATTGCTAGCGATGTAAGTGGATGTTTTTGGAAAAGCCATTTCTTACTCAAAGATGTTGACGAATAGAAGCTTTCAGAATTTTTCTTGCCAGAAATTTAGTTACCCCTACAGGTCTCAATTCCCTTTGGTGATTTTTCCCTATACAAAGTTGTAAATGGAAAAAAAGAAAGAAAAGTACAAAATTCTAGACCCATTATACCTGTCAATCAATCAAAAATAGAGACACACTATTTTTAAAAAAGCATTTGATGGACACCAAAAATGGGTTCATATTTTTGAGCCTCAGAAATTGAACACTGCATCTTCAAAAAAAAAAAAAAAAACCCAAAAAAATAAATACATAGGAAATTGAACAGCAGTTGACCTAGATGTTTGTGAAATTAAAGGGATTAATTTATTCCCTTTAAATAACATGTGGGAAATAGCCAATATACATGTAAACTCTTCCTTACTACTTCTATTTATTTATTCTGGCATTAAAAGAAAACTAGATGGATACGTTTTAGAGATTTGTTTTGTCCTTTGTAACTCCTAATTGGTGAGATGTCCCTCACTGGACACAAGAAAAGGGGGCGAAGTAAGCAAAGCTTTTTCTCAGCACGCTCTCGCCTCTTCTCTACTTTTCTTCACATGCGAAACACCTCCTAAGGGTTCCCAGTGTCCTCATTCTACAACAAGCCTCCTTAGGACTCAAATCCAGACTTTCCCTCTTCTGCAAGGGCCTCATGCCTTAGACATATGCTTCATTCCTTCTGTAAACTAAAAAGTATCTGAAACAGATCTCAATCAATTTAGAAGTTTATTTTGCCAAGGTTAAGGACACACGCCCTATTATCAAAACTTTTCTTGCTGTTAAGCTGGAGAAGCCCACACCATAATCGTCTCATGGTGAAATGGACCATAATGTGTTATTCTTGAATCTTAAAGGTAGAAAAACTGACTCATAGTGAAAGCTCAGTGGTGTTGATAGGCTAATAAGAGTCATTTCCTGGCGACACATAAACTCTATCTAAATGTAATACATATCCTTGACTGAGAAGTCTATTATTAAAGTTCTAATAAGGGAACTATTCTAAAATTTTCTTAATGTCAAACAGTTTGGGGAAAATAACTATGTCTTTAAGTAGATACTCCATTAGATTGTACAATATATTTACCTCTACTTGTTAAGGAATCAAAGGTAAACTAAGCAGTGTGGTATAATGAGGAGGAAAAATATTAGGAACGAGAAGCTCTTCATTCTAGGCTCATGCTGCCACCTGCTTGTGGTGTGACTGTGCAAATCACTAAACCCCTGCTAGGTTCAGGTTTTGACTTTTAAAAATAGGGTTGATGATATTCACCTTTCTCCTTCACAATAGTTATGGGGAAAAGAAAAAGAAACAATATGTGTGTGAACCTATGAAACATGATTATGTAAGATGTTCTTGTCATTATACTCTTATCTCTTTTCTTTAGTACAAGTACAAGGAAGGCTACCGCAAACAGCTTGGCCACCACATTGGGGCCCGGAACGTTGAGGATGACCCGAAGATGCTGTGGTCCATCCACGCGGCCAAGATCCAGAGTGACAGGGAGTACAAGAAAGACTTTGAGAAGTGGAAGACCAAGTTCAGCAGCCCAGTGGACATGCTGGGGATGGTTACGGCCAAGAAGTGTCAGATCCTTGTAAGCGACATAGACTACAGGCATCCCCTGCATGAATGGATCTGCCTGCCTGATCAGAACGATGTCATTCAGGCTCGGAAGGCCTATGACCTGCAGAGTGATGTGAGTGGCTCTAATATTCTTCAGTAATGGTTTAGAAAAGCATTCTAACTCTTTTGGCCATGGAATCTTTCCAGTCTGGTGAAACCTACAGACACCTCTTTAGGATAATGTTCTGAAATGCACAAAATAAAATATGTGTTTAATTTCAAAATAAACCAATCATATTGAAATATCACTATCAAAGTATTAAACCAAACCTGTAATGTGCTTTTCATTAACACATTAAGGAAAAAGTTCTAGCAGTGACTGTAATAACTAATTTCAAAGAAGTGATGAGCATAAATACTTTTAAGACATCAGCAACAACTCGTATTAGTCTGTTCTCACATTGCTAGAAAGAACTACCTGAGACTGGGTAATTTATGAAGAAAAGAGATTTAATTGACTCACGGTTCCATGGGCTGTACTGGAGCATGGCTGGAGAGGCCTCAGGAAACTTACAATCATGATGGAAGGTGAAGGGGAAGCAAGCACATCTTCACATGGCGGAACAGGAGAGAGAGAGCAAAGGGGGAAGTGCTACACACTTTTAAACACCCAGATCTCATGAGAATTCACTATCCAAGGGGGAAGTCCCCCTCCATGATCCAATCACCTACCGCCAGGCTCCTCCTCCAACATCGAGGATTACAATTCATCATGAGATCTGGATGAAGATGCAGAGCCAAACTATATCAAACTATAATAGGACATAAAAAGATTTGAGATTTCTAAAGCTGACGAAGTCAGGTGTAGTGTGAATACTACTATAATGTAATACTTATAATGGAATGAAATGCTATATTTCAGTGAGAGGTTAATGAAAATGAGAGGATGTTACATATTTTTTCTATCCAAGTTCACTGATGCCAAGTTAAGAATTCCTGTTCTAAACAACCTAATTTTCCAAATGAATCAATTGCATTATAATTTTGTGTCTATTTAACTTATAGGAATTATCTATTGTAACTTCTGAAAGGAAGTTTAAAAATGAATTATACCTATTAAGACAATTTGTCTAAGAAACCTGAGAACAATAGCTCCCTAGAAATATGTTAGACACTTCTGTTGTTGGCCAATAGAGTCCTTTGGAGACTCAAATATTACCTCATTGATATGGTAGCTCCTTGTTTTAATCAAGCTCTGATTAAATCAAGCACTTTTGGAAGAATGATAAAAGCAGTGACAGTTAAAAAAAAGAGAGATTCCCCAAAAGCTATAAAAACAAAAAGAATTGTTACCCTTCCTTACAAGAAAAATTTCCCTTCAACCAATTGTTTATATTCAAAGAAGAAAATGAAAGAAAAAAATGTATTTGTTTACTTGAATTCTAATACAAGAAAGAGGATGGAGGATAAGATAAATATGAGTAAAAAGAGATGTGCTCTTTGACTTGGAAGTGTGTACATAGAAACATACGAAAAAAGATGTCTTTTTATCCCCCAAAAAACACATTAATGCAACATGTGGTCAACCAGTAATGCTCATTTCTTCTCTATATGCCAAGACAAGCGGTGAAAGCCACTGCCCAACAACATAGGAGCCAACTGTATTGCAACCCAGTACGGTTTCCATAAGAGGAAGTAGGGGCCATCAAATCAGAGAAGAAACACTTTGCCTCAAGAGGCAGGCAGTAATTTCCTTAAAGTGGTTTTGTATCGCTGAAAATGAATAGCATTAAAGAGATTTCTGTGAGTGTTTAAAACAGTAAATATTGGCTACCTTCAGGAGCCAGGCATTTAACTAGCCATTCTAAACCAAAGTAAAGCAATCCTGTGGGTCTTCCCAGAAATTTACGAAAATAAGATTTAGACTTATACATTATCCATGTAAAGTCAGGCACCAGGCTGTCTAGGTGACATCTATAAATATTTGACATTATTTCATTTTCAGGCTATTTACAAATCTGACCTTGAGTGGCTGAGAGGAATAGGATGGGTTCCCATTGGCTCTGTAGAGGTCGAGAAGGTGAAGAGAGCTGGAGAAATCCTGAGTGACAGGAAGTATCGCCAGCCTAGAGACCAGCTCAAATTCACATGCATTACAGACACTCCGGAAATTGTCCTCGCAAAGAATAATGCCCTGACAATGAGCAAGGTGAGTCTCCAGCTGTTTCCTGTTGCCAGAATCATACCTTCCACAGATTTGGCTCATAAAGTAGGAAATTCCCTAAGGGTTCCCTGAGAAAGGAGGTGTCAGGCCTAATTCTCATGCAGCCCTTTAACAGAGCGTCTGCTTGAATTAAAGGTGACCCTGTGTGCTCTTCTCAATACCCTGCCCCCTAATTCTCTGAAGTCTAGGGATTTCTACTGTCTCATAGTTCTATAACTGAGATCCATCTTTGGATGTCTGAATAAGCCTGGAATGATTTCCCTGGAGTGATACAGTCACCCTTCTGAGCAGTGACCTGGAAACATCACAAATGCATTACCCTTCATTACACATTCTCCTAGGCAGAGCAGATTCAGGCCACTTACGTGTCTTTAGCCATCTGGTAAGGAATATAAGCCATTTTACATTTCATTCTGAGGCTGGGAAACACATAGTGTTTCATAGCAATGCTGGTATACATTCAAATTGGTTGCTTGGGTTGCTCTTCCACATTAGGTTATGGAAATCCACTTTTGAAAGCTAGCTGCTATTTCTGCTTTCAGTTTTATTACACAAGATAGATGATCATTTGTTTCATCCAAAGTTTCATCAATCTATTTTTATCCAATGCGTCAGCCCTTAATATGCATATTAATATACATAATTAATATGAACTTGAATTCTCCAACACCTGCCTGGAAACCTTCCAATCATTAGGCTAGTACAATTGAGTGCTCAGTACAAATATGAAAGTGGCTTCAGACAGCAAACTCCAGAGTCTGGGGTATACAACTCCAGAAACTCTTTTATATCCATCAATAGCAACCATGATGATAACACCAATAGGAATCACCAAAAAATCGTTGAGTATCTGCTGTGACTTGGGCATTTTATATATGTTATGGATCATCTTCAAAAAATACTAAATAAAAAAGAAAGATTATCCCCCTCTCAGAAATGAGGAATGTGAAGGGTTATGTACCTTTCTCAAGATCACACAGCTTGGAAATAGTACAGTTGGGTTTGCACTTGGGATTGACTCTGAAGTCTAGGGATTTCTACTGTCTCATAGTTCTACAACTGAGCTCCATCTTTGGATGTCTGAATAAGCTTGTGATTCACTGGATGAAAAGAATCACTAATAGTAACCATTATATTGCATCATATTAATTATGAAACCATTGTACAGCTATTTAAATATTGCTATGTTTTACTTTCCCCATGACCCTTTTACTTCCCTCACCTCCCACAAGCATTAGAAAGAGCTATTGTATAGTTAAATGCAAGTTAAATTTGCTAACAACTGTAATGATGTTATTGGCTTTAACAAAAGGTCTTATACTCCCTCTCCCTATGCCCCACCCCGCCCTGCCCTGTAGCATTTATACACCGAAGCTTGGGATGCTGACAAAACCTCCATCCACGTGATGCCAGACACCCCAGAAATCCTGCTGGCCAAGAGTAATTCTGCCAATATCAGCCAAGTAAGAGATTTCCTGATTGTTGCTTAAACCTTTCTAAGAGTAATTAAAATGCTTTTTCCACTGTAACAGTTTCCTTTCTGGAACTGGCCTATTACCTTCCTCAAACACTCTTATTTTCTGTCATCTATTATCCCTTCCCTAGAAACTTTACACCAAGGGATGGGATGAATCAAAGATGAAGGACTATGATCTGAGAGCAGATGCTATTTCCATCAAAAGTGCCAAGGCCTCCAGGGACATTGCCAGTGACGTGAGTACCTTCCATCTAACCCTCTGTGGTCTCCACCATGCTGAACAACCCAGAGGGTGGCTGGTGGACCACACTCTGTAGTTATTTCCACATGTACCTTCCTGTCCTACTTCCTACCTCCCAAGACCATTCCCTTTGTTGTTACAGAGAATAAAAATACATTTTGGCATTGTAGTTAGAGTTGCTACAGGGAATGCTTTCACCAATGAAGATACATGATTACAATTATTTTTATAACAGTATAAAACATTGCTTTTAAATATAATAGTTCAGAAATGCCAAAATATTTGTAAAATAAAATTCTTGTTCATTTCATGTTGTCTGTAATTGTCAGCATGAGCATGGTTTTAAAACTGCATGTCTCCATCTGTATTTCTGGCATTTTAGTACAAATACAAGGAAGCCTATGAGAAACAGAAAGGCCACCACATTGGAGCCCAGAGCATTGAAGATGATCCCAAGATTATGTGTGCCATACATGCAGGAAAAATTCAAAGTGAAAGGGAGTACAAGAAGGAATTCCAGAAGTGGAAGACCAAGTTCTCTAGCCCAGTGGACATGTTAGGCATCTTGCTGGCCAAGAAATGTCAGACTTTGGTCAGTGACATTGATTATCGCAATTACCTGCATCACTGGACATGCATGCCCGATCAAAACGACATTATCCAAGCAAAGAAGGCCTATGATCTGCAGAGTGATGTACGTAATATGAATTTTGGGAAAGGGGGAAGGAGAAGACGTACATTTGTTCATTGTCCAGTCAGTGCCTCTGTGGACAGCCCCCTGGGCCGTGCACTGCACAAACCCGGGGGTGGGGCTGGGGGGTACCATTCATATTGTTTAATATAAAATCCATCTTTAGTAGTTATGTAGTGGGAAGCAAAAATAGAGATGAGCTTTAGTGAGGTCATGTCCTTTTCTCCCCAGCCTAGATTCCAGACTTTTTTTTCCATGTCATTTGTAACTTCTGGCAATGAAAACATATTTCAGACAAATATAAATCATCTGAATGTTTTTAAAATAATTGATGCTATTATGCTAGCTCCAAAACACTAAACAGCATTTCCTTGGGTCAATATCACAGGATTAAAATGGAATCCAATTCAGCAAAATTTTTCTTTAAAAATTTTCAATTATAAAATTTTTTGAAATATCAAATAATTATATGAAATTCAGCATTATTACTATATGTTATTCATGGCTAGTATAAATAATTATGTTTTTGCAAATTACTTCTGTCATCAATGTTAAAAACCCTGAATCATGTGAGATCTCAGGTCTTACTTTTTTGGAAGTACAGTCTCCTGCATTTATCATCCCTTCAACCCCATGTGCTTTATTTTTCAGCTAAGGATTGGTAAGTCTAACACTTAAAATTTTTGTTGTTGTTGTTTTTTGTTTTTTTGTTTTTTTTTTTTTTGAGGCGGAGTTTCGCTCTGTCTCCCAGGCTGGAGTGCAGTGGCCGGATCTCAGCTCACTGCAAGCTCCGCCTCCCGAGTTTACGCCATTCTCCTGCCTCAGCCTCCCGAGTAGCTGGGACTACAGGCGCCTGCCACCTCGCCCGGCTAGTTTTTTTTGTATTTTTTAGTAGAGACGGGGTTTCACCATGTTAGCCAGGATGGTCTCGATCTCCTGACCTCGTGATCCGCCCGTCTCGGCCTCCCAAAGTGCTGGGATTACAGGCTTGAGCCACCGCGCCCGGCCGGTTGTTTGTTTTTTTTTGAGATGGAGTTTCGCTCTTGTTGCCCAGGCTTGAGTGCAATGGCAAGATCTTGGCTCATTGCAACCTCTGCCTCCTGGGTTCAAGCGATTCTCCTGCCTCAGCCTCCCAAGTAGCTGGGATTACAGGCATGTGCCACCATGCCTGGATAATTTTTTATTTTTAGTATAGGTGGGGTTTCACTGTGTTGGTCAGAAATGGTATTTTTGTCTGACATCTTCTTTATAGAGTGTGTATAAGGCAGACCTGGAGTGGTTGCGTGGCATCGGCTGGATGCCAGAAGGCTCGGTGGAAATGAACAGAGTGAAGGTTGCTCAAGACCTCCTGAATGAAAGACTCTATAGGACACGACCAGAAGCTTTGTCATTCACCAGCATTGTTGACACTCCCGAAGTTGTCCTGGCAAAAGCCAATTCTCTGCAAATAAGTGAGGTAAGAACCATCCTACTATCAAGCTTTCCTGGTTCTGGGTTCTGTTTTCCAATGATACCACCCAAACCGAGTCCATAGACTGGACTTCTTCAAAGAATTTTGGTGAGAGGAGCAACTCTAAAAATGTCTTCACTAGTGAAGACACACTGAAAATGGAACTCTGACCAACACCAACAGGCCTTTCTTCTACCACACATACACACTTTGAAGCACTGCAATGAAAATGTCACTCCATAGCAACTCAGGAACACAAATATTTGTTGACCTCATATTAAATACTGAGACATGTAGTGTCATGCTACGTAATAATAGAACATTGTATTAGTCCAGATTCTCTAGAGAAACAGAACCAATAGGGTGTGTGTGTGTGTGTGTGTGTGTGTGTGTGTGTGTACACACACACACACACAGAAAGAGACAGACTTTAAGGAATTGGCTCCTGAGATCATAAAGGCTGGCAAGTCCAAAGCCTGCAGGGTAAGCCAACCGGCTGGAGACTGAGAGATGTGTTGCAATTCAAACCCAAAGGCCATCTGCTGGCAGAATTCCTTTTTACGGGGGAGATTTGTCTTTTCTATCAAGGTCTTCAACTAATTAGATGAGGCTCACCCACATCATGAAGGGTAGTCTGCTTTACTTGGAATCTACTGATTTAAATGTTAACTTCATTCTAACAATACTTTCACACAAACACCTAAAATAATGTTTGACTAAATGTCTGGGTACTGTGCCCCAGCCAAGTTGACACATAAAATTAACCATTATAAACATATGTAAAAACATTTTTCCAGATTGAGTAGTTAGCCAAGGCTTACATTAGCTAACTATTAGCTAAACATTAGCTAAGACTTAATGTTTCAGATATTGATTTCCCGTTTCCCTTCTCTCCACAGAAACTGTATCAAGAAGCCTGGAATAAAGATAAAAGCAACATCACCATTCCTTCTGATACTCCGGAGATGCTGCAGGCCCACATCAATGCCTTGCAAATCAGCAATGTAAGTGGCATGAACATGAAGTGTAGAAGCCTTTATAGGCAATATCTGTCCGCTCATGGAGAGTGTTACAGCAGACAAATTACCTACCTTGCAATGTTTGTGGCTTTTGGTGCTAGACATTTTCTCTTTAGCTACCAGTCCCAATGCAATATGAATGGAATTCCTCTCTCTTAACTGTGTGCTTGGGTACACCACTGGGTGCCTAGACTGCAGGAGTTGGGACACCTGAATCCTTTTGGTGTCCTCCTTCACTCTTAACAGTCTCTGTTATCATCTTAGGTTTTTTAAATTGATTCAGGATTTTATCATTTGACATCAAGGCCATAAGAAAGACAAAAGACCATTTTTAATTACATCCAAATGGCAGGCTATATATGATATCTATGTCACAACCCTTTAGCAGAAACTTCTGAAGTCAAAGGGCAAAATTAGGGGGAGAAAAATCTTATCAGATCTTACCCGATACCTTGATAAAGGTTCTCTGGCTTCCCCACTAATCCTTAGGTTCCATGTACTTGTAGTGGGATATTTTCAAACGCATACCATATTGTGATGGATGCAAATATTCAAACATTAATAGAGTTTGATGTTTAGCTTTGAAATTTTAACCGGAAGTATCCTGTACACCACAAAGGAAATGGACAACAACCAGAAGAACCCGGAAATGAATGCTTTTTTCTTATACTGAGTACATTACAGTATGATTTATATTATGACAAATTTGAGTATATTTGCTTAGTTTTCCATTCTTGTAAACAAACCTATATTTTCCCCCTATAGAAACTCTACCAAAAAGACTGGAATGAGTCCAAGCAGAAAGGCTATGACATAAGGGCAGATGCCATTGAAATCAAGCACGCCAAAGCCTCCAGAGAAATTGCCAGTGAGGTACGCTTCCTTCTTTTTTCTTGCGGTTTTTCTCCTCTACAAAACAAGCAGGGAGACTATTTTTCAAGAATTTTGTGTTTAAAAAAAATCTGTGTAAATAATTGCATCTCATCCTGTGTTAGAAGCTTTCTCTATTTGAAAATACTAAAATGGAATGGAAAACATTAAAGTTAGCATAGATGAGGTATATGTGTAAATTTACTTTGATGCTGTTACAAAGTAGAAACAAAACATCATGAAGAGTCTGTATTAAATTCCTGGGAAAATTCAGGGCCCAGTACAATGTCATTTTATCTCTAAAATATTTCTGACATTCTCCACAAATATAAATCACAGATGATAGTTTCATATAAGACTTAAGACTGAAATCACATTTATATGCAAGATTTTATACTGGAGGCTTATGTAGAATACTCTTAGTAATCTTTTGAAGTTCATTTAATTCTAATTTTAAAACTTACTAGTGGTCAAAATAATTATGCTACCAGCTGGGCATGGTGGCTCACGCCTGTAATCCCAGCACTTTGGGAAGCTGAGGCAGGCAGATCACCTGAGGTCAGGAGTTCAAGACCAGCCTGGCCAACATGGTGAAACCTCGTCTCTACTAAAAATACAAACAAACAAACAGATTATCTGGGCTTTGTGACAGGAGCCTGTAATCCCAGCTACTCAGGAGGCTGAGGCAGGAGAATCGCTTGAACCCGGGAGGCAGAGGTTGCAGTGAGATCGCACCATTGCACTCCAACCTGGGCAACAGGAGTGAAACTGCATCTCAATAAAAATAAAAATAAAAATAAAATAATTATGCTACCAAGCCCACCCTGCCCCCAGCTCCAACTCTTTAAGTCACCTTGTTCCCTTTCTCTGAGTTCTTCTCTGCTTTTTGTCATGTAGCTGCTTGTTTCCTCCTCCTCATTCTTCATTTTTGCCTCTAATAACCGTAGCTGGTCCACGTTATCTGCTTTATTCCCAGTTTTCTCTCTCTTTGTTCAAACTTGCCTACGTTGTCCAAACATAGGAAAGAAACAGAAACCATCTTACCCTAGTCCTAAGACACTCATCAGATGGAAACTCTTGTCCACAGAACTTTTGTTGTTATCTTCTGATTCAAGCTACAACCTTGCTTTCCGTCCTTGAAACATGCATCTTTCGTATCTGTTTCCAAAAACACACACATGTGACCTCTCCGTACCTGAGGTTCCTTCAGTTCTCTTAGGAGATCATTTGACCTAATGTTGCACTTGTCAGGGAAACTTGGTCATGGAGATTATCACTTGTGCCTTGTTTTCTCCACCTGGAATATATGTTAATAATAGTATCTACCTCATAGAGACATTGTGACAATGAACTGTGATCATAGTTGCCGCCAGTCAATGATTTTTTGACCGAAAAACACAGTAGTTTCACAGGGATCTACCCAACACATTTGAAGTAGTCATAATAGTGTCTGGCATAGAGTAATTACTTAGTAAATGTTAGCTATTGTTTTTATTACTCTTGTTCACCATACCATCTCCTGATTTACTCATGTCCTCTCTGAAACTGCCTAAAATCGTATTATCTAACTCCTTTAATGTGAACTGAAATGTATAATGACGGCCAATGTTGAGCCAATTTATACCAAGGCTGAGAAAACATTCTGAAACCATTTAAAGAAAACCCCTCTTAATACATTATTTTCATATGTCTTTTTTATCTGACTTCTGACTACTTTAGTACAAATACAAAGAAGGTTACCGTAAGCAACTGGGCCACCACGTGGGTTTCCGGACCCTACAAGATGACCCCAAGTTGGTGTGGTCTATACATGCTGCCAAGATCCAGAGTGAGAGAGAATATAAGAAAGCTTATGAGAAGTCCAAAGGAATTCACAACACACCGTTGGACATGATGTCAATTGTTCAAGCCAAGAAATGCCAGGTCCTGGTTAGCGACATTGATTATCGCAATTATCTGCACCAGTGGACGTGTCTGCCAGATCAGAACGACGTGATCCAGGCCAAGAAAGCCTATGACCTGCAGAGCGATGTGCGTATATTATCACCAGACCCTGGGGAGATGTGTATTTGTGTGTTTAATCCCAGTGCATTCCCCAGAGGCATAATTTAAATGGTAATCTTAATAGAACCTAACATATTCTGTACAATTCATGGTAGCAGAGTTTTCCCCAAACATTTTCTATCTTAAAGAGGACTCCTCCTTATGGCAGCAAGACCTTATTCACCGAGATGAAAATCAGTCTCTTATTCTATGTAATTAGGTAGAAAATATCAGTTGCAGCTGCTCTGAGCCATTACCTTCGCATAATCAGATGTATATTTCAGAAGTAGATGTAAGCATAAGGAAATGTTGGATTTCATGTTTACTTGACACAGAAAAAGACAGAGATGGGGGACAGGGTGGATATAGATATAGGTATGTATTTTTTTCTCATTATGCATACATCTAAGGTTCTTTACCTCCTAAAATCCAACTGATGTTATTCCCAGTGGTACATAAAAGGCAGACTTCAAGTGATGAGTGTAGAAACTAATCCAAGCATACAAAGTTACGTGCTGTTGCTGGCTGCCATTCCACCAAGTGCCACTTGTGAGCCCTGTTCCAATTCCTGCAGGATACTCTAAACTTCTCCTGTGTGTGCCGTAGAGATAACACCCAATATTAACATTTAATGTTGATCCTTGAGTTTTATGAGACTAGCCAGCTAACTGATTTAAATAGAGGTGGTGTGTGGTTTGCAAGCATCGAACTCCTATAGGCAACTTTGACTCTTCCCCACTCTGTGTTCCTATCCTTCATGTAGAACTTGTACAAGTCAGACCTGGAATGGCTGAAGGGTATCGGATGGTTGCCAGAGGGTTCTGTGGAAGTGATGAGAGTGAAGAATGCCCAGAATCTCTTGAATGAAAGGTTGTATCGTATAAAGCCTGAGGCCCTCAAATTTACCAGCATTGTTGACACCCCGGAAGTAATCCAGGCAAAGATCAATGCTGTACAGATCAGTGAGGTAAGCCCAGGTGGATGATGTTTTCAGACAAATGGAAGAAATCTCAGTCAAGAAGAATTTTAAACGTGAACTTCAGACTCTTCATGTCAGCGTCAGGATCTGAAACACGCATGTATCCAGATAGATCTTTGTGTAGTCAATCTCTTAGCAGCCACTGTATCTCATTTGCTTTGCTAAGTGTTTGGTCAATGCACATGTGGTGGGCATCTTCATGTTCTGCACACCCTGATACACACTTTGATCACATTTGAAGATCCAGACCGTGATACAGGCCCACCACTTAGTGCTATAATCACAAAATTGCCACTTCTTCGTTGCTTGAAATAGGTTGAGAAGTCTAGGGACAACCCCAATATTAGACATTATGGCAGTTGTTCAGACCAAAAACATCTAGGTCCCGCATAGCAATGGGGATCATCAGAGCTATCTGCAATGTGGAGTCACCCATCAGATAATTAGATGTGAGTAAATGGAAAATGATTAATTTTACTACCATATTTCTGACTCATTTTAAATTATGTTGTATCACACATAAATGTGTTCCTTTTGAAGTCACTATTGGCACCTTTTAAATAAAAGTGCAAATGAGGCCAGGTGCAGTGGCTTATGCCACGTATAATCTACGTTTATATCGGAGAACATCCAAAAGGAACTTTTCATTTTACTTATTATTTAAATATAAAATTAGATTTGCTGATTTAATCTTACTTAAAAATTTTAATTTACTTACAATGTTAGTTTTAATTTATTATAAAATTCACTTATAATTTTATTCATCATCCATTTATTCTAGTATGTTTTATGACTTTTATAATTTCGTTTATGTGGTGATTGACTTATTCACTAATCAACCATTCCACTGTTTTTCATTTTTACCAGCCATTGTATCGCGATGCCTGGGAGAAAGAGAAGGCTAATGTGAACGTGCCGGCTGACACTCCCTTGATGCTGCAATCCAAAATCAATGCTCTGCAGATCAGCAATGTAAGGCAGCACACATCGTTTGCTTTTCAGAGTGCTCTCTGCCTAACCAGACCTTTTATCATATACCCCAAAGAGAGTTTGGCAAAAGGCATTTTATTCCCATTCCTTTTATTTCTAGTCTTTAAGTTAATAAGTAGCTGTGTGGGTCTGCATGTGTCTGTATACCGTACATCTCAATGTTTGTTGGAAGGAAAAATGGAATGGTTTCTCCAAAAACACAGCATAAAACTTATAGATACACATAGAATAATATCTAGTTCTCATTTTTTAGTAGGCCATCCATCATTGCTTTTTCCTTGTAAAAGCCAAACAATATATATTTTTTTCTGATTTTTACGTGAGTTATTATCTCCTAAGTTTCCTTCTTCAAAAAATAATTATTGGGAGAGAGCTTTACTAAATGTCATTAAAAATCTACTGGAATTCAAGCTCAATATGAAACCAGACTCTTTTACAAATCTTAAGGAGAGATTAATGTTCAGTGTAACTGTTACTATTTTAATATACATCAGTAACGCTGACTCAGTTGCGCCCTCTTCAGATTGACTGTGGTATTGCACTCTGTTTTCAGAAACACTACCAGCAAGCTTGGGAAGATGTCAAGATGACTGGTTATGACTTGCGAGCAGATGCCATTGGGATCCAGCATGCCAAGGCTTCCAGGGATATTGCCAGTGATGTAAGAGCTCCTCCTTGCCCAACTGGAACAAACACTAACTAGTAGAAACAGAGGGAGTTTAACTTAATGCCCTTTGAATTATATTTAAATGGATTGGGTCATGTTATTAGTATATTTTTAAATCCTAAATCCAAGAACAACTCTTACAATTTGAGGATCCTTTTGCATCTATGTTTGGTTCTGCAACTCTTACATTTAAGCACAGATTTTGATTTTCTTTTCAATATCTTCACAATATCACTTAATTTACAAGTACTTAAAGAGATTCAATTTCATAGTACAAAGAATTCTGTTGTTACTCAAAGTGTGGCATGCATACTACTGGTGGTTCATATAATAATTTTATGTAGTACATGCACAAGTATTTTTTTTAAATAGTTATATGGCTGTTTTAATGTGTGCTAGAAAAAAAAATTTTTTCCCCATTTAGGTAGGGTTATACATTTTAAAATAAAATTTTAAAATAAGTTTATAATTAAAAATTATTTCAGGCCGGGCACGGTGGTTCATGCCTGTAATCCCAGCACTTTGGGAGGCCAAGGCTGGTGGATCACTTGAGGTCAGGAGTTCGAGACCAGCCTGGACAACATGGTGAAACCCTGTTTTTACTAAAAATACAAAAATTAGCCGGGCATGGTGGTGGATGCCTGTAATCCCAGCTACTCAGGAGGCTGAGGCAGGAGAGTCACTTGAACCCAGAAGGCGGAGGTTGCAAGTGAGCCGAGATTGCGCCGCTGCACTCCAGCCTGGGCAACAGAGTGAGACTCCATCTCAAAAAACAAAACAAAACAAAAAATACATATTTCAACAAAGAATTAATTTGATTTAAAGTAATAAGAAGTACAATTGGTACTTGTGTGTGACAAAACATCCGAAGGTGGGCCAGGCTATATTGGGAGATAATCCAGCAACACGGTTCTTGTCTAAGAGGTGCTCTCAATGTTTTCATGCACGTAGACATAGAAGACAAACCAGTGTATCAAAACTTATGGCTTGAATTTAAATCAAAACAGTATTCTCCCCTCCCCAAGAAAAGGTAAACTAAGGGAGATGGAGTTATTTTGAGTAGGCTCTCTAGAAAAAGTGGGTTCGGAAAAATTACTCTTCTATTTTCTGTTCACATCTACCAGTATCTGTACAAAACTGCTTATGAGAAACAGAAAGGCCATTACATTGGATGTCGCAGTGCCAAGGAAGACCCTAAACTGGTTTGGGCAGCAAATGTGTTGAAGATGCAGAATGACAGGCTGTACAAAAAGGCCTACAACGACCACAAAGCCAAGATCTCCATCCCTGGGGACATGGTGTCCATCAACGCTGCCAAAGAAGGTCAGGCACTAGCAAGTGATGTGGACTACCGCCAGTACCTGCACCAGTGGTCTTGCCTTCCCGACCAGAATGATGTGATCCAAGCCAGGAAAGCCTACGACCTGCAGAGCGACGTAAGTGTGTCCCCAGGAAACAAGCCCCCCACTGCTTTGCCTGATGGCTTCTTCCAATGCTCTGAAAACACAACTCTCTGTACGTAGGCACTCCACTTTATTATTATTTTATCAGAATTATTAATTGCCTACCTACAGCCAGGTTTCTTCAGAAAGTTTTCATTGGTAAAGGTGCTACCAGAATTTTCCTATAGATTTGTTCATGTGTACAGTGTTTGCAGTTTCTTACTTTTTTTTTTTTTTTTTTTTTTTTTTTTTTGAGACAGAGTCTTGCTCTGTCACCCAGGCTGGAGTGCAGTGGTGCAATCTCAGCTCACTGCAACCTCCGCCTCCTGGGTTCAAGCGATTTTCCTGCATCAGCCTCCCAAGTAGCTGGGATTACAGGCATGTGCCGCCACACCTGGCTAATTTTTGTATTTTTAGTAGAGACAAGTTTTCGCCATGTTGGCCAGGCTGGTCTTGAACTCCTGACCTCAGGTGATCCACCCATCTCAGCCTCCCAAAGTTCTGGGATTACAGATGTGAGCCACCGTGCCCAGCCTGTGAGCCACTGCGCCCAGCCTTGCCCTCCCTTCCTCCCTCCCTCCTTCCCTTCCCTTCCCTTCCCTTCCCTTCCCTTCCCTTCCCTTCCCTTCCCTTCCTTCGTCTCACCCTGTCACCCAGGCTGGAGTGCAGTGGTGTGATCTCCGCTCACTGCAACCTCTGTCTCCCAGGTTCAAGCGATTCTCCTGCCTCAACCTCCCAAGTAGCTAGGATCACAAGCACATGCCACAAACTCAGCTGATTTTTGTATTTTTTAGTAGAGGCGGGATTGCATCATGTTGGCCAGGCTGGTCTCAAACCCCTGACCTCAGGTGATCCACCTTTCTCGGCCTCCCAAAGTGCTGGAGCAGTTTCTTAAACAAAAGAATACACATAGTCATTCAGTTATGTATCAAAGAAGGGCAGGACCGTCTTCCTTCAACTTAATTTGAAAAGTTAGCAGCACATTCCAGACCACTTGTTTCCTTTAACTTGAAGTTCTTCACAATGTGGTCTCTCATTAACTCACCTGAGGCATTTTTAGATTTATTCGTATTTTCTGCCCTCCAAACTTTTAGAAATGATGGATTCCAGAAGGTTATTTATTTCCTGTATAGAATGGATAACTTAAAAATGATCTGACCTTGGTTCCCTTAAGCTTCCAGAGATACTTTTTTATGATGAATGAGTTCATTACAGGAAAGCATGCTCATCACTTAAAATGCATTGCCAAGTGGTGGATTTAAGACAGTTTCTGGAGACCAAAATTGTGGAACTAGTGATCGAATTCCTAATCATCCTTTTAAAAATACTTATTAAACACACCGTGTGCCAGGCATTGTGCTAAGCACTAAAGATACAATGGTGAATAAAGAAGAAGAAAAAACATGACATGGGGCTGGGCACGGTAGCTCACACCTGTAATCCCAGCACTTTGGGGAGGCTGAGGTGGGCGGATCACAAGGCCCAGAGTTCAAGACCAGCCTGACCAACATGGTGAAACCCTGTCTCCACTAAAAACAAACATTAGCCTGGCATGGTGGCATGTGCCTGTAAACCCAGCTACTCAGGAGGCTGAGGCAGGAGAATTGTTTGAACCCAGGAGGCAGAGGTTGCAGTGAGCCAAGATTGTGCCACTGCACTCCAGCTGGGCGGCAGAGTGAGACTCCATCTCAAGAACAAACAAAAAACATGACAGCCCCTGACTTTAGAGAGTTCACATTGATAACTGAGACCTAGATGTTCATTAAAGAATAAAAATGGAGTGGCTGAGAGTGATCCATGGTGCTATGAAAAGAGATCGAGAAAGTTCTTCTGAGAAGGCACTGATTTTATAGAGATATGAAGGAAGAACAGAAGTTGGGTCGGTTAGGAGGACATGGGGCATTCCTTCAGGGTGACCAACATGTTTAAAGAGGGATGATGAGACTACGAATTGAAAGACGGGCTGTGGGATCAGGACACACAGGGCCAATGGAAGTACAGATGACACGAGGTTGAAAGAATAGGTGGGGACTGGTGCCAGACCATTCATCCCCTTCTAGTCTGTGTCAGGGATTTTGATGTTTATCCCAATGGGAAGCCATAGGATAGGGGGAATGTTGTGACATCGGATTTGAATTCTGAATTTTGAAAAGATCATTCTGGCTGCTGTGTGGAGAACTTACTAGAAAGTGCATTATTGTTGCTTTCAAGTCCACATTGGTAATGGTATGATGATTGCCTAAATATTATTCAAAAGTCTTCCATGCACTCCCTCAGAGAGCGGCTTCTGCATCACTTTGCCTTTTAGAATGCATGTGGGTACTTCCCACAGACCCTTGCCACAGAAAACCAAGCAAAATAAAATGCCATTGTGTATTTGAGGAATTATGTTTGCCAGGCTAGCGCTCTGTTTTCATTATTGTTTGTGGAAGATAAAATATAAGAGGCCTGGCATAGTGGCTCACTCTTGTAATCCCAGCATTTTGGGAGGCCAAGGCGGGCGGATCACCTGAGGTCAGGGGTTTGAGACAAGCCTGGCTAACATGGTGAAACTCTGTCTCTACTAAAAAAAATACAAAAATTAACCAGGCGTGGTGGCATGTGCCTGTAGTCTTAGCTACTAGGGAGGCTGAGGCAGGAGAATTGCTTGAACTCGGGAGGCGGAGGTTGCAGTGAGCCGAGATCATGCCATTGCACTCCAGCCTGGGTGACAGAATGAGATTCTGTCTCAAAAAAAAATATATATATATGTTTATGTTTTATATATGTATATCTTTTATGTTATATATATTTTTTATGATATACACGTGTGTGTGTGTGTGTGTATATATATATATATAACATAAAAACTGTCATTTTACCACACATATACACAACAAAACACAAACCCTGCTTCTACCTATGTTTTCTTTTTCAGGCCCTCTACAAGGCTGACTTGGAGTGGTTGCGTGGCATTGGCTGGATGCCCCAAGGGTCTCCTGAAGTATTGAGAGTCAAAAATGCCCAGGAGATCCTTTGTGACAGTGTCTATCGGACGCCTGTGGTGAACCTTAAGTACACAAGCATTGTAGACACACCCGATGTGGTCCTTGCTAAATCAAATGCTGAAAATATTAGTATTGTAAGTTAGTTTTTTCTGTTAAAATTGAACATGCCATAAATACATGAGAAATAATAAACCTGGTAATCTATTTTAGAATAGTAATAACTTTGTTAATAACAAAAGTTTTATTAAGTAATACTGACAGTATTGTCTTGGTTTGCTTATTAATTTTAAGGAAAAACTCAAAGTATTAATAAAAGGAAATAATACAAATCTTATACCAAATTTGAGTAACTTATGTGAAAAGATTCCAGAAATCTTTGCCCTAACGTGAAAAGGTTTTAGATCAAATCCAAAAGAAAATTAAAGTTGTGTACTGGGACTAGTGACATGAAATTTTGAAGTAATCTTGTTATTATTGTTTCTTTCCACAGCCAAAGTACAGAGAGGTTTGGGACAAGGATAAAACTTCAGTCCACATAATGCCAGATACTCCAGAAATTAACCTCGCTAGAGCAAATGCTCTTAATGTGAGCAATGTAAGTACCACAACAGACTCTTTTGTCTGGAAAGTTACCCAGTCAGGGCTATACTATGACCATGGAAGGGAGGGAAGATGGCCTTGGCGGGGTGGGGAAGGCTCCTTGCAGTCAGCCCTTGACTAGGACTGAGGCAAAGAAGAGAGATCCCTGGTGATTCACTGGGAAGGCCAGTTACTGGTGAGTCAATATCTTCACGACAAAAGTCTTCTTAGTTGTCCTTTGTGAATAAGGGGACAAAGAAGGTGAAAGAGGAATGAAGAGATGCACAAACAAGAAAGGAGAATTAATGATAGACTCAGATAAACTCAAAATAATTATAATTCTTTTTTTTTTTTTTTGAGACGGAGCCTTGCTCTGTCGCCCAGGCTGGAGTGCAGTGGCACGATCTTGACTCACTGCAAGCCCCGCCTCCCGGGTTTACCATTCTCCTGCCTCAGTCTCCCGAGTAGCTGGGACTACAGGCACCCGCCACTACGCCCGGCTAATTTTTTGTATTTTTAGTAGAGACGGGGTTTCACTGTGTTAGCTAGGATGGTCTCGATCTCCTGACCTCGTGATCCACCCGCCTCGGCCTCCCAAAGTGCTGGGATTACAGGCGTGAGCCACCGCGCCCGGCCAATAATTATAATTCTTTGCAAAAATATATGAATTAATTCTAAAACATGGATCTATGGGGGTTTTCTAGAAAATTATAAATGACCAAAATTGACCCAAGGAAAAAAAAAAACCATATAGCAAGAAATTAAGAGGTTTCTTAATTAAGAAATTAAGGAGAGCATTTAAACACTTTCCTTCCTACTTTCAAATGTCAGAGTCCCCTTGATGATTTCAAAACTTCTACAAATAAATTACCAGGAGCCTAGTAAAAGAAGGAAATCCATTGCAATTACCAGAACTTTTCAAAGATAGTGTCACAAATTAAAAACTATAGACGGGCTGGGCATGGTGGTTCATGCCTATAATCCCAGCACTTTAGGAGGCCAAGGCCAGGGGATTGCTTGAGCCCAGGAGTTCCAGACCAGCCTGGGCAACATAGGGAGACCCCATCTCTGCAAGAAAATAAAAAATAAATTAGTTGGGCACAGTGATGTGCACCTGTGGTCCCAGCTACTTGGGAAGCTGAGGTGGGAGGATCTTGCTTAAGCCCAGCAGGAAGAGGCTGCAGTGAGCCATAATCATGCCACTGCACTCTAGCCTGGGAGACAGGGCAAGACCCTCTCTCAAATAAATAAATAAATAAATAAATAAAATTTAAACTGTAGACCAATAGTAATGGGGGGAATCTTAAATATTAATAAACCAAATTCAGCATTACATTAAAATGATTGATACAGTCAACTGGGGTTCATGCAGGAATGCCAAGAGGGCCCCATAGTCAGAGACCTAATAGTGCCATAGAACAAGAAGAAAAAGCTCATTTTATTAGATTTAAATGGCATCTGACAAAATCCAATACCCATTCTTATTTTTTAAAAATAAAATCTTAGTTAAGAAAGAATAAGTGAATATTTTCTTGACATGACTGAAAAATAAATCTCAAATCAAAGCCCAACTCATCCTCAGTGACCAAACTTCTTGTTCATATCAGGATTAAAATGAGGATGCCCCCTAACATCATCGTTATTTAACATTTGCTGTAAGTATTGGCTAAGTGAGTGAGCCTCTCATCGATGCTAATATAATTACTCAAGAGTAAGAACATGCCCGGCGCGGTGGCTTACGCCTGTAATCCCAGCACTTTGGGAGGCTGAGGCAGGCAGATCATGAGGTCAGGAGATTGAGACTATCCTGGCTAACACGGTGAAACCCCGTCTCTACCAAAAATACAAAAAATTAGCCGGGCTTGGTGGTGGGAGCCTGTAATCCCAGCTACTCAGGAGGCTGAGGCAGGAGAATGGCGTGAACCCCGGAGGCAGAGCTTGCAGTGAGCCGAGATCGCACCAATGCACTCCAGCCTGGGTGACAGAGTGAGACTCTGTCTTCAAAAACAAACAAACAAACAAACAAACAAACAAACAAAAAGAGTAAGAACAGAAGATAAATATTGGAAAGAAAGAAGCCAAATTATCATTATTTGCAGAAGAAGTTATTTTAAGCCTTAAAAAAGGAAGAGAATCAACTGGAAAAAAAAAAAAAAACCTATTTGTGAGTACAAGATAATCCAGTTACGTGGCTGGCTACACAATTCAAGGAAGTTCAAGGAAGATACCACCTTCATGGATCACAGAAATTGCTTGTGTGTAGAATAGTATGACCTTAGTGCAATTTGCCAAGGCCTGAAAATTTGCGTGCTTTCAAAAGAATAATATGTCTTTGTGATAGAAGGAGGCTGCCAGCAAAGATTCCTCACTATGTGCCAAACAGCTCTATAAATTCTAGTATAATGAGCCACCTGGGGACTAATTTTTTCCAATGTTTAAGAAGAAAATACAATTTTAGGGCACTGATGTATTTTCTCTTTTGGACCAGATATCAATGTCATGGTGCAGTGCATTCTTGTCAAGAGGCTGAATCAAGGGATAGTCAGTTCTTCATTGCAGTACAGATGCCTCTTCCCACCTAATCCATAGGCATCTGTGGCAGGAGAATTCTGGAAAGTCTCATACGCTCTCTTTTGCATGATGAATTTCTCAGCTGAAAACACCAGAACTTTACCATTGAGACTATATGAGCAAGACTAATATTCAAAATTATGCTAAAAGTAAATTAACTTTATTTAGATATTAATGAGAATGACTTCTATTTTGAAAGAAATCAAACATCCCATTTGAATGCTAACCAAACTGCACAGACATTTTCTTTACACGTGTATCACCATTACTGTAATCTTGATTAAACGCACAATTTAAAACTGCTGCCATCCTTTAGAAAGCACAACTTTAGCAGAATATTTGTATGTGATTTTATGGGTAACAAAGCAAATTCACGTTAAAATGATTCGTTTAATCTTCATGCTCACTACATGAGTAAGATATTGTTATTTTGTTTTTATCAGATGGTAAATTGAGACTTTTAAAAGTTGAGAAATTTTCCCATGTTCTCAAAGTTAGTAGTTGAAAAAATTGAGTCTTAGGCCCCAGGCTTTTTTTTTTTTTTTTTTTTTTAATAGTTAAAAATGTATATATATTTGGCTGGGCATGGTGGCTCGTGCCTGCAATCCCAGCACTTCGGGAGGCCGAGGAGAGTAGATCACTTGAGGCCAGAAGTTCGAGACTAGCCTGGCCAATGTTGTGAAACCCCATCTCCACTAAAAATAGAAAAATTAGCCAGGCATAGTGGCGGCTCACCTGTAATCCCAGCTACTTGGGTGGCTAAGGCACAAGAATCGTCTGAACCCAGGAGGCAGAGGTTGCAGCGAGATCGTGCCACTGCACTCTAGCCTAGGTGACAGAGCAAGACTCTGTCAAATGTATATATATGAATATACATATGAATATATATGTGTATATACACATATACACATATATATTCACATTAAAAAGTATTACATAAGAAAAATAGTGTAAAAATATGCATAATAAAATAGAATGAAAACAAAAAATAAAAAGATAACATAATACATGTTTGCATTAACTATTTTCTAGTTTAATTAATTAATTATTTATTTTTTGAGAGGGAGTCTCGCTCTGTCACCCTGGCTGGAGTGCAGTAGTGCAATCTCAGCTCGCTGCAACTTCTGCCTCTCGGGTTCAAGCGATTCTCCTGCCTCAGCATCTCTAGTAGCTGGGATTACAGGTATGTGCCACCACACTCAGCTAATTTGTGTATTTTTAGTAGAGACAAGGTTTCACCATGTTGGCCAGGCTGGTCTCAAACTCCTGACCTCAAGTGATCCACCTGCCTCGGCCTCCCAAAGTGCTGGGATTACAGGCATGAGCCACTGCACCCAGCCCTTCTCATATATTTTAATAAGGAGAATATTTTTTCTTCTGTGCAGAAAACAAGTCAATTGTCAAAATAGTCCCATTTAAAATTTATACAAAGCTTGGTTGAAAATTCATATAAAACTTGTCCTTGCTTACAAGGATAAAATTTGAGCACTCATTTTTCAGACATGCAAAATCTACAAAACTGTCACTAATTAAAATCCACTTCTTTCTGTGCTGTGGAAGCTCCCCTACTGATAGGCATGATTTGTGAATTATATATTTAAATTACTATTATTTCTGAGTCTTTCTGTTATTTGTTAATACACAATGTATCCATGAAAATGTTAACATATGCTTACATACATTTTTTAAATACTTGTAAATCAGTCACTACTTTAGTTAACTTCTCTTTAAAACCAAAAGAATAGCTGTTACATCCAATCATGCTTCAGCGGAAGATCTAACATTACCAAATGATAAGGATCATTAATCACATAAGATCAAAAAAGCCATATTGAAAAAAACCCACAAATGTAAAAAGTTTACAATTCTGAAGGTTACAAAACTGAACTGAATTTGAGATAAATTTAATTACTGCATTAAAGAAATTCTAATGTCTAAAGTTATCCCAATGTTACCAATACACTGACACAAGAAAACAAAGCCAAACCCTTTTTATTAACGAGATTATGAAGCATGAGCAACTACTTCAAGGCTATCATTCCAGTTTAAAATTTATTGTACATTTGAAAATAACTGAAAGAGTATAATTGGAGCACTTTGGGAGGCCAAGGCAGGCGGATCACCTGAGGGTCGGGAGTTTGAGACCAGCCTGACCAACATGGAGAAACCCCGTCTCTACTAAAATACAAAATCAGCCGGGCCTGGTGGCGCATGCCTGTAATCCCAGCTACTCGGGAGGTGGAGGAAGGAGAATGGCTTGGACCCGGGAGGCAGAGGTTGGGGTGAGCCGAGATTGCACCATTGCCCTCCAGCCTGGGCAACAAGAGTGAAACTCCATCTCAAAAAAAAAGAAAAAAGAGTATAATTGAAATGTTTATAACACAGACTTGATAAATGCTTGAGGTGGTGGGTACCCAGTTACCCTGATGTGACTATTACCCATTGTATGCCTACATCAAAATATCTCATGCACCCTAGAAATATACCTACTATGTACCCATAAAAATAAAATATAAAACATTAAAAATAATAAAAACAAAAGAATGGAGATTGTCAAGCCCAGACCTTTGGACTCCAGACACCATTACATGTTCCAGGACATGGTGCATAGAACAATTCTCACCTATTCTCTTCTTTAACTGCTCTCAAGTCCTTGGACTTCAAAACTTTCCCCCTGTGATATGAATTCCACCTGAGCCACTGAAGGTATTGGTAAATTTGAATCTAGGATGATATCTTATTTTTCTCCTTTTCAGAAACTTTACCGTGAGGGCTGGGATGAAATGAAGGCAGGCTGCGATGTCCGGCTGGATGCCATCCCCATCCAGGCTGCCAAGGCCTCCAGGGAGATTGCCAGTGACGTGAGTGGCCTTTTTCAACTTCTCAGTTTTTTTTCAGCCAATGCCCTAGGTGCATCGAGAGGACATGCTGTGACCCATCTGCTTTATTTTTGCATCTCCAGTATAAATACAAGCTTGACCATGAGAAGCAGAAGGGACACTATGTGGGCACCCGCACAGCCAGGGATGACAACAAGATCCGCTGGGCCCTCATAGCTGACAAGCTCCAGAATGAACGAGAGTACCGGCTGGACTGGGCCAAATGGAAGGCCAAGATCCAGAGCCCCGCGGACATGCTTTCCGTCCTGCACTCTAAAAATTCCCAGGCTCTGGTCAGTGACGTGGATTACCGCAATTACCTGCACCAGTGGACCTGCATGCCTGACCAGAACGATGTGATTCAGGCCAAGAAGGCCTACGAACTGCAGAGCGATGTGAGTGGGCTGCATTTGGGAATGAACTCTTCTCAGTTTGCCATGAATCCCAGAGAGTTTATGACACTAAACCCTTTTGTCATCATTTTACAACTTCATAACACCAAGAATTTAATATTAGTGAAACCTTATAGTATGGTATCAAAATCGCCAAATCCAATAAGGACCTAGACTTTATATCAAGAGATAAATGGTAGTATGAATACAGGTCTTAATTGTATCAGATTAAAGAAAACTGTGAAAATATTTCTTCTGTAGAATTTAGACAGCAATAGAAGCTTATATCCAGTAAAATATTGGCAGCCCATGGACAGGATGTAGGCACAGACATGCTTTTTTAAATTGATACAGTGTTTAGAAATTTTGAACTAAGTTGCCAAGATTTTAAAATCCAAAAATTTTTGTGTACAAATGTCGAATTTCCCATTTCCCTTGGAAATTCAGAGGACGCAGCTCTGAATTATCCCTTAGTAACAATAACCAGAACAGAATCAAGGATAACCCCTTTTAAATAAAAATATATGCTATAGTTTGTCACACTGCCTGGCCGCCTAATGAATTTTCTTACATTACCTGCGTGGCTGCTTGAGTATGTCCTCCTTGGCTTATATAGCATTTACATTGTATTTCTTCATCAGACTAATGGACAGCCTAACTAGGACTACATGACCAGGGTTGCTGAACTCATTCTGGCCTTGTTTTCACAGAATGTTTACAAGGCTGACTTGGAATGGTTGCGTGGAATTGGGTGGATGCCAAATGACTCCGTGTCCGTCAATCATGCCAAACATGCCGCGGATATCTTCAGTGAGGTATTCCAAGATTTTACCCTGACATTCAGTACATTTCCCAAGAAAGTGACAAAATGCACAAACTAAAATATAGTCATCTAATATCAGCAGTCTTAACCATTTCAATGGCTGTGATTTAAACTGGATGTATATATTTTTGAAACTGTACTGTCCCTATCACATTATGGGACCACATCCATAATATATCCAGGACATTCACTGATGCTTGGCATTGTATAAATGGAAAAATCTTTTTGTCAGCAATAGCAATATATTTGGGAAACGTTTGTCCCATTGGAAAAATGTGCATTGCGATACACATAATGATACATTATATAACTTTGAGAGCTAAGCAAACTTCCTACTTTAAAATCTGTGGGAGGCATAAGAGGCTGATCCATTTGTTTAAAAAATAAAATGCTAAAAAGAAAGCCAAATTCCCAAGAAGACGCCATTCAAATATGGCACTGTATGTTTCTAGTAGAGAAGGACCCTAAATTTAGTGTATCTTTCTCAGTTCACACACGTCCAGGAATTACAACTATCTAAAAGCTGCTTTCTTTCCCATAGAAAAAATATCGCACAAAAATAGAAACTCTCAACTTTACGCCTGTGGATGATAGAGTTGATTATGTGACAGCGAAACAAAGTGGCGAGATCCTTGATGATGTAAGTATATGGCTGTTTTAAATCTCACCATCAGGCAGATATCACTTCCAAAGCTTTTCCATCTACTTACACTCAACATGCAATCATCTGAAATACAGATTTTAATCATTAAAATGATGGATGCTAACAATTGCTTGGACAACATGATGTTTTCTTAATAAGTCACTTGCCCCCTTGCCTCTCATTTTTTTTTTTTTTTAGATTAAATACCGAAAAGACTGGAATGACACCAAATCAAAGTACACCCTCACAGAAACTCCCCTGCTGCACACTGCCCAGGAGGCTGCCAGGATACTGGACCAGGTATGGGTTTCACCCAGATGCCTTGTATTTGTGTACGAGTGGAGGGCCTTAATGGAACTGTAGGATAATTATGTACACAACTTACCCCTCCCTTCTGACTCCTCATTTCAACCCTTTACTGTGGCTCTGTCTTTCAGTATCTCTACAAGGAAGGCTGGGAGAGACAAAAAGCCACAGGTTACATTTTGCCTCCAGATGCTGTGCCATTTGTTCATGCCCATCACTCCAGTGACGTTCAGAGTGAGGTAATATATCCTGATGGGAGTGCATTTTGCAAAAGTGGGACCTTGCTCCCAGGGATTCCAGTTATGCTGAAGGCAGAAATAGCACCTTCAAGGTGTTCAGTTTCAGTGTGGCAGAGCCTGGCCAGGCTTGGTGATGGTTGGAGTACCTGCTCCCTTTTTGATCTTTCTTCCATGGGCTTTCTTCTTTCTTCACCACCTCCCCCCACCACCCCCTTGGCTTCTTTAAAAGCAATTGTTCAAATTATTTACTTTTTCTTATATTCTCTGCCCTTCCTAAAATCTTTAGGCCTTCGAATAAAACTATTGTCAGAATCAGAGAACAAGTATATGTTTTTTCTCTATTTTTATTTTTTAAAATTTATTTTTATCATTTTTAGGGCTATCTCAGCAGAATATTTTTCTATTTTTAAATAGGTGTTTCTTCGCATGGATTTATTTCAACGCTTTTTATTATTTGTTCTCAGAGTTGGGGGTGGATATCAAACAAAAATCTGGGGGGCTGAATTTGCTGATATCCCTTAGTAGATGGTCAAGCCCCCTCTGCCTTGTGTGCTTGTCAAAACTGATGGAATTTACACTCCTCTTCTCACCAGCTGAAATACAGAGCTGACCATGTGAAGCAAAAAGGTCATTATGTTGGTGTCCCGACGATGAGAGATGACCCTAAGCTGGTTTGGTTTGAGCATGCAGGCCAGATTCAGAATGAGAGACTATACAAAGAGGACTACCACAAAACAAAGGCCAAAATCAATATACCTGCTGATATGAAGTCAGTCTTGGCCGCCAAGGAGGGGCAGACCCTTGTCAGTGATATTGACTACCGTAATTACTTGCACCAATGGACGTGTCATCCTGACCAGAATGATGTTATTCAGGCAAGAAAGGCCTATGACCTACAGAGCGATGTAAGTGATTTTTGTTTCTTCATTATCTAGAAACTCATGGTACACTCTGAGAATGAGGAGCAACATCCCAGATCCACAAGTGCTTGAAATTTGAGGCCACAGATAATTTGTTCCCGAAGGGAATTGAGGCTGGATATGAAGTAGAGAAAGATCAGGAGCAGTGATAGATTGATTGGTTTGCCTACTGACTGCATTTCTGAATACCTTTCAATCAATTTTTTTTAAAATCTGCTTTTGTACCATTTTGGCCATCAGCAACTCCTCACATTCACATGGAAAAGTATCAGCTGATTGAAAATAATAATTGGCTTGGGTGGGAATTGAGAATGAGTTGAGGTTTTGACAATATTAGGTGATAAGCACAGTTAAAGACCTAAGCATGCCCTATTCCTGCTTTGCCAAGCATCTCATTCCTCGAGGCATTGATGAAGTTGTTCCCAAAGCAAAAGAGAAATGAAATACTGATTAAGTTGCACGAGGGCCCAGTATGCCTCATGCAGAGCTTTGGTAAAGCTAGGATAGAGAATAAGACATAACCTACCTCCCACTGATACCTGAATCAAGATCTCTACCTGCCACCAGCCTTCAGTATGTGCAGAATAGTAACTTGATGCATCAACTTAGTTGCTTAGGTGCCCAGAGAAGCTAATGCTACCTGGGTCTTCTCATCATTAACAAAAGGGAACCTGGAAGTCAAAGACTGCTGCGGCAAAGATGTTGAACTTGAACATCCAACCTCACTGGTTGCTGCAGCAAAATGGCAGTTGTGGAACTTTAATCAGAATAGCAACTCCTCTTATTTTCATGTCAAGTAGGCTGGGAGAATCCAGGTGCTTGAAGGCGTAAGGGCAAGAATAGGTTTGGCTGGGACCCAGGGGATGACTCCCCCTGCCCAATACATGAGCATTTACTTGTGTAGTTTCCCTCATTTAGTCTAAATGCCCCCACATACTTCTACGTGACTAAATGTACCAAATCCATCTAAAAGTACAACCTCCTTGGTAAGCCTTTTCTTATGACAATAGCAGAAAATAACAGCCCCTTCCCCTCAACTCCAGTAGCATTTGAGCACTTGATCTAATAGCACTTCTTGCTTTATAAATGACTTATCTCGACTCCTAGACTCCTTCTTTATACTTACTCATCAAAGCACCAAGCATAGTGCCTCATGCACAGTAATAGCCTCAAGAAATATTGCTCAGGTGAAATCACAATTGAATGAATGAGACAACTACTAGAGAGAAATCCTTTAAAAGCTTTTGAAAAAATTGTAACCTGCCCTCTGTAAGCCTGTGTCTCAGTCATTTATTCCTCCATTATACCTCTCTTCCTGCTCTCAGAATATCTACAAAGCTGACCTAGAGTGGCTCCGAGGCATTGGCTGGATCCCCCTGGATTCTGTGGACCATGTGAGGGTTACTAAGAACCAGGAAATGATGAATCAGGTATGCAAAGCCTGTTCTCCTTCTAACCTAATGCCTGCCCTCCTACCTGCCATGTGCAGGTAGATAACCTGTTGTGGTGGACCTGTCTTAATTGTCTCCATTTCTTTACAGATCAAATATAAGAAAAATGCCCTTGACAACTATCCTAACTTTACAAGTGTGGTGGATCCTCCAGAGATTGTTTTAGCCAAGATTAATTCTGTCAATCAAAGTGATGTAAGTTTGCTTTGTGCAGGCTGAAGTGCACAGACTGGGGAGTAAATTATATATCATTGGGTGGATCAGCTTAACTTTAGATAATTGCTTGTAAAAACAAATTGGGAGGTGGTAAATTCTAAGATCATCTTTGGAGGGTATGTCTTAAAAGTCACTAGCAGGTGGTAAATTGTATTCACTTTTAGGTATCTATATTCCTATCCAAATTATTCTATTGTTTTAGCTAAAATGGACTAAAATTCAACCAGTTGGTTAGTTTTAATCTCTAAACGTGGACTGATTATGTTTCTAGGTAATCTTATAAAAATGTAATATACGCTTATAGTAATAAAAGATTTGGTTTTCTCTCCTTAGGTAAAATATAAAGAAACATTTAATAAAGCAAAGGGCAAGTACACGTTTTCACCAGACACACCACATATCTCCCACTCCAGAGACATGGGAAAACTCTACAGCACTGTGAGTTCTCTTTCATGTAATAACCACTCAGTTTCTAATTTGAAGCCCTTGTTGCATTCATATGCTTGGCTGATTTTGTCAACTGCTGAACTTACAAGGCAACCTATTATTTATTTTCCCATTGCACTTAGTCTTGTGTATTAGAAGTAGCATGGTATTCAAGGCAAATAGTACTTATTCGGCTGGTGTTTTTGAGCTCCTGTGATGTGCCAGGATCTGTAGGAGGCAATGAGAGGCTAAAGCTCAATGAGACAAGCCTTCAAGAGCTCATGCAAGTGAGGGAACAGACTTAAATTGATAGAATAATAATCTAACAAGTGCTCTGGATGCACATAGGATTGAGCACCTACCAATAGAGAAAAGGGAGGAAAGTCTGGTCCCTCTTTAGTAATCATGCATCAGCATCTCTAGCCAACAAGAGGAAAACTTGCTCTCCAAAATTTCATTCAGTTAATTTAAAGGAGGCCGATGGTGCGCACGTGTGGCCTGGGAAAGAATCTTTGCCAGTTCTCTCCCTGTGTACAAATTTCTTGTCACTTTTACTAGGACCATAGATATAGTCAACTCTTATAAAATGCCTAGAGTCAGCCGGGCATGGTGGCTCACGCCTGTAATCCCAGCACTTTGGGAGGGTGAGGCGGGTGGATCACCTGAGGTCAGGAGTTCGGGACCAGCTTGGCCAACATGGCGAAACCCCGTCTCTATGAAAAATACAGAAATTAGCCAGGTGTGGTGGTGCATGCCTATAATCCCAGCTACTCGGGAGGCTGAGACAGGAGAATCTCTTGAACCCAGGAGGCGGAGGTTGCAGTGAACCAAGATCACGCCACTGCACTCCAGCCTGGGGGACAGCAAGATTCCGTCTCAAAAAACATAAAAATAAAATAGGCCGGGCGCGGTGGCTCACGCCTGTAATCCCAGCACTTTGGGAGGCCGAGACGGGCGGATCACGAGGTCAGGAGATCGAGACCATCCTGGCTAACACGGTGAAACCCCGTCTCTACTAAAAAATACAAAAAAAAAAAAAGCTAGCCGGGCGAGGTGGCGGGCGCCTGTAGTCCCAGCTACTTGGGAGGCTGAGGCAGGAGAATGGCGTGAACCCGGGAGGCGGAGCTTGCAGTGAGCTGAGATCCGGCCACCGCACTCCAGCCTGGGTGACAGAGCGAGACTCTGTCTCAAAAAAAAAAAAAAAAAAAACATAAAAATAAAATAAAATAAAAAATAAAATAAAATGCCTAGAGTCTGTAAGTTTGATTTGCAATAAACCAAATAACTGCCCTGTTCTAGGTAGACACACTAACGGCTATAGATAAAGATTTTAGCCTTGCCTTGAACATACGTTTCACCTTAATTTAACCAACTCTTTTAGTGGTATCTGAAAGAAGTTGAAAGTTTTCTTTTGTAAGAAATGTATTGTTGCCATGTATTTCTTTGTTCTAGATACTGTATAAAGGGGCATGGGAGGGCACCAAGGCCTATGGCTACACCCTGGATGAGCGCTACATTCCCATTGTTGGAGCCAAGCATGCCGATCTGGTGAACAGTGAGGTCAGTATGACCTTTTCCTCTCCTAAGTTTGAGAGTCTTTACTGGGGATCAAGGGACTGGTTAGGAAACTCCAGCGATTCTCAATGTTGAACCCACTTTACAGCTTAAATACAAAGAGACATATGAGAAGCAGAAAGGTCACTACTTGGCTGGAAAAGTGATCGGTGAATTTCCTGGTGTGGTTCACTGTCTGGATTTCCAACAGATGAGGAGTGCGGTAAGTAAACGTCCACTTTAACACGGGATTTGTGCCCCGTAAGTGTGTTGTCGTGTCTGCATATTTATAACTTGCCCTTTGGTTCAGGTTAGCTGGGAAATGGAGTAACATAGAGTCCTTCCTGCCAGTCAGCCTGTGGACTCTTAGTGGCTGTGTGCTTCTTCCCTGCCACTTTCTCCCTGACTATTAAACACTGTGACTGCTTTGTGTTAAGACAAGGAAAAAGCATCAGGGTCACTATTTACCCTGTGTTATAAAAGGATGGGAAAATTTCAGGCCAGGTGCAATGGCTCATGCCTGTAATCCCAGCACTTTGGGAGGCCAAGGCAGGTGGATCACCAGAGGTCAGGAGTTTGAGACTGGCCTGGCCAACATGGTGAAACCTCATCTCTACTAAAAATACAAAAATTAGCTGGGCATGGTGGCGCATGCCTGTAATTCCAGTTACTTGGGATGCTGAGGCATGAGAATTGTTTGAACCCAGGAGGCAGCAGTTGCAGTGAGTGGAGATCACACCATTGTAATCCAGTCTGGGCAACAGAGCAGGACACCATCTCAAAAAAAGAAAATTTAAAAAAAGGATGGGAAATTTCAAAAGAAGAAGAATATATTAAAGTATAATTTTTTTAACCTTAGTTTATTCTAGAGATACTGATCTAAATGGGAAATAAGGATCTAAAAGAGATTGATCTGAATAATTTACATTTAAATCCCTTTCTTATTTTTGTCTTTAAAACATGTTAGTTGAACTACAGAAAACATTATGAGGATACCAAAGCAAATGTTCATATCCCCAATGACATGATGAATCACGTGCTGGCTAAAAAGTGCCAGTACATCCTCAGTGACCTGGAGTATCGACACTATTTCCACCAGTGGACGTCTCTTCCGGAAGAACCCAATGTTATACGTGTCCGAAACGCCCAGGAGATCTTGAGTGATGTATGATGTCCTTTCTGAAGCTTGACTTAGCTACAGTTTCCATGACTCTGTCTTGGCTACCCCCCAACCCTGGCTGCCATGCTCCCGTTGTCGCTGTATTCATAAATCTTGCTGCTTCTCAACACAAAGTGGCATGAGTAACCACTTTTTGGTATAAGAATCCACCCTAAGCCATTGGACACATGTGTTAAATATTCAATTGGTTTAACACTAAACTCAGACTTTGATATTGCTCTCAAGCTTCTTTAGGCTTGGGAATTAAAGACCTTCCAGCTGGTGAGAGGCCTACCCTATGTCTTCTAAGCAAGAAGCACAGCCAGCGGCTGACAGGAAATTATCAAATGCTCAATTGTAAATTCAGAACACCTTCCACGTTTCATTGTTCTCTCTTTCTTGCAGAATGTGTATAAAGATGACCTGAATTGGTTGAAAGGCATTGGTTGCTACGTTTGGGATACACCCCAAATCCTCCATGCCAAGAAATCATACGACCTTCAGAGTCAGGTGAGCCACCTTCCTAGAAGGACTGGCTCTCCATGGGTCATCAGAATCCATGGTGGTGTCAGTGGGTTCATGGGCAGGCTGAGAAAGCTGCTGTAACAGTGTAGGCTCTAACTGACCAAAGCCCCTCCTCTCCCAAGCAAAGCTCTTCTAGTGGCCCGCTCTGGGGTTGGATCTTCCCAGTCTGAATCTCTCCTTTGGTTTAAGGCAGTGCACATTCATAACAAAAGTTTATCTGGGAGGTGTTTCCTAGTGGACTACTCTCAAGCATCTGTACCTTAGTTGATCAGGTTAACTTGCAGAGAGTAGGAGGTAGAAGTATCCTTTGATTACAGGTAGACAAGTTTTGGAGGAAAAAAATCAGTATCTGGAAGACTTTTCAGCATGTGGTTCAGCTCTGATGGGGCAGTTGTAATAGAATGTTGAAAGTGAGGGGCTGCTGTCAGGGATGGAGGATAGGCATGGAAAAGGCAACAAAATGGCCAAAATCTCGACCCCAGTCTTGGTCAAGAGAAACTGTTCATTCTGGCAGCCATACAAAGTCTGCAGGACTCTAGAACGCCAGCCTGTTTGTTAGGATTAAAGCAGAAATCCAGAAATAAAGGCACATCTAAGTTGGCACATGCAGCTAAAACTGATAACAGACCTGTATGTTACCATTTGTGGTGACTTTTGTTTTTCTTCACAGCTACAATATACAGCAGCAGGTAAAGAAAATCTACAGAACTATAATCTGGTCACAGACACACCCGTCTATGTGACTGCTGTTCAGAGTGGCATTAATGCCAGTGAGGTGCGTCTTCCTATACTCCTCTTCCAGGGACAAACTATTTCTTGTCTTTATGTATTTTCGAACAACAGAGGTAAATAACCTATTGTTGCTTGTCTATAGGTGAAATATAAAGAAAATTATCATCAGATTAAGGACAAATACACAACAGTTCTGGAAACAGTGGATTCTGACAGAACCAGAAACCTGAAGAATCTTTACAGCAGTGTGAGTTGAGTTTTTTCCCCTTCCTATATATGAGCCACCTTTCCCCCTTCTGAGACAGGAAGAGAATAAATGGGATGGACACTCTATCACCAAAGGCTTTTCTATGGTTTCCTGGACCTTCAATCCTACTTTACCTCATAAAATTCTAGTAGGTACAATTAAATAAGCCCCACCTTAAAAGGAGTCCTGGGAGTTAGTAGGGAGTGTGTGAGAAGGACAGAAACAGAAGGAAAACCTGCTACTCAGAAGCCAACCAGATGCATTTTCCCATATTCACAAGAAGGTCTTTAATTCCTGCAGAACCTGTACAAGGAGGCCTGGGATAGAGTGAAAGCCACCAGCTACATCCTGCCTTCCAGCACCTTGTCCCTGACACACGCCAAGAACCAGAAGCATCTGGCCAGCCATGTAAGTCAAGCAAAAACATGACAGCTTTCCCACCCTCCCCTGCTCTCCACTCCAAGAACCTTTCAGGCTGATTCATGCGTTGTCGAGAAGTACCCCTGGCATTCCAGTGGGCATGTCCAGGAAATAATTCCAAATGCTCAGTCATTAGAGTCTATGTACTCACTGCCTCTCTCTCTCTCTCTCTCTCTGCTGCCTGGAGAGAATCACAAGCACTCGCAAGGAGGACAGGATGTGACCTTTCAGGCTGCCTGTCTGCACATGATAATCTCTGCTAAAGCCAGAAGTAAGGATGGGCTGAAGACATAATACAACCTACAAAAATAGACTTTTTCAATAGAATTACATGGATGTAGGGCAAAAATAAACCAGTGAATATGATAACTGGTTATTATACCATCCCCAGTTAATATAAATTATTTTATAGCAATGAAATAGAAAACATTTTAAAAATGTTTAATTCTCCTTTTTTAAGTAGAACTTTTCTTAGATATAAACATAATTGTAAAACAAACAAACCCTAAATCTCATGATCTGTTTAAATATAACAGAAGGTCATACGTCCTCTAACCATTAATGCTCTTGAGTAAAACCTTTTTGTGTGTGAGTGTTTTGTTTTGGTTTCTTACACTTCAAGTTCTGGGCTACATGTGCAGAACATGGAGGTTTGTTACATGGGTATACATGTGCCATGGTGGTTTGCTGCACCCATCAACCTATCATCTACATTAGGTGTTTCTCCTAATGCTATCCCTCCCCTAACCCCCTATTCCCTGATAGGACCCAGTGTGTGATGTTCCCCTCCCTGTGTCCATGTGTTCTCACTGTTCAACCCCCACTTATGAGTGAGAACATACAGTGTTTTGTTTTCTGTTCTTGTGTTAGTTTGCTGAGAATGATGGTTTCAAGCTTCATCCTTGTCCCTGCAAAGGACATGAACTCATCCTTTTTTATGGCTGCATAGTATTCCATGGTATATATGTGCCACATTTTCTTTATCGATTCTATCATTGATGGGCATTTGGTTGGTTCCAAGTCTTTGCTATGGTGAAGAGTGCTGCAATAAACACACGTGTGCACGTGTCTTTATGGTAGAATGATTTATAATCCATTGGGTATATACCCAGTAATGGGATTGCTGAGTCAAATGGTATTTCTAGTTCTAGATCCTTGAGGAATCACCACACTGTCTTCCCCAATGGCTGAACTAGTTTACAGTCCCACCAACAGTGTAAAAGTGTTCCTATTTCTCCACATCCTCTCCAGCATCTGTTGTTTCCTGACTTTGTGATGATTGCCATTCTAACTGGCGTGAGATAGTATCTCATTGTGGTTTTGATTTGCATTTCTCTAATGACCAGAGATGATGAGCACTTTTTCATATATTTGTTGGTCACACAAATGTCTTCTTTTGAGAAGCATCTGTTCATATCCTTCGCCCACTTTCTCATGGGGTTGTTTTTTTCTTGTAAATTTGTTTAAGTTCTTTGTAGATTCTGGATATTAGCCTTTTGTCAGATGGAGAGACTGCAGAAATTTTCTCCCATTCTGTAGGTTGCCTGTTCACTCTGATGATAGTTTCTTTTGCTGTGCAGAAGCTCTTTAGTTTAATTAGATTCCATTTGTCTATTTTGGCTTTTGTTGCCATTGCTTTTGGTGTTTTAGTCATGAAGTATTTGCCCATGCCTATGTCCTGAAAGGTATTGCCTAGGTTTTCTTCTGGGGTTTTTATGGTTTTAGGTCTTTTGTGTAAGTCTTTAATCCATCTTGAGTTAATTTTTGTATAAGGTGTAAGGAAGGGATCCAGTTTCAGCTTTCTGCACATGGCTAGCCAGTTTTCCCAGCACCATTTATTAAATAGGGAGTCTTCTTCCCATTGCTTGTTTTTGTCAGGTTTGTCAAAGATCAGGTGATTATAGATATGTGGTGGTATTTCTGAGACCTCTGTTCTGTTCCATTGGTCTATATATCTGTTTTGGACAAGTACCATGGTGTTTTTATTACTGTAGCCCTGTAGTACAGTTTGAAGTCAGATAGTGTAATGCCTCCAGCTTTAGTTTTTTCCAATTCTGTGAAAAAAGTCAATGGTAGCTTGATGGGGATAGCATTGAATCTATAAATTACTTTGGGCAGCATGGCCATTTTCATGATATTGAGTCTTCCTATCCATGAGCATGGAATGTTTTTCCATTTGTTTGTGTCCTCTCTTATTTCCTTGAGCAGTGGTTTGTAGTTCTCCTTGAAGAGGTCCTTCACATCCCTTGTAAGTTTGATTTCTAGGTATTTTATTATCTTTGTAGCAGTTGTGAATTGGAGTTCACTTGTGATTTGACTCTCTGTTTGTCTGTTATTGGTATATAGGAATGCTTGTGATTTTTGCACATTGATTTTGTATCCTGAGACTTTGCTGAAGTTGCTTATCAGCTTAAGGAGATTTTGGACTGAGATGATGGGGTTTTATAAATATACAGTCATGTCATCCGCAAACAGAGACAATTTGACTTCCTCTTTTCCTAATTGAATACCCGTTATTTCTTTCTCTTGCCTGATTGCCCTGGCCAGAATTTCCAACATTATGTTGAATAGGAGTGGTGAGAGAGGGCATCCCTGTCTTGTGCCAGTTTTCAAAGGGAATGCTTCCAGCTTTTGCCCATTCAGTATGATACTGGCTGTGGGTTTGTTATAAATAGCTCTTATTATTTTGAGGTTTGTCCCATCAATAGCTAGTTTATTGAGAGTTTTTAGCATGAAGGGCTGTTGAATTTTGACGAATGCCTTTTCTGCATCTATTGAGATAATCATGTGATTTTTGTCATTGGTTCTGTTTATGTGATAGATTACATTTATTGATTTGCATATGTTGAACCAGGCTTGCATCCCAGGAATGAAGCCAACTTCATCATGGTAGATAAGCTTTTTGATGTGCTGCTCAATTTGGTTTCATAAAACAGTATTTTTTTGAGGATTTTTACATTGATGTTCACCAGGGATATTGACCTAAGATTTTCTGTTTTTGTTGTGTCTCTGTCAGGTTTTGGTATCAGGATGATGCTGGCCTCATAAAATGAGTTAGGGAGGATTCCCTTTTATTCTGTTGTTTGGAATAGTTTCAGAAGGGATGGTACCAGCTCCTCTTTGTACCTCTGGTAGAATGCGGCTGTGAATGCATCTGGTCCTGGACTTTTTTTCGTTGGTAGGCTATTAATTACTGCCTCAATTTCAGAGCCTGTTATTGGTCTATTTAGGGATTCAACTTCTTCCTGGTTTAGTCGTGGGAGGGTGTATGTGTCCAGGAATTTATCCATTTCTTCTAGATTTTCTAGTTTATTTGTGCACAGGTGTTTATAGTATTTTCTGATAGTAGTTTGTATTTCTGTGGGATCAGTGGTGATATCCCCTTTATCATTTTTTATTGCATCTATTTGATTCTTCTCTCTTTCTTTATTAGTCTTGCTAGCGGTCTATTTTGTTGATCTTTTCAAAAACACAGCCCCTGGATTCATTCATTTATTTGGAGGGTTTTTTGTGTCTCAATCTCCTTCAGTTCTGCTCTGATCTTAAGTTATTTCTTGCCTTCTGCTAGCTTTTTGATTTGTTTGCTCTTGCTTCTCTACTTCTTTTAATTGTGATGTTAGGGTGTTGATTTTAGATCTTTCCTGCTTTCTCTTGTGGGCATCTAGTGCTATAAATTTTCCTCTACACACTGCTTTAAATGTGTCCCAGAGATTCTGAGTTCAAGTCCTGGATATCCTTGTTAATTTTCTGTCTGGTTGATCTGTCTAGTGTTGACAGTGGGGTGTTAAAGTCCCCCACTATTGTTGTGTTGCAGTCTAAGTCTCTTTGTAGGTCTCCAAGAACTTGTTTTATGAATCTGCGTGCTCCTGTGTTGGGTGCATATATATTTAGGATAGTTAGCTCTTCTTGTTTCATTGATCCCTTTTCCATTATGTAATGCCCTTCTTTGTCTCTTTTGATCTTTGTTGGTTTAAAGTCTGTGTAAAACCTTTAATTGTAAAATTCCCTGTAACCTTTATTGTAATTCTTAGCCCCGTTCTCCTTCAGAAAAATTAGAGACTTTATCTCTTAATTGTGAACATTTTACGTAACACTTTAAATCAGCATTTCTCAAACATGTTTTGACCAGGGCTCACAGTGGGAAATTTATTTTTTATTTCAAGTTCACATACACACATACACACCCCTGAAGTTTATGTGAGTTTCTTCTGGCACAAATATCTCACAGAAGAGCAGTGACTGCTAGACTAGAGACAGTGCACTCTGATCATTTCCATTCTGTTCTACTCATTTAAATGCTAGTGACTCAGTAAATTGATTTCACTACTCTACTGGACTTACAGATGCACAGCTTAGAAATAAACTTCATTAGACAGTCTATGGAATTATTTGATTTTTACCTGGAGGAAAAAGTAAGGTATGTGATTTTACCCAGGCCCAACTCTATTTGGAAGACCGCAAAAAGGAGCAAACTTTTCATTTTGGAAGAAAAGTTTTATAGATAAGATTTAAAAAGCTCAAAAGAGGCTTTTTCCTTGAGTCATGAACAAAATTACAGAGGCAAGATTCTTGGCAAGTTGGTTTTGGAGCAAGGTAAAACATAGAGAAATTAATCCTTTAAAAGAAGTATTCTGACCTTATTTTAGGAAAAAGCTTTTTGTGTGTGTGTGTGTGTGTTTTTAAAAGGGTGTCTTTACATTCTATCATCTTTGAAGCTGAGAAATAGATTAGACGTAAGACGCTGATTTTCTGTTTTGGAAAAATCTGCTGGAAATGTTGGTTGGTCTACAGTCAATGAAGAGCATTGCTGGAATACTGATACAAACATCTCTCTTTTGTTACAGAGGTGCCAGTCTCGGAGTTGTGGAAGAATTATTTTATTATTGTGTGCTATGAGATTGGATCTTAGTCTCTGTCTTAACCTGGGTTTATATAATCATGGAACACCAATTAATAGGCACCATGGCTTAAGAACTAATTGTTATCCCACAGAAGTTGATTGCACTGTATTTTTGAAAGCCTTGTAGAAACTGAAATCCAAGGATTGTGTCTTCTTAGCAGCAGACTTTTCAGTTATTAAGAACAAAGATATTCCTAAGCACAGTTTTAATCTTGCACTCATGCCATTACCACAAGAGAATATTTTAAATTACATAATCTTTAAAATGAATTGCTTGTAGTAGCAGTAAAAGTACTAGTATTGGTATAGGAGTTTTGAAAATAGCAACTAAAATTTCATAGTGCTCTACGGTTTCAAAGTACTTTTGTTCCAGTCTGATTTCAGCCACATGATAACCTCGTGGCAGGTGCTACTGCTCTATCTCTCTCTACAGTTGGGGAAATGAGCTCAGAGAAGTGGTGTCCCCAGCGCTGGGTGGATCTCAGAGTCGAGTTTTCCCGTTAAGTCTTAGGCTGTTTGAACAATATAAATCCATTGCGCTCTAAAACTCTTTCTTCCTTTCTACTTTTTCTCTATAGGTCAAATATCGGGAGGAATATGAAAAGTTCAAAGCTCTTTATACGTTACCAAGAAGTGTTGACGATGATCCGAACACAGCACGGTGCCTCCGAGTTGGCAAGCTTAACATCGATGTAAGTACAGCCATGCGCCCCTTAACGACTAGGATACATTCTGAGAAACGTGCCGCTCGTTATGTGATTCCATTGTCGTGCTAACATCATAGAGTGCACTTCCACATACCGAGATGGGATAGCCTATTGCTCCTAGACTACAAACCTGTACAGCATGTTACTGTACTGAATACTGTAGGCAACTGTGACACAGTGGCAAGTACTTGTGTATCTAAACATGGAAAAGGTACAGTAAAAACACAGCATTATAATCTTTTGATTGAAACATTGTTATGCAACACATGAGGGTAACTCCAAAGACCTTACTTCAAATTTAAGTCAAGTAAAATAGTCATGTATTATTAATAGGAACATTTCTTCTCCTCTCCCCCACCCCCGGCCTTTTTTTTTTTAAGACAGGTCTCACTCTGTTGCCCCAGCTGGAGGGCAGTGGTGCAATCACAGCTCACTGCAGCCTCTACCTCTCGGGCTCCGGGAATCATCCCACCTCAGCCTCCTGAGTCACTGAGTCTACAGGCATGCACCACCACACCCAGCTAAGGTTTTAATTTTTTGTAGCGATTGGAATCTCGCTATGTTGCCCACTCTGGTCTCAAACTCCTGGGCTCAAGCGATCCTCCTGCCTCAGTCTCCCACAGTGCTGGGATTGCAGGTGTGAGTCATCGTGCCCAGCCTGAACATTTTCTATTTACCAACGCATATGACACTGACTGTGCACATGTAAAGAAGCTACATATTATTTCAGCTATAATGCTTTATTTTAATTTCCCCTATTAATCTATAGAAAATGTCAGAAAATACCAGTCCCCACCCTGCCCCCAACTGTTTGCTGTGAGTTGGTTAGCCTGACTTCTCATGTATGGCCGTGATGCCTTGGCACAATTTCCTGTATAACTGGCATGTGATTTTAACTTGACAGCGCTTGTACAGATCAGTTTATGAAAAGAACAAGATGAAAATCCACATTGTGCCCGACATGGTAGAGATGGTTACCGCCAAGGATTCTCAGAAGAAAGTCAGCGAGATTGATTACCGCCTGCACCTCCACGAATGGATTTGCCACCCCGACTTGAAAGTCAATGATCACGTCAGGAAAGTCACAGATCAGATCAGTGATGTAAGCCTGTGACTTAAGAAGGACCCCTCCACGGCCCCACCCCACGGCCCCACCCAGAAGAGCAGCAAACTCACGCATTTCTTTACCTTAGCCTTTTCCCACTATTTCTTCCCTATATGTCCATGTGTCTGACTTGACTTCGGAGCTGTCTCTGGAAGCAGGGCTCTGTGTACCCATGTTTCTGTGGCTCCCCTGAGCCTCTTTGCATAATGCCTTTGCTCCTCATTCCACAAAGGCTTCTGAGTCTAGAATGTACCTGTTTTTAGAGTTTAAGTTATTATGGTCAATTTTTTTTTTTCTGATCCTCTCTATCAAAACCCTCTAGATTGTGTACAAGGATGACCTCAACTGGCTGAAAGGCATTGGTTGCTACGTCTGGGACACTCCTGAAATCCTCCATGCCAAGCATGCTTATGATCTACGTGATGATGTGAGTTTGCTTTGTTTTGTTCTTTAGTATATTTCCATCTCTCCATAGTCTAGAGTTAAGCGGGGGTTATGTAAAATAGGGACATTGTCACAGGCCAGCTCTGGGGGGTGGCTGAGCTGGAGAAAGATGCTAGGAGCAGAGCAACCATCTCTCAGGAAGGCATATGGCATTCTTATTAAACAGTGCAGTCCGGGTACGCCATCGTCTCTGATAGAGAAGGGACCACCGGCTTCTCTTTCTACATTTTAAGCTATTTTGGATATATTAACAAGCATTTAATTGCCATTTTAGGAAAGTGTCATTTGTTAGCATTTGCAATGCTATAGACAAGCTCTATTTGTAAAGAGAGGATTTTCCAGGCAAATTAAATATTGCAATGAGGATTTCAGTAAGAAAGCTTAAACTTTCCTAGAAGAGTAGTTATCAAGTGTCCTAGAAGACTCTAGAAGCCCCATATAAGTGTTGGTTACACTGTTATAAAATTCAAATGCATCTCGGTCTGTTGAATAAGTGCTGATGAATGTAAATCTCATGAGTTAAAAGCAACCAAGCCCTCTATGAAAACCAGCAGTTTCAAGCATAAGGAATGGTCCAACATGGGTTTGTTTTCTTCCTCTCGGCAGATCAAGTATAAAGCTCACATGCTGAAAACAAGGAATGACTATAAGCTTGTCACAGATACACCAGTCTACGTGCAGGCTGTCAAAAGTGGGAAACAGCTAAGTGACGTAAGTGCTCTCTGGGGAAGTTAAGTGGACAGTAATAAAGGCAGGGCCACCACTCAAGCAGAGGTGGCAAAAACCATAGACCAGGCAGTGCCACGTCTTTTCTAACTAGGAAACCAGAGTTGGTGCGTTTGAAAGCACTGAAGATGCTGCTGGTGATTGTTTCCTGAAACCTGATGCATTCAAGCAGTTTGCTTGGGCGGAGCTGTAGGTGATCTGAGTCTATGAAGTAACTTTGTGCCTTAGCGCTTCCAGCATTGTTTTTTGTGCCCTGTGTCATAGCAAGTTTATTTCCGTCTAGGCCATTTAATAAATTAGAGCCAATTATGGTAGAATAAGCAGCAAGCAGGCTCTGGAGTTAGAGTTGTGGAGTGCAGTCCCGCCTCTACCACACATTATCTATAAGGCTTATGAAAAGCACTTAATCCATCTGAGCCTCCCATTCTGATGCATAAAATGGGGACGTAAGGAAGCACCCACTATGACACCTGATTCACAGCAGACAGGACAGGCACAAAGCTGCTCTTTCTTTATTAACTCCACAGGTCGGTAAGTCAATATCAAATCCTGCCAGTGAGTGCAAACATTGAGACCTATTATTTTGGAACTTCTAGTGGTAAAATGCCCACCCCTCCTCCTCTTATGCCTGGGCCATCTCGTCTCAGTGTGATCATGTGTCCACACCCTAGCTCTGATCCTATTGGACAAGTCACAGTAATATGTCAGATGAGTTCTCCAGGCAAAGGGAAGCAGGCTACCGTTATTTTATTTTAAAGAGGGACCTGGGTTCCCATTCTCTTTGTTTCTAACAATGCTTCTTTTGCACCAGGCTGTCTACCACTATGACTATGTGCACAGTGTCAGAGGCAAAGTGGCTCCAACTACCAAAACCGTGGATCTGGACCGGGCCCTTCATGCATACAAGCTCCAGAGTTCGGTAAGCAGTGAGAACTTGGTAGTGCCCAGCAGAAATCCATTCCATCAGCTCACCTTACCTTGTGTAAATGCTGTTCCATTCACATGAGGTGAAAAAACAAAAACACAGAGCATAATCTGTCTTCCCTCCTAGCTGCCAGGATCCCCCTATGGAGCAATCAAACTACCATAAATGGGCATGTTTTAGCAATATTTACAGGTTACAAAGAAGAAAGCCAATATACCTTCTCTGCTTTCAAAAAGCTGAAAATCAAGATGACAGAGACAAGGCCTTTAACCTCAATAAAAGAGGAACTAGAAATTGTGGCTGGAATTCAGAAGAGAAAGAACCTGGATCCCACCTGCATATTTAACCTGCCTATTCTATGTTACCCAGTGGTGCTGATTTGGTCTCAACTTTTCATGCTATTTCTCATCTTGAATATTAAAAATAATTTTGGGCCAGGTGCAGTGGCTCACGCCTGTAATCCCAGCAATTTGGGAGGCTGAGGTGGGCAGATCACCTGAGGTCAGGAGTTCGAGACCAGCCTGGCCAACATGGTGAAACCCCATCTCTACTAAAAGTACAAAAAATTAGCCAGGCATGGTAGTTTATGACTGTAATCCCAGCTACTTGGGAGGCTGAGGTAGGAGAATCGCTTGAACCCCGGAGGCGGAGGTTGCAGTGAGCCGAGATCGTGCCATTGCGCTCCAGCCTGGGCAACAAGAGCAAAACTCCATTTCAAATAATAATAATAATAATAATAATAATAATAATTGTGGCCCGGCATAGTGGCTCATGCCTGTAATCCTAGCACTTTAGGAGGTCACGGCAGGCAGATAGCTTGAGCCTGGAGTTGGAGACCAGCCTGAGCAACATGGTGAAACCCTGTCTATATAAAAATACAAAAATAAATAAATTAGCCAGGTATGCATCTGTGATCCCAGCTACTTTGAGAGGCCCAAAATAAATTATTTTATTTATTTGGGATAAATCCAAAATAAATTATTTATCCCAAAAATAAATTAGAGTGGCATGCATCTGTGATCCCAGCTACTTGGAAAGTTGAGGTGAAAAGATTACCTGAGCCCAGGGAGGTCAAGGATGCAGTGAGCTGTGATGATGCCACTGCACTACAGCCTGGGTGACAGTGTGAGACCCTGTCTAGAAAATAAAAATAATTTGGTTTTTCATATTTTAAATGTAATTCTTCTTTTTTTTTTTTTTCCTTTTTTGAGACAGAGTCTCGCTCTGTCACCTGGGCTGGAGTGCAGTGGCCGGATCTCAGCTCACTGCAAGCTCCGCCTCCCAGGTTTACACCATTCTCCTGCCTCAGCCTCCCGAGTAGCTGGGACTACAGGCGCCTGCCACCTCGCCCGGCTAGTTTTTTTTGTATTTTTTAGTAGAGATGGGGTTTCACCGTGTTAGCCAGGATGGTCTCGATCTCCTGACCTCGTGATCCGGCCTCCCAAAGTGCTGGGATTACAGGCTTGAGCCACTGCGCCCGGCCTTAAATGTAATTCTTAATCCTAAACTCCAAGAGACAGAGTATTTAAGGTCACAGACAGACACTCCTCCCTGTCCTCCCTTTCTGCCATGAACATGTGCATCCTGACCTCTTCATGGCCTGATGTCAACATACTGTGTTTGGAGGAGGCAGGAGAGGGTAATACAAACATGTGCCAGGCTATATCTTGGTGATGGCTTGCATATCATCATCACCTGAGGACGGAGTAATGGCAGAGGTGACACTTGGTTACCTGTCTTCTCTGCATTTCCCAAATTCTTGCTAGATGCCATACAGCCAACTGGGCATATGTTCAGAAGCATCGAGGAATTACTTTTTTATTTATTTATTTTTGTTTTTTGGAGACAGGGTCTCCTCTGTCTCCCAGGCTGGAGTGCAATGGTGCAATCACAGCTCACTGCAATCTCAAACTCCTGGGCTCAAGTGATCCTCTCACCTTAGCTTCTTAAGTAGCTGGGACTACAGGTACACGCCACCATGCCTGGGTAATTTTTTAATTTTTTGGAGAGGTGAGATCTTGCTATGTTGTCCAGACTGGTCTCAACTCCTGACCTTAAGCAGTCCTCCTGCCTTGACCTCCCAAAGTGTTGGGATTACAGATGTCAGCTACCACACCTGGCCAGGAACTACTTTCAATAAACCATTTCACTCATTGTTCTATTTTTCCAAAACAATAAGTGAAGAGTAATCTGACTCATTTTATGACTCTTAGAATGTATTTAATTCTTTCCTGAAATCAATTCAGTGAGCATAAGTATATTAAGTGTCTAGTCAAAAACCTAACATGAGCGATATGTGATTTGTTAAGCTCAAATCAGTTACTTGATGCCAGATGTCATTTAACCTGCTCTTCCTCATTCCGGCAGAATCTATACAAAACCAGCCTGCGCACCCTGCCCACTGGATATAGACTTCCAGGTGACACTCCTCACTTCAAACACATCAAGGACACCCGTTACATGAGCAGTTATGTGAGTAGTCTCCTCCTCATTGAGATGGGTCTGAAGGTGGGGTGGCAGGAGACTCATATTAATTAATAGCCTGTCCTAATCCTCCAGTCACACCCTAGAGGTTCAACCTGATAGAATGATGGGAGCTGGAGAGGAGAGACAGCACATTTTTGAGGGGTGCTGTGGAATTGACCACTTCTGCAATTCAGCAGTGCCTTGGTAGCCCTGTGGGTTAGAACAGGATGTTCGTGGGAGCCTTGGCTAAGGGCCCATGGCTGTCATGATGCCTCTACTTCTGCTGAATTTGCACAGATGCACCCTGAATTATCCCAAGCCATTTACTGGAAATGCAACTTCACACACGCACTACTGAGGTGTGGTGATAGTATTGTCTTCCTTCTGCTATGTTTCACTGCAGAAGATATAACATCTTTGGAAGTATATTATATATATATGTGTGTGTGTGTATGTGTGTATATCTATATCTCTCTCTATATATATAGATATGATAGATTTAATAATCTAACACCTAATTGTATTTTCTAATTTTCTAGCCACATTGGGGCTAAAAATATAGATTTTCTTTGGCATTTTGCACACCTCCCTACAAACAGATTTCACCTAGGCGAGGTCGAATTTTATTCTTTTCTGGGCCTGGTTTTATTTTACAAGACATAATTTTCAAGGCTTGGATTAATATTGAAATTTTGTCAATGACTTTTCCTCATACTTAATCCTTAAAAAGAGCAATTTTTCAAATAAAGATGACATCTCTTTTCTATTTGCAGAAATGTAATGTCGCTTCTTGTTTACCCATCACTGATCTCATTCCAACTTTGCTTTTGCAGTTCAAGTACAAAGAAGCCTATGAACACACCAAGGCATATGGGTATACACTTGGTCCCAAAGATGTTCCATTTGTGCACGTCCGGAGAGTCAACAATGTTACCAGCGAGGTACCTGAATGCTGATTCTCCAAGAGACATACTGAGTTTTAATAGCCATGGCTTTGTTTGAAATGCATTAAGAATGAACTGTATTTCAGTTGTAAACCTACATACCAGCAAAAACGAAAAAGCTCCTTATTGTCACATTTTGATACTGATATTTCTTGGCAGTGGTTTTTTTGTATCTGGTAATGCCTTGGAGAGACTCGGCTCCATAGATTATGATGCAAAACTTTTCTAAAGAAATAATTTCTTCTTTTGACATTTATATTCAAAAATCTTTAATAAGGTTGCATTTTAGTCTGACTCATGATCCTGGTTTTCTACACCAACTATTGGTTTGCATATCTGATCCTACTATGCAGCCGTCTGATAGAAAGTGGAAGGCTTTGTGCTCAGAATTCTTCACCGAAATGAAATAACTCTCATTTTCTCCTTTTTTCCTAATCTCAATCATTTTCTATATCCTTGATATTTCCTCCCCTCTTCCTTATTAAAATATTTTATTCTTGATTAGTCAGTAGATGCTCTCGTCATCCCTTACTAAATACCTGTAATGATATTTCCTCCAATGTAGAGACTGTATCGGGAATTGTACCACAAACTGAAAGACAAGATCCATACAACTCCCGATACCCCTGAGATCCGCCAAGTCAAGAAGACACAAGAGGCTGTCAGTGAGGTGGGTATTTTCTTAGGAAAGACAGGGAGTAGAGACAGGGATGAATGTCAATCATTCGGTCTCTAATGCATGTGTTTTTGGGTATTTTTTTTCTTTAGTTGATCTACAAATCAGACTTCTTCAAGATGCAGGGCCACATGATCTCTCTGCCATACACACCCCAAGTGATCCATTGCCGCTACGTAGGAGACATTACCAGTGATGTAAGCATCTTGCAGGGGTCTTTCTGGAGTAGTCTTAACAAGAGGCAGGCTGGCTTGCTTTCAGCAGTTAAAACAACCAGTGGTCTTGGAACAGCGTTTTCTGATAAACACTTCTAAACAAAGAGTACAAGTTGGAGGTAAGACAATGTGGGAGGAGGATGCCACAATTCTCCAGCTATGGAAACAGTAATAAGAGGACCACTTGGGGAAGACAGAATTGCCATTACTCTCGATCACTCAGTGACCACCATTCTACATTCAACACGGAATCATTCCAACTCCTCACTCGCTAACTCCCTATGTGGCCTCCGTGCCAGGTCATGTTGAGTATTTTCCTCTCACTCATCCCTACTCTGACCCCGTTAGCAACTTCTTGCTGCCACTTTTTTCATTCTCCTTGTATGTTCTCTCCTCCTAAAAGATCAATCCATTCAATCTGTTCTTTTCTCCAATCAATATTACAGTAATAAAATAATAGCAGTGTTCTCTCCTCACCCCAGGGCTAGAGACTTAAATGAAAAAACCCATGACTTATTTGGGTGCAAGTAAACTAAGAGTACAAGGTAGATGAACCAGCCAGGCATGGTGGCTCATGCCCGTAATCCCAGCACTTTGGGAGGTTGAGGTGGGCAGATCACCTGAGGTCAGGAGTTCAAGACCAGCCTGGCCAACATGGTGAAACCCCGTCTCTACTGCAAATACAAAAATTAGCCGGGCATGATGATGTACATCTGTAATCCCAGCTACTAGGGAGGCTGAGGCAAGAGAATTGCTTGAACCTGGGAGGCGGAGGTTGCAGTGAGCCAAGATCTTGGCATTGCATTCCAGCCTGTGCAACAAGAATGAAACTCTATCTCCAAAAAAAAAAAAAGTAGATGAACCAAAACGAAAGATACAGTAATGAAGAAGTGTTGCTACTCCTTCTTTTGTGTTTCCTGATTTACATTTGCTTATGACCAGCTGTATTTCTGTGTTTGCCTCTCAGATTAAATACAAAGAGGACTTGCAGGTCCTGAAGGGATTTGGCTGCTTCCTGTATGACACTCCTGACATGGTCCGCTCCCGGCACCTGCGGAAGCTCTGGGTGAGTGCACATCATCGCAACGCATAATTACCCCTGCACAGCTGGATGCCCCCATCACCAGCCTCCAGGGCTAGGCAGAAGGGATCTTAGCCTGCAGCTACTTCTAAGGGGAAATTTACCATTAACTCACTTGAGCCGGTTATCACCTGCTTAATGTGATCTGTGCCTCCTGTGGAAGGTGCTGAGCTTCCTTAAATGACAATTGTTTTTGCTTCTGCCTGGGAAGACATCCGGGACACATGAAAGCCCTGCTCAGCTTACACATGCCAGCCATTTGAAAGACAACATGACATGAATCCCAGAAGTGATTAATCAACTTGTATTTCTCTTTTTTTTTTTTTTTTTTTTTAAGTCTAATTACCTGTACACTGATAAGGCAAGGAAGATGCGAGACAAATACAAAGTGGTGCTTGACACTCCAGAATACAGAAAAGTGCAAGAACTGAAGACACATCTGAGTGAGGTAAGGACCCTTTACTTGTCACTAAAGTCAACCAAATTGACCAGTACAAACTGAATTACTCCACAAGGTTCTTAGTTCCTCTAGTGACCGCTGTTCAGGCAACTGTGGCAGGTAAAATATTTCCCCTCTTCACTGTGGAATGACTACTATGTCAAGCAAGTCAACCAACTGCACTTTACCTCAGTTTACTTATTTTGCCCCCTTTTGGTAAGATAAGCATATTCATACTTGCTCTTCCTATGTCTAGGGCTGATGAGGGTTTTTGCATGATTTTATAGATTAGAAAGACCTTCTTTTTTCTTTTCTTGTTTTTGAGATGGAGTTTCGCTTTCGTTGCCCAGGCTGAAGTGCAATGGCGTGATCTCAGCTCACTGCAACCTCCGTCTCCTAGGTTCATGCAGTTCTCCTGCCACAGTTTCCAGAGTAGCTGGGATTACAGGCATGCACCACCACACCTGACTAATTTTGTGCTTTTAGTAGAGATGGGGTTTCTTCATGTTGGCCAGGATGGTCTCGGACTCCCGGCCTCAGGTGATCCACCCGCCTTGGCCTTCTAAAGTGCTGGAATTACAGGCATGAACCACCACGCCTGGCCTAGAAAGGCCTTCTTACTTATTATTTTTGTTGTCTCTAAACTTAACTTATTTCAAAATTTTCTTTAATTCCTGCTATCAGGAGCCCTGAACATGGCAGTGCCATTGGAGAAGCCTTCAATGGCTCCCTGCTCTGCTGCCCACTCAGTAAAAAACAGACTACTTAGTTTCATGTTCAGTTGGCATGGAGGCTCCTGATATATTGCAGTTATTTGTGAATAGATCTGATTCTTTCACCTAGAGTGTTGGTTCCTTGATGATTGGACCCCATGTTATTTATGTGTGTCCCATAGTGCCCTGGCCATAACAGATGTGCATGTTTGCCAAAGGGCATTTCACAAGTGTAAATGGTTGCTCTTCTTATAGGTCAGTTGACCATTCTCATTCTACTGTCACTCTGGTATTGTAGCTCCATTCAACAGTTTGTGCATTCACCATTCTGTATTGTGGCTTCACCCAGCTGAGCATTGGCTTCCAGGCCATTTCATCCTTCTCAGTAGCTCTGATGGCTGCTGATTAGGAATCTTATGCTCTTAGCGATGCCCTGAAATACCAAATGTCACCCTCAGTGGAGGGGATATGCAGCTTCCTATACTCAGTGAGCCAGAGACAGAGGATGACTAACTCTTCAGCTTTTGCAAATGCAACATTGAGCCCATTTGCTTTCCTAAAAGCTTCACTGTGTTATTTCAGCCAGTGCTCGCACTCAGACTGGAATGCTTATGTTATTTTTATCCAAGTAAAGTTGTGCTTTTCCACTCTGGCTCAGTATGAGAATCACCTGTAAAATATTTAAAAACCACCCAGAGAGGGCCCTGACCCCTAGTTCCACAGCAGACTCTGATTCTCTGTGTCTGGGCATCTGTATACTTTTAGATGCTCTACAGAGATTCTGTTTAATAATATGCAACCTGTGTTGAAAACCACTGCACCACATCTCTCCTATATGATTATGATTTATAATCATAATCATAATAAAATGGTAACTTACAGTGCCTCAGAGTAAAGATAACTCTGAAATACCTTTACTTTTTTTGGCTTTCTGGGTTCAGAATTATCTAAAACTTTAGTTTCTCCTCTTCTCAATTCCCAGGGGGATTTTGTGCAAATTGCGCATCAGCACTGAGAAAGAAGAATGGATATTTTTCAGTAGAGCAGTTTGCACCACATTTGCCTCTCCATAAGAATGACCCAGACTTGATAAAATACTGATCCAAGCCACTCCCCTGAATTCAGAAGGGTTGGGAGAGAGCCTACGAATCCGTTTTTAATAAGAACCGTGGTGGGAGTTAATACCAGGAAAGTTTAGAAAACATTGAGTTAGTAAAAAGTGTGATGGCCAAAAGAAGTTACTGATTTTTGAGTTGTCTTTCAATTGTGTAGATTCTTGACATATACACATTTATAGTACTAGGAAGCAGGCATGTTGTCCCAAGAAGCATAAGCGATGCATACCTAAGTACAGGGGAAATATAATACACAGAGAAATGTATAATTCTAGAAATGGCATAGAGGCCATGCACAGTGGTACATACCTATTGTCCTAGCTACCTGGGAGGCTGAGACCAGAGGATCACTGCAGTGCAGGAGTTTGAGGCCAGCCTGGGCAATATAGTGAGACACTGTCTCTAAAAATAAATACATAAATAAAATTTAAAAATAAGAAAAAATGGCTTGGGAGAATTGGGTTTTAGTCCCAGATTTACTTCCAGTTAGCTATATGACCTTATGTAATTCACAACTTTAGCACCCTAATTTCCTAAACTGAAGAATTGGACTAAACGATGATTTGAGCTCATTTTAACCATAAAATTCTATGAGTTGTTGATTTACTTTACTCAAAATTTAGCTTGTAAGAAACATTGTTTTCATTTAGTTTATCTCTTTCCTCTCAATAGTAACATGAGAAAAACAGCCCCTGGCCGGGCGCGGTGGCTCAAGCCTGTAATCCCAGTACTTTGGGAGGCCGAGGCGGGTGGATCACGAAGTCAGGAGATCGAGACCATCCTGGCTAACATGGTGAAACCCCGTCTCTACTAAAAATACAAAAAACTAGCCGGGCGTGGTGGCGGGCGCCTGTAGTCCCAGCTACTCGGAGGCTGAGGCAGGAGAATGGCGTAAAACCCGGGAGGCGGAGCTTGCAGTGAGCCGAGATCGTGCCACTGCACTCCAGCCTGGGTGACACAGCGAGACTCCGTCTCAAAAAAAAAAAAAAAAAAAAAAAACAGCCCCAAACACACGAGTTACACTTTGTTTTAACTTGCAGTGGTATATAATTCGGATTTAAAGAAATCGACGTGTGTGTGTGTGTATGTGTATTTCTTACATTTTATCTGTTCAACTGGTATTTATATCCATGATTAGAATTTATGGGGTTTCCATTTGTTCTTTCTCATTTGCCTCATTATTTAAATTCCTTCAACATTTATTAGGGAACTATTATTTTTTAGGCCCTTTGTCTGAGCTCTAGTTGATGAAAGGATCGTACCATTGAACTGCTGTGCCCTAGTCTTGGAGAAGAAACAGGCATCAGTGTGATAAATGGTCTTATATAGGAATAGTCAAGACAGCATGGACTCTTGGAGTTTTCCAGGCAAATAAGAGGGAGAAGAACATTCAAGGCAGGAAGGACAGTCTGTGAAAGCAGCCATACTGAGTTCTTGTGACTGGGAGTAGTTTACATAGCACATGGGGGGTGTGGCAGGACACTGGGAAATGAAGCTATTACAGAAATATGGGTTGAAGCCAGGTTATAAAGACTTGTAGGTGTTATGTAAATGCCCTTGGACCTTATGAAAAATCATTGAAGAATTATTTCTATGAAGAATAGATTTGAGCATTAAAAAAATATGTGTCTCAGACTTTTGAAAGATGGGTGAATCATGTGGAGTGGTCCAATAGAGGAGCTGAGCAGGTGGTTTCGACATGTAGAAAATAAGATGGAAGGCTGAACTAGAGCAGTGGTGTTGGCAAAGAATCAGATTTCAAAATATCACAAAGTGAGGGGCCCAGGATTCATGACCATTTTGATGTAGGAATAAGGGAGGAGCGTAGGATGACTCCCCGCAGTTTCTGGCCTGAGTAACTGGGATATCAATGAGTCATTCAGCAAAATAGAGAAAATAGGAGAAGTAATTTGAGATAGAGATAGAGGCAATATAAAGAATTATACATTGAACATGGTAAATCACCCAAATTCAGAAAGTTGCAGAAAACTTGGGTCTGGAGCTCAGGAAAGACACTGGATATGCAGATTTGGAAGTCATCAATCTCAAAGTGATGTTTGAGATCACAGGTACAGATGAGATCACCCCAGGAGAATGTCTTGGGTGAAAGGGGCCAATCCTTCACCCCAGCTAACAGCAGCCTTTGCATGAGAGCAGAACCACAGAGGGAGGCTGATGAGGAGGCCTAAAAGACAGGAGGCCACCTAGGGAAGAATGGTGGAATGGAAGCCAGAGAAAAGAGTTTTCAGGAATGAAACACTGAGCAGCTTCAGTTGCTACAGAGAAGTGTTCGTGGCAATCATGAAGTTCTTGGTAGTCTCAATGAGTGTGACTTCATTGGTGTGAGTAGGTGGGAGCCAAACTATGGTCTTGAGAAATTAATCAAAAGAGAGGCAAAGAAGAAACACAGGCAACTTGGCTGAGAAAAGAATGAAGGCCATTGGCTAGAGGCTGGAAAAGGCTTAATTAATGACAGGAGGTCTTGAGTCTGTTTGCAGGTGAAGACAGGGTTGGGAAAACAAGAAGGATGGAAGATACAGAGGAGAAGGGGACAATTGCTGAAATAGTGTACTAGAAGGGACAACTGCAAGTGGGACCAAGAACACAGCAGGAGGCTTGAATTTTGGACAGGCTAGAGAATGTCTCTTGTTTTGACACAGGGGAAAAGAGAAAAGGAGGGTGCAGGAGGTAAATAAAAGGTTGGTTTATTGGGAAGAAACTGTAATCATTGCAGTGGGAGGGCTCCTACCTTTTCTATGTAAAAGCAGTGAAGGCATCTGCAGAGAACATAACATGCCCATGAAACAGAAATGATGGTGATGACTTGGTTTATGTCTAGCTGGTCTACAGAGCTGCAGGCAAGAAGCAGAAGTCAATCTTTACTTCAGTTCCTGATACTCCTGATCTTTTAAGAGCCAAGCGAGGGCAGAAGCTTCAGAGTCAGGTAAGCTCAGAGGTTCATAAACCTGCCACTCAGGCATCACAGGGGGTGATTATATGTGCCTGGCCTCACCTGGCCAGTGGCAGACTCACACACTTGGTTGTCCTTGCTGCAACCTCATGCCCACTAACACTGCACTTGAAGAAGCAGTTCTCTTTGGGGCCATGATCATTATGGTTGTGTTTTACTCAGGTAAGGGATGCCATATCTTCTTTCCTAAGTGTTATAAAACTTGTGAAGTCTGTGGACCCAAACTAATGAAAATAATTGCTTGATCATTCTGTAGGATCTTTCTGTTATCCACAGACAAATGAAGCTATATTTCATGCATTCAAGCAAAAATGAGGGGAAAATATGTTGAGGGGTCTATCAGAATCCTCTCACTCTTCTGTTAGCATTCTTTATCACATGGCTTTGCTTGGATCATACTCAGCAGTAGGCATATTAGATAACTGGAGTATGTATATGTGTTTTCAAATATGAGACAGAGAGAAACAAATGAACAGAAGCACATATAACAAAAAAACAAGCAAACAAACATCAGGACAGTAAGCAGATACCACCTTCCCGCTGAATGGTTAGAAATGAATGAAGTGGACTGAATGCTAAATACTAAATGCTTTATCTCTATGACACCTCACTTTCTTCTCTTATTCAGTATCTGTATGTTGAACTTGCCACCAAAGAGAGACCCCATCATCACGCCGGAAACCAGACCACAGCCTTGAAGCATGCTAAAGATGTGAAGGACATGGTCAGCGAGGTAAGATAGGAATTCAGCACTGAGGCACTGGGTAAAAGGAAAAATACTTTGTTAAAACCTTCCCCTGCTACCTCTGATCAGAGAGTTCATTACTATAAATGGTGCTCAGCGTCATCAAAACACAAAAGGCAGAGCTATTCTCTTAAAGTGTGTGACACATTGTGCCCCTCCACAAGACCTGTGGCTTGGTTGGAAATTGGGAAGACATTTAAACTTGTCTCTCTCTTCTGTATTTATTTCTCAGAAAAAGTACAAGATTCAATATGAAAAGATGAAGGACAAGTACACTCCAGTTCCAGATACGCCAATCCTCATCAGAGCAAAGAGAGCTTACTGGAATGCCAGCGATGTATGCATCCTTTCCTTTTTTCTTCTGCTGTGATAGGGAGAGCTGAGGTTGAAGTACCTAAGAAACATAACATATTTCAGCCGTATCCATAGTTCTAAGTCATGGCCCAGGAAAAAAAACACACTTTTTTTTTAAGGAGGAAAAAAAAATGGCCCAAAGAATACCAGTCAGGCAAAATAGCTGAGAGATACCAGAAGCCTATTCTTCTCAATTCTCTCCTGAGTAAAAATATGACCCTTTCTTGTAATTCTTCAGTAGCATTTTCTGGGGCTACTTGACAGTTAATTTACTTATCCATAAAATTATAGTCTTGGAGTCAGCCAGACATGGATTCAAATCCTGATGCTATTACTTGCCTGCTGTATGATTCTATATCATTTGTCTAATTTTTCTGAGTCTCTTTTCATATATGTGGAATGACAATGAAAATTGTGATAATTAAGTAAAACCAAACAAGATAATGTATATGTGTCTAGCATGCTGCTGGGCTCCTAGTTGACACTCAGAAAATGTTTGTTCCCTTTCTTCTCTTAATTGCATGTAGATCATGTGAATGATGCATGACACAGTGGTTAAAATTAGGGAGGACAGATGTTCATTTTCCATATCACACAATTGAGGGCAAGGCTGCCTTTTAATGGTAATAATCAGTTAATGAAGATGTGAAATAGTGACTCGAAGGTAAATAGCCAGTCCTTACAGGTTTTGTGTCTCAGGGCCCAACCAGGAATTCACTGTACCCATTACCAGAGCCACACCCCAGAGGACTAGACATGTTGGGACTTAAACTAAGCCAAAAATCAAGCCAACTTCATAACCCCCTCAACTTAGCAACATATGTCTAGGATTTCAAGGCATCTTAAGGTAATTGCAGTACGCCCTAAGCAGAAAAGAGAAGGTACAGCAAATGTGAACAATATCTCAGTTCCATAATGTTGTTAGGAATTTTTATTTGGAGCAGAGAAGAGCCTACTAGTTAGAAAAAAGGCAATGCCAGTTAGTGCTTAAAATATAAGGTGGGGCCGGGCACGGTGGCTCACGTCTGTAATCCAAGCACTTTGGGAGGCCAAGGTGGGCGGATCACGAGGTCAGGAGATCGAGACCATCCTGGCTAACGCGGTGAAACCCCGTCTCTACTAAAAATACAAAAAACTAGCCAGGCATGGTGGTGGGCGCCTGTAGTCCCAGCTACTCAGGAGGCTGAGGTAGGAGAATGGCGTGAACCCAGGAGGCAGAGCTTGCAGTGAGTCGAGATTGCGCCACTGCCCTCCAGCCTGGGTGACAGACCAAGACTCCGTCTCAAAAAAAAAAAAAAAAGTGTATATATATATGTATGTGTGTGTGCATATATATGTGTATACACACACACACATATACATACATACATACATACTGGGAAAAAATCATATACTCCCCTCAGAATCTACCTTCTAGGATATTTTTAGTTTTCTTGTGACATCCTCCATCATTATCACTTCAAAGTTACTGTTGAATATTTATTTGAACCAAGCTGAATTAATATCTTACAGCAGTGACCACACATGGAAATTGGCCCTGGGATTCATCATGCCCCACTGGACAGTGCCATCCCTAGGGCTTTATCAGTAGAAATTCTGATAACTCTGATCTTTACAATAGTCTAATGTAACAAGGGTAGTATCTGGCATTTAATTCAGTGTATTAACCGTGGCTAGCCCCACAAGTAGATTTAAGCAATCTTATGATCCATCTAAAAAACAAAATTACAAAGTCAAAGAAAAGACACCTTTCATTGTGTGTTTGCTCAGCTACCCAAAAAGAAAAGAACTGTTTGACGTTGAAAATAGGTTGTGCAGAGAAGCACCCATCTTGTGTAGATTAGATGAATCTTCTATGATGTTCTCAGTTTAGAATCAGAGCTGTTTTCTCTAGAAATATCACAAAGATAAAGATTATAATGAAATAAAGTTTTAAGACTGCTTAGTGGAGAAGGCATTTTAATACCAGGAGTTAGAAGCTAGACCTTTTTCCCTTTTCCAGGTACATTAGCATATCTTGGACTCAACAATATTATGTTTGGGTTTTTTTTTCTCCCTCTCAAATGAGCTTTTGGTTTATGTTTTACATTTTAAAAAACTTTTTATTTTAAGAAGTCTTAGATTAACCAAAAAGTGGCAAAGATAGTACAGAGTTCTCACATGCCCCACACCCAGGGGAACACCCCTATTCTCCTGTTGCCAACACCTGTATCACCATCGTAGATTTGCCATGACCAATGAACCAAGATTGATACATTATGATCAGTTAAATTCCATAGTTGCTTTGGATTTCATCAGTTTTCCCTAATGCTCTTTTTCTCTTCCAGGGTCTGAAAAAAGCTTTTAAATTTTTCCTAAATGTATTCGTGGGAAAACCAAAGAGAGAAGACAAGAGAGTTCAAGCGTAAAAGAGCTCAGTTATTTAACTTGGTAGTTTTTTGTAATTCATGTGCTTTTTCTTTCTAGCTACGCTACAAAGAAACATTTCAAAAGACCAAAGGAAAATACCACACAGTGAAAGATGCCCTAGACATTGTCTATCATCGCAAAGTCACAGATGACATCAGTAAAGTATGTCCCTAAATATTTCTACTTGTGTTGGGCTCTATAACTCACCATATAGATACATATATTTTTTAGCAATCTCCCTCTTCTAAAGTTCTCCAGAGAGAAGAAGCCATATTTACATTAACTTTGGGTAAGACTTACAGCTGTCTTTGTGTTTTCATAACAGATAAAATACAAGGAGAACTACATGAGCCAGCTGGGTATCTGGAGGTCCATTCCTGATCGTCCGGAGCATTTCCACCACCGAGCAGTCACTGACGCAGTCAGTGATGTGAGTGTTGACATCTTCTGTTTTCACATATAAATTCATATTCCCATTTAAGTTCTGAAATCAAACACTTCATAAAAACTGAAGAAACACTTGGCTAGATTTTAGATTTTGTGTGTGGATGTTTAAATCATAAAACTCAATTGCTAAGTGAGTGAATTTCAACTTGGGAGAAGGAAATGTATATTCAAATTTATAAACCTATTTTTCTCCTAAATGTATGGTACCATATTACAGTACTGGAAGTGATATATATCATCTAGGAAAGAGCCTATTTTTGATCCATTGAAGTGACAACTTCATGAAGCAATTAAGACACATAACAATGCTCACTTAGAAGGTTCAGCTCTGTGTATGAAAATATAGCTGCCAAGCTAATGATATACTTTCTAGGAAAGCATGCCTGTTAAATTTGAATTGCTTTAATTAGTATTAAAAGTGGAAAACTTCCATATGTTATAGAACCATATACCAGAGGTCAGTATTACTGGAAACTTCTTTTAAATAATTGTTTTAATACTTTATTATTTCATATACCTCAAGGGGTGGGGCTTCTGTTTGTTCCACTTGTATAGATACTAACTTACTGCTGTTTGGAGATGGCTTCTTAGAACTCTTTGATGTTCTTCTCCCAGGTAAAATATAAGGAAGACTTGACTTGGCTTAAAGGCATTGGTTGCTATGCCTATGATACCCCTGATTTCACTCTGGCTGAAAAGAACAAGACTCTCTACAGCAAGGTATATATATTCAAGGAGAATTGGCCACATCCATTTGACACATACCTGTACCCACAGAGAGAATTAGCACTGAGGAAATCGTCCTTCACGTTTCCATCTGTATCATGGCTTCTAGACCTTACAGTTTGAGTACATGCTGAATTGTTCACTCCTAGGGAACTCTTGGGTATTAACCTCATTGACTGAAGGCATTTATTTGAATTTGATGAAAAGTCATCTCAGTTCAGCCCCTCATGATTCTTCTAGAACTCTCTCCTTATTAATATGTCTCTGGGTAGTTTCTCCTATTAAAGCTGATATGATAGCCAATATAAAGTGGGGTTATTTTAATCCACAAATAATGTATGACATGAGGCAAACCGTCTAGTTTTTATGGCCTCATTTTCCTATTTACAAAATAAAGCAATTCAATTCACTTGCATTTGAGCTGTACGAGATGATCCAGCAAACTTTTTCCTGAAAAATGCCAAGTAGTAAATAAAACGTCTAAGAAGATGTTGTGGGCCAAATTCATTCTAGGGCACATTCTTCTTTGTTTGTTACAACACCGGGAATGGTGAAACCCATTCTAATTCATGAAGCTGTTTAAAAACAGGTGGCATGTTTAAAAACAGGGTCATACCCCACACCTGCTCTTAGAAGATTATGATTATCTGATTAATTGCTGGAAAACTATCTTCAAATTAATGTACTAAAAACCTTCAAGTGCACATGAAAATACTTTCAAAGTTAAATAATAATTATAATATTTAGATTTTTGCCCAATATGGAAAATAAGTCTATTCAGCATCCATTCAATGGAAGCGTTTTCTAGTGTCCACTTTTGGGCCAGTTTTCAAGACATCTAGGCAGTTCTACCCTTCATTGCCTTGGAGGCAGAATAAACAATCAGTAAATATGTGTTAGCTTGGCTGGGTTCTATGGCTCACGCATGTAATCCCAGCACTTTGGGAAGCCAAGGCAGGTGGATAGCCTGAGCCCAGGAGTTCGAGACCAGCCTGGGCAACATGACAAAACCCCATTGCTACAAAATATACATAAATTAACCAGGCGTAGTGGTGTACCACCTGTAGTCCCACCTACTTGGGAGGCTGAGGTGGGAACATCGATTGAGCCTGGGAGGCGAAAGTTGCAATGAGCTATGACCATGCCCCGCACTCCAGCCTGGGCAAAAGAGTGAAACCCTGTCTCAAAACAAACCAACAAACGAATATGTGTTAGCTCTGAATATGAATTAATTATCACAATGATATGATATGATAAACAGCATGTCTCATTCTTAAGATAATCATAGCCTGCTGTCAAGTAACTATGTTCTGTTTTTTCTAGTATAAGTATAAAGAAGTATTTGAAAGGACGAAGTCAGATTTCAAGTATGTTGCCGACTGTCCAATCAATAGGCATTTCAAGTATGCAACTCAATTGATGAATGAGGTATGTATGAATAAACTGCTCCAATTAAGCCTATTCAATTCCCTAAAGGAAGTCTCAGAGTTTTTTTTTTTAATTAAAGCCCAATACACAGAATGACAGGAAAGCCATCCTAAGTTTTCATTTTAACTAAAGATTTGGAAAGGACTATAATGTCACCATCCAGCAAGCTCTGGCAAACTACAAATAAGAACAAGTGAAGGGACCGTTCAGTGGTGGGAGAGTCCTGCGAACATCAGCACCTCTGCACAAACGCAGGGCAGCACAGCCCGCGGGTGACAATACCAGGGGGGTAAAGGATTTTCTTGACTGTCGGCGGAACTCCCTTATATAGAATATTGTGTAGATTTGGGAGATGCAGAAGTTCAAGGTTAATTTAGTATCTTCTACTAAGGCACCAAAATGTCAGTGGTTAGAAGAGCTATGCTAAAGGAATAGTTGTGATTCATGCTTCAAAGATATTGCCATTGTTACTCCCACATATATTGGTGCACAGAAGTATCCATTTGCACCCCAATTTTTTCTTTCTATTTTATCCGGCCTTTCCTGTAACCATCTTTTCGATAATTTAAATTTAGCTCAAGATGGCTAAAATAAACAAGCTATGAATTTATTTAGTTTGGATGGTTTTGTAACATTGGGATGGCTTTGTAGTTAAAGTTGTATTTAATTTCCTATTTTCAGATTTTTCACAGGTTTCCATAAGTTCAAAAATTACATGAGAAAATTAGTACAATGTATCTAAAAATGAAAATGTAGCCAATGGTCTATTTACTTAAATGTATGACTTTTTTGTTGTTTGTTGTCTTTACATTTGATTATTCACTTTCAGTAGATTTCCAGACTGGACAACCCTGAAGAATTACTGCCAGTAGCTTCCTATGAATATAATCTTGATATATTTTGTTTGTGTTTTTCTATTTCATGAAGAATTTCCAGGTCTCCTTTATAATCCAATACATTAATAGCATTAGAAGACTATTACAAATTTCCCATGGATGTTTTAGCATCAGTTATGCTTTGAGATTCTCACAGCCTTAGATAGTAAACCTGTAGCTTATCAGTACCCTATTTTAAATATACTGTTAAATGCCATAAAACCTAATGTTGCTAATGGCATCATATGTAAAGATGGAAAATGGGCACAAGGAACTCTAATTTCAGTGTCATAAATGTAACCTATCCCACACTCCAGCCTTCTTCAGGTAATCTTCCTTCACTTGACTCTCTTTGCTTCCCTGTTTTTATTGACTTGGGTATGTTGGGAGCCCGCCACTAGAGATGACATGTTCTGGCCCTCTGCAGTGTTTACCTTGAGACATTTCTGTGTAGCCTTGAAGTTGTACTCTTGCTATAATATGCTATGATGTTTGAGCAGAAAAAATACAGAGCTGATTATGAGCAGCGGAAAGATAAATACCACCTGGTAGTCGATGAGCCTAGACATCTGCTGGCTAAGACTGCAGGCGACCAGATCAGTCAGGTACTGTGATGGGGCTGGCCGGTGGCCCAGGCAGGACTGTGCTCCTGGTTTCTCATGAGATGTCGTCCCGTCTGCTGCAAGGATGTCATAGGTTCTGCCTATGATATTGGGCTGTTCTGTTTCAAAGTATCTGTCTAGCCACCCAAAGAGCCTATCAGCTATTTGAGTGCGCCAGTCCGTGCTCTGTGTTCTCACTTGTGCTGTGGTGAAGATGAAAGGAAAAGCTGGGTCCTCCCATCCTTTACTCTTCTAGAGAACCTGTTTGAAAACTGCAACTGTAAATTGCAGATTGAGTTGCAAAAGCAAAAAACAAGTGAACAAACAACAGCAACAACAAAAAAACAAAAATTAATGGAAGGAAAGAAGACATAACTCCTTACTATGTATCTTTCTATTCCAAACATGTTGTCTTTTCTATAAAGCTATTTTGGTGGTAACATAAGTGAAACTAGCTGTATCATACCCTATTCACAAGGACTATGAATGGTCAACCACAAGCATTGCAGTCATTCTGCTTGGCATTATGACATATTTGATGTCTTCACCCACACATATGTGAGTACATAAAGTGTGTATGCCTACATCTCTTCACTCAGAGGTGACTGGGATATAGAGCCGTGTTCTTTTCTGTCTTCATAAGTCTCTTTTGTGCTTCACTGCTCTTTGCATGGACAGAGAAAATATAAATCTAGTGCCAAGATGTTTCTGCAACATGGATGTAATGAAATTCTGCGTCCAGATATGTTGACTGCTCTCTACAATTCACATATGTGGAGCCAGGTAATGTCTGATGGGATGTGAAGAAGGAGGTTTAGAAGTCTTGGATGCATTCCCTTGTATGCTTTCATTGATTTCCTCTCCCACTCCCTGCCCATGCTGGCTTCACATGGTAAAGCTACGTAAATATTCATTCCTTGTAAATGACCTCTGAATGTGGCCAAAGGTGATGGGACAGTGGTCATCTGTACATCATTTGACACTTTCAGAACTCTTAATAAAATTAACTGATTCTTTCAAGTGTTATTTCCAAATTGGTATGACATTAATTTATACTTTTCGGTATTTGCCTCAAAGAAATAGATTCCTCAGAGATTGAAGATAGTAAGTAGATTAAACAGCATGTAAAAGGTCTGAATATTTAATGTTTTCATCTAATGTGTCCCTTGTTCAATTATCACTACAACTGTTGCGGGGAGATAAGGATTACCGTGCAGCTCTATGAATATTGTATATGTTCATGGTGCCTCTTGACTTTGATGCTGAATTGCTAGGTTATTTCCAGCACATCTGATCCCACACACACTGGTTAACAGTGTCTCTGATAATAATGCCTTTTTAGGAGGCCAACTGAAGCATGCACTTTCCAGCACATGCTGAAAGGTAAATTTGATGCAGCAATAAACTGATAATTGGTAACTACCAGAATGTTAGTAAAATACCATTTTTCCCAGAGATAAAAAAAGTTAATTGAGCTTTTCTATTAGCAACTTGTTTTGTCATTTTAGTTTACCATGAAATCAATATGTGAAATGAGGAGGTTAAGCTATCCCTGTAAATATCCTGTTTGCCTGAACTTCCTCCTTTGTCCTTATATGATCCTCAAATAGTTGTGCATGAAATTTTATGGTGCTCTCTGTATCTGTCCTGCTTAAAACAGCTTCTGTGCATGAAAATAATTATGACTTGAAAATTGCAAAAACAAATGAATTTTTTAAAATGATAAATACTTCAAGCCATATATACTTATTCTTTATTTTACATCCCTGTTTCATCTTTGATATGGAAAAATGCCTTTGGAGATTGTACATGTTCAATACAATATGTTGTGAGTAAAACAATATTTATCAGACTCCAGAGAACAGGTTCTAGTCCTGTTCTGAGATTCGGTCTAAATGTGCCCTTGGGTCAGTCTTGTAACCTCTGGGGGCCTCCGAGTACATGTGTATAAAACATATTGGAACTTAGGAGGCTGAGGCAGGAGAATTGCTTGAACCCGGGAGGAGGAGGTTGCAGCGAGCCGAGATCGCACCACTGCACTCCAGCCTGGGTGACAGAGCGAGACTCCACTCGGAGAAAAAAAAAAAAAAGGAAATTAGTAGTAGTACTATCTGCTCACTCCATTACACTTTTGCTATCAGACACAAATTTATAGTAAACATTTCCAGTTAGGAATTAAAGAGAAAGCTAGATACCATCTCCTAATCTGGTGTTTCAAGAGCTAACTCTTCTCTTCCACAATTTAGATCAAATACAGGAAAAACTATGAAAAATCAAAGGACAAATTTACCTCAATTGTGGATACTCCAGAACACCTGCGTACTACAAAAGTCAACAAACAAATCAGCGATGTAAGTGCGAGTAACACTGAATACCTTCTCAAACTCAGGGGGCATCTGCAGACATTGAGGGGCATTTTAAATTGTCACAAAGTCTGGGATACTCTCCATTTAGTGGGAGGATAGTGCTGGGATAGTCTGGGATAGTCTGGGATGGTCTGCCATTTAGTGGGAGGGAGGCAGTGGTGTGAGATGCCCTGTTATGCACAGGATTCTCCTCCCCACTAAAGAATTTTTGTGGCCAGGCACGGTGGCTCATGCCTGTAATCCCAGCACTCTGGGAAGCTGAGGCAGGTGGATCACTTGAGGCCAGGAGTTTGAGACCAGCCTGGCCAATATGGCCAAACCCCATCTCCACTAAAAATATAAAAATTAGCCAGATGTGGTGGTGCACGCCTGTGGTCCCAGCTACTCAGGAGGCTGAGGCGTGATAATTGCTTGAGCCCGGGAGATGGAGGTTGCAATAAGCCAAGATCACGCCACTGCACTCCAGCCTGGGTGGCAGAGTAAGACTCTGTCTCAAAAAAAAAAAAAAAAAAAAAGGCATTGTTTTGACCAAACTGGCAGACATACCAGCTGGAAACAGTGAGGTCTTAGCAGAGAGCATGAAAGTACCTGTCAAATTCACAGAATTCTCTTTCCTTTATAACCACTCAGAAAAACACTTTGCATTTATATTTTGATATTATACATTAAGAACCATGACATGATTCTTTCTGCTTTTTGATCTCTTTCAGATCCTTTATAAATTGGAATACAACAAGGCCAAACCCAGAGGCTACACCACAATCCACGACACGCCCATGTTGCTGCATGTCCGCAAAGTTAAAGATGAAGTCAGTGATGTAAGTACTAGAATGGCTTAGCAGTCCCTCTCATCTTGGCCTCCTTCTAATGTGATGTAACAAACCCTGGTTTACATACAGTGATACATTACATAGATAACCCAGTTATCTATTCCCATGTAACAACCACCCTAAAACTTAGTGGCTTAAAATAACAGTCATCTCTTTTGCTCATGATTCCGTAAGTTGACTGGACACAGTTGAGTAGCCCTATTCCCCATGTTGCTGGCAGACACCTGGGGCTCAGTCAAGCCAGGACATCCAGGTGGCTCACCCCCATGGCTGGCCATTGGTGATGGCTGTGGGCTGGGAGCTGGGCTATTGTGTAGATGAGACAGGAACTCCTTCATGTGACCTCTCCACATGCCTTGGACTTCTCCCCAGGTGGCTCTCCACTTGGCTTAAACATATCCTGAGGTACTGATTTTTTAAAAATGAATTTCCATGACTTTCTCCTAAAGATACTGATTAGTAAACTGGTAAAGAAGGTCTATGGTGAAGCCAGGAAAATTCTGATTCCTATGATCACGTTAGTAAACCCCACTACGGCTCCCTTGGAACAGTTTACTTTGGCCTTAATCACATTAAAACCTAGGATCCTTCCCCAACGATTAATGAGAAAGCCCAGATTGAGGCCCTGGGCCCTGAAATTTAAGAAGAGCAAAAGTGGGTGAAGCTGTAAGTCCCAGGCCCAGGATGGAAAAACTGCCCGTTGGGCCTGCAGAGGCTACGCCTTCCCCATGCCTCTCCCTCCTATCCAAACCCACATATACCAAAACTTGCTAGGTATGTCTCTAGCAATGACAATATATGGTTCCATACATTTTTAAAAGGTAGAATGATTGCTGTATCCATCAGTTCATTCATTTATCAAATATTTAGTGTCTATGTCCCTGACACTAGGAATGAGATGGTGGATGACAAACAGTCTTTGCCCTTAAGGAGTTCTTTTTAATGGAAAGAATAGGCAGATTAAAAAAAAATTATAACATGACATGATAATAGCTAGAACTGCGGGAGCATAGAAGGACAGCAAGACTAATTCTGTCTGGGTGAGCTGGTGGGGAAAGGCTTCTCTTCCATCAGCAGTTATCAAGATGTTCTGAACGCAGGATTTACTGATTTGGGGAAAGGAAAACCTGAATGAATAGCTGTCCAACCAGTCCTTTCAGCCCAAGCACAGAAACATGAATTATATGGCAGGCTGGGCACGGTGGCTTGCACATGTAATCCCAGCACTTTGAAAGGCTGAGGTGGGCGGATCACCTGAGGTCAGGAGTTCAAGACCAGCCTGGCCAACATGGGGAAACCCCATCTCTACTAAAATACAAAATTAGCTGGGCGAGGTGGCACATGCCTGTGGTCCTAGCTACTCAGGAGGCTGAGGCAGGAGAATTGCTTGAAACTGGGAGGCAGAGGTTGCAGAGATCGCACCATTGTACTCCAGCCTGGACGACAGAGAGAGACTCCATTAAAAAAAAAAAAAAAATTATATGGCGACACTGATGACCACAGTCAGTGTGCCCATTTGAGATAGGAAGGTGCATCTTTGCATGGCTGTATCCTTGCTCCTCAGCAGATTTTTAAAATTCCATCTTAAGGAGCACTATGTACTATAGTCATGCATGGATTTAATTTCTTGTTTTTTAAGATGCTCAGTGTGCTGCTATAAAAAAATTAATCTTGTCACTGTGTTTCCTCCCACAGCTGAAATACAAAGAAGTATACCAAAGAAATAAATCCAACTGCACCATTGAGCCAGATGCTGTTCATATCAAAGCAGCCAAGGACGCCTACAAAGTCAACACCAATGTAAGTTCCAGAAACTTCCCCAAACATGGTGGAGGATTTGCCAGCTTCTGTAGGACACATGGCCTCTTTTTACATCTCTTCAGGCAGTTGAGCTCTAGTGATTGATTCCAAAGCAAGAGTCAGGCCCCAGGAGCATGAACAATGATGCTAAAATATAAATGCTGCATTGGTCCTCACAAAGGAGCATGGGGAAGGGCAAGAGAGGCCTCATCCCATGCCATGGATGCTGCACCCACTCAGTTCTTGCGGTGGGTGGCTGAGAAATGGGACATTTAATTCTGAAACATAGGTTGCATTTTTGGAAAATGCCTGAACAGTTTTCATTCTCTTCCCCTGTGCTCTCCTCCTGCCTCAAATTCTACAATCTGCTTCTTCTGATGAAAAAACATTGAGCCATTTGGTGCCATCAGGCATTGGCCTAGACCTTCTTCCTGCTCAGATGTTCCCTGCATTGACTCTGTTCTTGGGTGCAGCATCTTAAGGACTCAACTACAGAAATAATTTTGTGCATTTAGATGAGCACTGACTTCTTAAAAATATATTAAATGGTTATACAATGAAACCATTAAAACCCAATTAGTACCCACTAGTGCCAGAGGGGACATATATTTATGAGGGCTAGCAAACTGTAATGCCTGTAGGAGCTGGCAAAGAGCTTGTAGGTATCCTGAGGATGGATTGAGGGTAGAGGGATAGAAGGATAGATGTGAGATAAAGCAAATGCAGTAAAATGTACCTTGCAAAATCCAGGTTGTATGGGTATTCTCTGTAATATTCTTGCAACTTTTTTGTATATTTGAAATTTTTCAAAATAAAATGAGGGGAAAAAAAACCTTATCAAATAGTATACATAAAAGCATGTGCATTATATTGTGCATAAATTATACCTCAATTTTAAAAAGAGAGAATGAGGAAAGAAATGTGCCTAATAGTGCAGGCCCCTCCCATGGACACTCAAATTAAATTACATACACTTCTGTAGCTGAGATTTGGCCCAATGCAGCCAGTTCCCAGCCCTGAAGAGTCTAGGAAGCATGCAAGCACCTCTGAGGCCAGAGTGCCTGGGTTTAAATTCCAGCTCCACCAATTGCTAATAGTCCCACCTTGGAAAGTTTACTTAACCTTTCCATCCGGTTCTTCAGCTGTCTATTTCATGCAGTTGTTATGAAGATTTGGTGAATTAATTTTATAAAATTTTGTAATTCATTTAATTAGTTCTGTAATTTGTAAAGAACTTAGAAAAGTGCCTGGCACACAATAAATACCTAGTGTTTGATAATTTTTGTTAAAAATTAAAACTGAATTTAGTTAGAAATTAAAAGTACTCGATTCTGAAGATGATTGGGCTGGACTGGCAGAGCTAGAGAGACTAAAGAATCCTTTCACCTGGAGGCCTTTAAAAATTTTAGCCTCTATTTCGGGACCACAAGCTCCCAACAGATGACCTCTGAGTGGATGACTAGCTGCATAAATTGTACAGAAATTTTAATTGGGGTTCCCTCTTGCATTAGGAATCATGATTTGAGATGTTTTAAAATGCAAGAGCCCCTCTGTGCCGTGTGTGTTTATGAATTTAGCCTACTGAATCAAGTGACTCCTTTCTTCTGTTAAAAACAGCTGGACTATAAGAAACAGTACGAGGCCACCAAGGCCCACTGGAAGTGGACCCCTGACCGACCGGACTTCCTCCAGGCCGCCAAGTCATCCCTGCAGCAGAGTGACGTAAGACGGGACAGACATAGATGATCGTAACTGCATACTGCACCTGAGAAATACAATGAATAATTATTTCTAATAACCACTGTCATGGGTGTTAACCCTTGCTCGTTTGAGATCCAAGAAGGAGCAGAGGATGGTTGGGGGAGCGATAGGCGAGCTCAGTACCCAAACCTGCCCATGGAGCCTATTCTCCTTTGGCTGGGCCTGGACACAAATGGCTGAGTTCTGACTGAGGCTGGGGAGAGTCTGGCGAAAGACTGAGGATGGAGGGGCTTGGTCCTGGCAGCTGGGCTGAAAAGGAGGAGTCCAAAATGCAGTGAGGGACCAAGAAGCCCTTCCCTCATTCTGGTAGCAAGTCTTCGTTCTCTCCTTAAGAGGACTCCCTGTGGGTTTAATCAAATGCCCAGCTTCCTCCTGTGCTGTGACCCTTCCCTTTTCTTCTGCCTTTCTTCTGTAACAGTTTGAATATAAGCTGGACCGGGAGTTCCTCAAGGGTTGCAAGCTTTCTGTCACTGATGACAAAAACACGGTGCTGGCCCTCAGGAATACTTTAATAGAAAGTGATGTAAGTATCTAGTTCCTTCCATGATGCCTAATCTCACTCAGGGCCATCTTCCATGGTACAGTCCCCAGGGACACCAGGGAATGATGGAGAAGAGCTGCTTCCATCAGGGCTCAGGTATGGGTCCTGAATTATGGCCTATCCTGTGATGGGCACCAGCAGTCAAGCAGGGCAGCAGCAGTGCAAGGGCCATTAAATCCAGGTGACGATCCTTGATTTATACTGCACCAGCAGAGAGTTCACACAGCAGGAATTAGGACCCTGAAGGCCTGGCTGGACTCTTTATGGAAACACCATGATTTGTTTTCTATGGGATCATATTTTCCCTTCACTACAGTTTCCTCCTCTGTAAAGAAGGAATAATAATGCCTCCCAGGGCTTCTGGGAGGGACAAATGGCGTATCTGAGAATGCTGTGAACGTAACTCTGACTATATAAAGATTCATCACGAGATCCATTTTGATTGTTATTAAAACCACAACTTGCTAGAGATAAGGAAAAAAACCCTTTTGAATATTTCCCAAGATTTGCAAGTATCACATCTTTTATTGAGTTTAGTATTGTCAACGATGCTGTTCTAGTGGTTTGGGGGTGTAATAAAAATATGTAGGATATCCAGTGGAGCTAAAGAAATGCCCTTTTTCCTGCCCCTGCAGCTGAAATACAAAGAGAAACATGTCAAGGAAAGAGGAACCTGCCATGCTGTACCTGACACGCCTCAGATCCTGCTGGCGAAGACTGTCAGCCACCTGGTGTCTGAGGTAACCCCCCAGCTGCCCATGAGTTCTGCCTCCCTCTTGGGAGAACACCCCAGGCAGATGCCTTAACGAGCTCTCTATGGATTCCTCCAGAACAAGTACAAGGACCATGTCAAGAAGCACTTGGCACAGGGCTCATACACAACACTACCAGAGACCCGGGACACTGTTCACGTCAAGGAAGTGACCAAGCACGTCAGTGATGTGAGTGACCAACCACCGCTCTCTTGGCAGCAACAATGCCACTTGACTGTAGAGTCTGGTGAAACAGTGTCAGCTGCCTTTGGCTTCCTTAATGTAGCTTCACTCTTTCTATCAGTATCTACATGTGAACCTTAAACTCTGATTTTTAAAATGACCCAATATTTATTGGCTTTCCAATTCTGGCAATTATGGCAAATGTGGGTTTTGCTATAGGACGTGTAATGTAGCATATCAGATGTTACTAACCTATCAATAACAGAAGGAAACATTGCTGATTCAGAGTGGCCTCTTCTATTATTAAACTCCTACCCAATTTTAGAAAGGTAAAACTACCTCTTTGGGCCTTAGTAATCTCTGCCTGCTCTATCTTTATCAATAATGCTGTAGTAACCTCAGTATTATAGGAGTCCCATATGGTCCCATATATTTTTAAAAGGTAGAAATGGTAAATAAAAGAGCTTAATTTGCCTGTACCCAGGTTCTCTAAAGATTGCCAGGTGGTTCTAGTGTTGGGTTGCAGAACACAAATGACAGAGAAGAACTAGAATATGGGTCTTATCTAAGTCCCAGACTGATGCCAAAATGGGGAGCAGGGATTTTCCTGGAGATTTCACAGTTCTTCAAGTAAACCAACTCTGTTCCCAGCTTCCTCTGCTCATAGAATAATTCTGGCTCTATTTAGACAAATTACAAAAAGAAGTTTGTCAAGGAGAAAGGAAAATCCAACTACTCCATCATGCTGGAGCCACCAGAGGTGAAACATGCTATGGAAGTGGCCAAGAAGCAAAGTGATGTAAGTTTTCCCTGTCAACATTCTCCGGGACCCATTTGAAGCAGTGGAACCCAAATTGGTGCATTCTCTTGTTCCAGTGTGTGGTCACTCTAATTCCTCTGTGGTAGTTTCAAAAAGTTAGTAGTGAGAATTGGTTTGGGTTTAAGGAAAAAAAGCTGATTGTGCTTAATGGGGACTTTTAGAAAGGGCGTATCTCAGCTGGGCGCAGTGGCTCACGCCTATAATCCCAGCACTTTGGGAGCCCAAGACAGGCAGATCACGAGGTCAGGAGTTCGAGACCAGCCTGGCCAACATGGTGAAACCCCGTCTCTACTAAAAATACAAAAATCAGTCAGGCATGGTGGTGCGCACCTGTAGTCCCCAGCTACTCGGGAGGCTGATGTAGAAGAATCACTTGAACCTGAGAGACAGAGGCTGCAGTGAGCTGAGACTGTACCACTGCACTCAAGCCTGGGCAACAGAGTGAGATTCCATCTCAAAAAAAAAAAAAAAAAAAAAAAAAGCATATCTCTTGAGTAAACATTTTCTTCCCCAATAAAGGTCGCTTACAGAAAAGATGCCAAAGAGAACCTGCATTACACCACAGTGGCCGATCGACCAGACATCAAGAAGGCCACACAGGCAGCCAAACAGGCCAGTGAGGTAAGGGTGTCATTAAAATGTCCCCAGTCCCCAACAGCCACTGCCAAGGCATGCCAGGCAACCATCACCTATTGCCCATTTTGGTTTTCTAATTCAGGTGGAGTACAGAGCAAAGCACCGCAAGGAGGGCAGCCACGGCTTAAGCATGCTCGGTCGCCCAGACATAGAAATGGCCAAGAAGGCAGCCAAGCTGAGCAGCCAGGTAATGCAGATGGGTGCACTGGTGGCTCTCATGTGAGGAGATTATAAAAGACCTTGCAGGAAGAAGTGATTTCCACATTGAAAATGCAAAGGGATGCTGGGTCTGTAATAGTACTGCAAAGCTTCCAAGAGTTATAAAACGTGCACTGAGGGCCTTTTCTTGTTTCCCTCTAAGCAGTCTAGACCTTTCTTGTTCTCCACTTTTCCATTTATGGGCATTTGTCTGGGTGTCTGTGTGTGCTTAACTATCTTTATGTGACAAAAACAGCAGCTCATGAGGTCCTACTGGAACCTCTCCCCAGGCCTTAAGAGTTTCATCCTCGGGGTCTGATTCATACTTGAGTCACCAGGGGTAGATTTAACATGAAGAGCCATGAAATTCGAACTTCTAGAATCCAGCCAGATGAAAATATTCATTTTTTTCCATTAAACATACATATATTAACGGCTTGGGCTAGGAAGTAGGGATGAGCAGATGTCTTCAGATTACTTGTCCGTGGATAAATCATTAAAATTTTGTTTGGCAAGTAAATGTTTGATCAGGGTATGCACAGGGTGCTGATGGAGAATGCCACATTCTTGCAGATTTCATATTATTGAGAAGCAAATGGACTCAGAAATGTATTGCCCAAACCCAGTTACCACATGACTTACTTTCTCTTGTTAGACCAATTATCTAAAATTCCCCAAGTTATGACAGGTTTTCAAACTTCAGCTCAGAGATCCCATCATCTACCACCAGATTTGTCAGAGTGCAAGTTTGATCCTATAGGACTTTAGCTTAAGAATATCTTATTTCTCCTCCAATTTACAGATCCTACCTTCTTTTTCCTTGTCTGTTCTCTCAGGTATCTGTTTGAAGAAATAGGTTTGGGATATACATTTGGTTGTTGAGAGTGACTGACTTTCAGCAATAGCAAACACGGGATTCCAATCTTTTGGAAGATATAATGCAGTAATGTCAAGTGACAGAACAAGTTAGAATTATGAAAACACAAAAGGGTCAGATGACTGATGAAAAGCAAATATTATTTTTTAAAAGTTTTTAAACTTAAAATTCCTATGTAACATGTTTTATTGTAAATTAATGGAATTGTGTAAGTATCTGAAACTAAGATAGGGGATCACCAACAAAAAAACAGCGGAATCTCTAAGAGTAATGAGATATAACTAGAACTTACTAATGCAAAAAATGTTTTTAAATGTACAAGGTCATATCATTATCATTTAAAAACAAAGAAATGACTGTGATGTTGAAATTTTGAAAACTTTATTGTTTTTGAAAATCAAGAGGCTCCTGTTTCAAATCCTAAGTGAATCCTATGGTATGGAGAATGGGACATTCACTTCTTGTGAAAGCTGGTCTCCAGAATGACAGCTTCATGGTGTGGCCCTGGGCCCAAGGGAGCTTCAGCTGTGTGTGGGCTCTCCCTGTTCTGACTTTGCTGTCTTGCTGCGTACTCTAGGCGGAATACCTCAAAGGCCAAAGGAGAGGGCACGGCGCTGCATCTTATGACACCCCTATGATGAGGCATCTTAAGAAAATTAATGTACTCATCAGTGATGTAAGAAAGACTGAGACCAGCAAGTCATTATTTGTCTTCCTCTGATTCTTGTCTACTTTCTTGGCATTGGTCAGGGGACCGACCAGGTTGCACTCTTTTCGTTGATTTTGTGTTGGAACATGTAGATTGCTGTGGAAATTTGTTGAAGGACATACTTTTGCACACATCTTTCTTTTCCTGCATGAAACTTTCCATCTGGAACTTACCATTTGGAATAGGAAGGTAGACTAGACTCAGAGATGGCCTCCCAATGTATGTGTATGTTAGGTTGCTGACACTGATCAAATTAAATGATGAAATTAAAACAGAGAATCGAATCTCATCTTCAACCAAAGAAACCTCTGCTTCTTCTGAAGTTATTTGCCATTTTTGATTTTTAATATACTAAAGATTTGTGTTTAATATAGTTTCTCAGTTCAGGCCTACTATGAATCAACAGTATACACTTTTAATAGCTTTTCTAATTCTCGGGACTGTTTTTCTGTCTTTAGATGTACCAGTATACATCTCAATTCACTAAAAAGGAGCTAAAAAATTAGATCTTAAACTTTAAATACAATTAAACTCCTAAAAATATAATTAATTCAAAATCACTTTCCTATACCACATCCATAATAGGCCCAATTTCTGAGCCTGATGGGATTATAAACCCCAGAGGCTGCCACTTACCAATACATGGCATTGCAGAGTTGCCTCTTAGCTTCCATGATTAACAGGAAAAAGCTTCACCATTCCCTAATGCCAAGTGTATGTAGTTTTACTACATTACTCCCTAGTCAAATACCATCCCAAGAATTCCTAGAGTCCTAAGCCTAGTACATGTCTTTAACCTTTCAAACTATACAGTTTTAAGAAGATCCAGTCAAAAAGGAAGGCCAAAGGTGCTGAACTCAGATTCATATTAGTAGTTGTGCTAAACTGCATTTGTTTAGAGGACTTCCTGTGGAGAAGGGAGTCATAACTTTTTTCAGTTAAAAAAGTCGAAGTTAACTTGAAATTAACAGAAGAAAAAGAAACTGAAGTGGAACCAATGGGATTGCTGCTTGAAAAATACTTCTTCAGAAACAAGTATCTTCTAAAAGATAGGACTTTTAACGTGCTTCTAAAAGCAGCAGATTTTCTTCTCATTTGAGATGGGCTTTTGCTTCTTTTCTTCCCTACTCTGACTCTGCGTATCTGGTTTACTTTGCTTTTCTGTGTTTCTCAGCTCTTGGGAACATCTCCTAGTTTTATGGACTTCTATATCTCTTAGGAAAAGTTGCCTTTGGTCCAGACATCAGCTCGCACCTCAGACTTTCCTTAGCAGGCCTTCACTTCTTTATGTTGAGAGTGAAACTTTTTCAGAGAAGAGCCATTGTAGCATTTGTTGACATTTCTTTTTCCTTTACTTTGTGTGTCTGTCTCAGTGTGCCTGCATCATGCTGAACTGTTCTGCATGCTTATTTTTTCTCTGCATTTCCACTGAGGATTTATTCAAAGTAAAGGAGTCTCAGCATTGTGAATGCATTTTCTCTGATGTGGCAGATTTCATTGTTGTTTTGTGTCTGTTGTGCTGGATGTGTCAGGTTGGGGGAGGTGAAGAGCAGTGATGAAGCATGAGGGGTACTGGTGTGAGTCTTTGATCTTAATAACAGAAACTCTAGGATTCCCTAAGGATTAAATATTGCCCTTTTGGTTGGCTAACATCTAGAAAAAGCTCAGTTTTCATTCCTCCTAGAGTGAATAACTAGTGGAACTCTACTTCTGGCCTTAATTCTACAATACTGTTGACAAAAGCATCATTTGTTTTTCAATTAGGAGATGTTTCTGTCACTTTCCATTCTGTTGAATTCTCCTATAAATAAATCCTCTTATTTATTTTGTGAGACAGGGTCTTGCTCTGTCACCCAGGCTGGAGTGCAGTGGTGTGATCCTGACTCACTGCAGCCTCCGCTTCCCGGGCTCAAGTGATCCTCCCGCTTCAGCCTCCTGAGTAGTTGGGACTACAGGGGTGCACCACAATACCCAGCTAATTTTTGTATTTTTAGTGGAGATGGGGTTTCAGCATGTTGCCCAGGCTGGTCTCAAACTCCTGGGCTCAAGCAGTTTGCCCACCTTGGCCTCCTAAAGTGCTGAGATTACAGGCATGAGCCACCGCACCCGGCTATCATCCTCTTTAGATATTTTACCTAGACATAATGACTGTCTCTTCCTTTCATTCAATCAAATCACATTTATTGAGCAACTATTAGTGCAAGGCATTGTGCTTATTTTTTAAATTGCAGTTATTTAGCCCTTTGCCTACCTAAACTTATTTTTATGTATACTAAAAGTTTATTTGATCTTATTTTTTCTCATTATTCTAAAGTATCTCACTTTTTTCCTACTTCTAGTCTGAAATCACACTTGAAGCCAGTAATCCCCAAACTCTAATACTTGTTTACTTAATAATTTTTAAATGATATAGCCAAAGTACCATTTTAAAATAACAATAAATTCTCCTAATTTAACAGATTCCTTATTTTTCAACCTTCTTGATCATTTACAGCCCCTCTCTGGATTTCTTATAGACTTAAATTGCTGTTGGTTTTGCTAGTTAGGAGTCCTAAAATGCTCCAAATCAGGTACATTAAATCATATCTCTGAATTTAGCCTGAAGACTTTTCCATTTTTTTTTGTTTTGCATTAGAAAGAGGTGATTATTTTTTATACCTTGGAATAATATAAAAGTGAGCAAGGCCAGTGATGGTATATTTGAATGCCTGTTGTCTTGTCATTCTTAATTATTAATAGTGTCTTCTTTACTCTAAATGTCCCAGTTTGGATAATAGATTATATGATCATTCTATGTATAACGCATATTCTTTGGCATTTCTGTTTCTACCATTCCCCAATTCCCAAATTGATTGATGCCAGGAATAATTTGGATGTTTGCATTTGCTGTTAGGTTAAATACCGAGAAAATTTCGATAAAGAAAAGGGCAAGACACCAAAATACAATCCAAAAGACAGCCAGCTCTACAAAGTCATGAAAGATGCTAATAATCTTGCAAGTGAGGTATGTTTCTAAAATTGTGGTAAAATATATAACATGGTATTTGCCATTTTAACTGTTTTTAAGTGTGCAATTCAGTAGCATTTATAACACTCACAATATTATCCAACTACTGTCACTATTTCCAAAATGTTTTCATACCAACAGAAACTCTATAACCATTAAGCAAAAACTCTCCATTCCCTCCTCCCGTCAGCTCCTGGGAACCTCTAATCTACTTTTTGTCTCTCTGCATTTTCCTATTTTAGAGAGCGCATATAAATGGAATCAAACAGTATTTGTTCTTTTGTGTCTGGCTTATTTTACTTAGCATAATATGTTCAAGGTCCATCCATGTTCTAGGATATATCAGAACTTCATGCCTTTTTATGGCTAAATAATATTCCATTGTATGTATATGCCACATTTTGTTTATCCATGCATCTGCTCACAGACACTTGGGTTGTTTCTGCCTTCTGGCTACTATGAATGAGGTATGGTTTTTCATCACCATCTCCAGCATTTGTTTGATGATGGGCTATCTCACTTTGATTTTCATTAGTGCTGTTCCATGTCCTATTTATGTGATTTCCTTTCTTCCGCCCTTAACACATAGGTTAAATATAAGGCTGACCTGAAGAAACTTCACAAACCTGTGACTGACATGAAGGAGTCTCTGATCATGAATCATGTCCTGAATACAAGCCAACTTGCCAGTTCTGTAAGCTCAGTCATCTGCTCCAGAAACAGCTCGTTTTACCCATTTGGAACTAAATTCTTTCTCTGAGCCCACATGCATCATCTTCTTTGCTACGGAAACACTAGATTACAAAATTGTTCTCATTTGAGTGTATTCTTCCAAATGACAACATTAATCTACCAATTCTCCATTGTCTATAACACCTCTCAGAATGCAAAAATGCTTCTTTGTTTTAGAATATTTAAACTTTGCCCTCCAAGTAATCATTCCCTTTTCCCTAAGGACATAGAAATACCCTCTGGAATAGTTTCTTTCACTTTTAACTTTTTACTTATAACACCTACTTTGAACAAGCCACACAACCTAAGTGTTTACATCTTAACTGACAATACTGAACTTGGATCCTCATTTTTAAAACTTTGTCTTGACCTCCTGTTCAGTGTTTGCCATTTTTAGTTTGATCTTGACAATGGTGCTGTGTAAATGTCTAATCTAAAGAGGAAAAATAGGAATGCTGAGCAGCTTCTCCATCAATGTGTCTTTTTTGCCACCTTCCCCTCAGTACCAGTACAAGAAGAAGTATGAGAAGAGTAAAGGCCACTACCACACCATACCCGATAATCTGGAGCAGCTGCACCTAAAAGAGGCCACAGAATTACAGAGTATAGTAAGTGGATCAAGACCAATTTTTCCTCTGGCGCACATTCATCCACAGTACAATGTGAAAAAAAATTTCATAGATTCCCTCCATTGTTTGAGAAAATGCACAAAGATATAAGGGGTTTTGAATTTGGTAACTTTTTGAAACAAATTCTTATGTTATAAATTACAACAACATCTACACATAGTTGAGAAATATACATGCAATTATGTGCTACTGACAGGGGCTGGAAGCATAAAGAGTGTGTTATGAGGGGACAAACCCCTCAGGGTAACTCCAATGTGCCCCATTGGTTTGTGCCCCAGGTTAGGGAACACTACAGTAGATTATAGGGAGTCAGGAAGATTTCAGACAGAGAAGTGATATGATCAGGTCTACTACTGAAAGCATTTCTGGGAATTTACAAAATTACTAAATTTGTAAGACAGTCATATACCGGCTGGGCACGGTGGCTCAAGCCTGTAATCCCAGCACTTTGGGAGGCCGAGACGGGCGGATCACGAGGTCAGGAGATGGGGACCATCCTGGCTAACACGGTGAAACCCCGTCTCTACTAAAAAATACAAAAAACTAGCCGGGCAATGTGGCAGGTGCCTGTAGTCCCAGCTACTCAGGAGGCTGAGGCAGGAGAATGGCGTGAACCCAGGAGGTGGAGCTTGCAGTGAGCTGAGATCCGGCCACTGCACTCCAGCCTGGGCAACAGAGCGAGACTCTGTCTCAAAAAAAAAAAAAAAAAGATAGTCATATACCACATGATGTGTTTGGGTCAACGGCAGACCACTTGTATGACGGTGATCCCATAAGATTATAATGGAGCTACCCTATGCAGGTGTACCATTTTAAAATCTTTAATACCATATTTTTACTGTATCTTTTCTATGTTTAGAGATATCAAGACACACAAATACTCTTGTGTTACAAGTACCTACAGATTATCAGTAAAGTAATATGCTGTACAGGTTTCTAGCCTAGGAGCAATAGGCTATACCATATAGCCTAGGTGTGTAGTAGGCTACACCATCTAGGTTTGTGTAAGTGCACTCTGTGATGTTCACACAATGATGAAATTGCATAACAAAGCCTTTCTCATAACGTATCCCAGTTGTTAAGCAATTCATGACTATAACTGAAGATTCTCAGAGGAAAGAACTTGCTATCAAATGACCTCCTGTATCACAAATTCAGCATTATTTAGGTCCTCTGTTGGGCATTAACCATGAGGGCTAACTACTAGAAATGTCCTCATGTCTTCTGTGGAGCAGTATGTGACCCCAGGCCTTTATTCCAACATCTTGTTACAACCCAAGAGCTCAGAGATTGAGCACTGCCATCAAGGTGCTGCGTGCATGAGGGCGTTCACCTGTCTTTCCAGTTCTCCTCTGTCACATACAAACATTGTGGCTCCCCCAGTTCCTAACCACATGTCATGAGGATGAGGAAATTGTATTTAAACAACAGTCGAGGATCTTTTGAGAATGCCAGGTTTTTTAACAAGTGGGTCAATATGTAAAGTAGTTTTCATTTTTATACCAATTGATTGGCTACATTAAATATATGGCCAATCAGGACCCACATAGAGTTGTTTACTTATAAATAAAGCTCCATGTGTTATCCATTCAATCTAGACCCCAGGTCTCTGAAAAAAGTTCTTGTGGAAGAAAAACTGAGGATTTTTATCAGACATGTTGATTAATGCTAATAGCGTTAATAATTTTAAAGTGTTTACAGCTACCCATCAATTATAGACCAACCTCATCTATGGGTGATTTTCCCCATGCGTTTTCTTGCATCGGCATTTCTCTCAGATGATTCTTGTCAATGATTCTTTTCTCCTTAAATTGAATCCCAATCCTAATTATGCCTTGCAGACAGTAATGGTACCCATCCCCTCAACACCCAGACAACAACAAAAATGTACTGGATCTGAAACATAACAGGACACTGTTTTGAGTGGCAATGAGATGCCATCCAATGGACAGAATATATCAATTAAAAAATACTATCCTTAAACTGCTGTCTAGGAATTGACCACAGGAGAAATATCTAACATGGCTTTCTATCACCAGGTGAAATACAAAGAAAAGTATGAAAAGGAACGAGGAAAACCCATGCTGGACTTTGAAACACCAACGTACATCACTGCCAAAGAGTCTCAGCAGATGCAGAGTGGGGTAAGTCAAAAAAACACCACCACACAACAACGATCCATCACACTGCTGAACACAAGCTCTGCCCACGACATAGCCAGTTTCCTGTCATCCAAAAGTGGCAGCTGATAAAACTTTTTATCATGTGATCACTAAAATCTTCTCCATCTCAGAAATCCTATGGTTCAGTTATGTTTTTAAAAATGCTCTAGGAAGTAGATATTTACCATACGTCTTATTTCAACAACCATTTCTGTAAAATTAGAACATGGAAAACTATTCCTAACAAACCAATTATACTGAATGTAATTTGGATTTTCCTTTATGAATGAAAAGTTCCCAACACACAGACACCCCTTTGGCTTTGAAATGCTCTACTCTTAGTAGAATGCCCCAAACCAAACAGAAGGGTATTTGTGATCAAGATGTTTATCAAGACCCCAGATAATCAAAAGTTAAGATGCCATATTCCTTATTCTAGAATTGTAAGCAGAAGCATTAAATTTTTTTTGTCATTTTTAATCAAGAGTAGAGAATGGAATCTTAAATCTTAGTCTGTTTTCAGTGGGAAATGGGCTTATTTGGAATTTCCATTTGCCTCTCTTCCTTCAACTATAAAGAGAAATTGTTTTAAATAAAAGTAGCAGTTTGTGGAGCTTTCTGGTGATAGAATGCCAGGTCATAAAAACTTTAAAATGGTTTCAAACAATTGGTGGATCTGAGTAAAGGATCTATAGGAGTTTCTTCTACTGTTCTTGTGACTTTCCTGTAAATTTAAAATTCCATTAAAATAACAAAATTACAAAAGTAGAGTTCCAACATGTATTCCAAGCCCCTCTGTGAGTCAGTCAAGTCTGGAGACTGGAGAGGAGATGGGGCAAGGAGGCAGAGTGGACACAAATGTAGAATTCCTCTGTGCCTTACTGCCCACCTAGGCTGTTCAGTGATTTAAAAAAAAAAAAAAGCAGGTCAAAACTCTGAGTGTGGTGGCATACACCTGTAGTCCCAGCTACTCAGGAGGCTGAGGCAGGAGGATCACTTCAGCTCAGGAGTTTGAGGCCAGCCTGTGCAACATAGCAAGAACCCATATCCAAAAAAAAAAACAGGTCATGATTAGGAAAAAAAGCAAGTTAGCATTTGGTAGCCTTAGGCTCTCCTTCCTCTGCCATTTTTTTCCCCTTGCATCACTGACTTATAATTCGGAAATAAAATCTTTTGTCACCTTAAGAAAGATGTGGGAAAGTTCAGAAGAGACAACAGAGGATTCAGAGTCTTGATGGTGCATCCATCCTTTCACTCTGCGAAGGGCCTGCCCCAGTCACAACGTTAGACTGATGAGTGAGGGGCCCATCAAAGTGTCTCAGCCTCTGAGTTTCCTTGTGGTCATTTGCTCCAGACAAAATATTTCAAGTACAATCATACATGTTTCAAATGTGTGACCATTAGCAGAACTATGATCCAGTTAAGAGCCCATACATAGAAAATGTTGTAATTTTTTTCTTCCTGAGATGGAGAGATAAATTGTAATAAATATTCTTTTTTTAACTTGTCTTTCCTTCCAACTTACATTAGAAAGAATACAGGAAAGATTATGAAGAGTCCATTAAAGGCAGAAACCTGACTGGCCTGGAGGTCACGCCAGCTTTGTTACATGTCAAATATGCAACTAAAATAGCAAGCGAGGTAGTGCCCACTTGGTGTTTTCTTTCCCTCTTAATCCAAATAATTGCACTAATGACACTCATTAATGTGTTCCTCCTACCATTTACATCACCACCTAACTGTGGGTTTCAAACTGGGTTCTCATGTGTTTGGTACTACCACCTAATCTATTACCATGTTAATTCTTCTAATTTTTTATTTGAATATTATCTTAGCATTCTGTTAACTTCAAGTTTTCATTTGATATTTAATGTTAACTGATCATGCTTATACCCTGCCTTTATTCATATTTTTACTGAACTGTGAACCCTTTAAAAATTGGAATTGTTTTTTATTTTTTTCTTCTTTGCCTAAGAGGATCAATCTAGGCTTTCTTGTCAGTGTTTCTGCTTTTCTTTCATGATATAGAAAGAGTACAGGAAAGATCTAGAGGAAAGCATCCGTGGGAAGGGCCTCACTGAAATGGAAGATACACCTGACATGCTAAGAGCAAAGAATGCCACTCAAATCCTCAATGAGGTAGGCCCACAGCTGACAGCCTGCACATAATTCATAGAGCATCATTTCTTTGTTAGCCAAATCATACTGGAAAAAGCAAAACAAAAACAGAATAGAGAAAAACAAAAACAGAATAGAGAAAAACAGAGCTTTTGATTTTCAGATTCCATATCCAACATAATTGTTAACCATTACGTAAAATATATCTCAATTTCTGATGGATATTATAACAGTATGTTTCTGTGGTGGTTATAATCTATTTGATTTAATTTGATATATTTGGTATGCTCATTTACATAAAAACACTACACTGGAGTGGTGTGTGCACCTAAGTGTAATCTTAGTTATGTACCAAACCAGATATACAATTTACTTTATACTCTAATCTTCTAAGCAGAGAATGCTAAAAGTATTCAAAAGAAGGCCTCTGTTGACCCATATTGACCTGCATAGAATAGTTTCCTCTAGAGGGCTTCTGCAGACGCCACTCCATCCTACCACACGGAAGAGTGAAGGTGAAGAGTAGCAAGCGACACTATCTGTGACAGCTGGGGTGGTGTGTTGTGTGACTTTATATTCACTCTGTATGTTTATTACCTAGTAGTAGAATTTAGGTACCTTTTTTTTTTTTCTTTTAATGCTACTATAGAAAGAATATAAGCGAGACCTGGAACTGGAAGTCAAAGGAAGAGGCCTGAATGCCATGGCCAATGAAACTCCGGATTTTATGAGGGCCAGGAATGCTACTGATATTGCCAGTCAGGTCAGTGCTACTATTCGATGTCAATCTTTCAGGAAAGTAGTTGTAACTTTAAGGACATCAAGTGTCCCTCTGTCATCTGATTTATTGGTGACAGTCACATGCATACAATGGCATTCTTGAACATCTGCCTGGAGGAATCCACCCCAATGAAAGGATGGAGGACCCTTTGCCAGGCTCATTGCTGTCTGCCTTTCTGAGTCCATAGGCTCTGGGGACATGCAGAGCAAAGGGCAGAAACTGAGGAATTAAGTAGCTTTTTAGAGCTGGGCAGACTCGACATCCTGGCCTTGTTTCTGAGTCAATCCACTCATTTGATGCCAGGAATTCCTTGCTTAGAATATCTTGGGAGTTCTTCCTCTCCTTTCAAGCCCTAAGTTTAGAATAGTTTTTAGGCATCTTAGCTTGTCTAATGCTCATTGGTATGGGTCTTTTGCTTATTTGTCATCCTCCCAGCTTGTATATAAACATTCCATGCCTTACTATCTGCTGATGATCCCTCCTTACCCATATCCCATCCTGCATCCAACTAGATCTTCTCTCAACAGCTAGGACTTGACCTTTCTTACTGAATTTCACTCTTTAGTATAAAACTATGAACAAAATAGGAAGAAATGTCTGTTGAATGTCAAATGAATAAGTCCCTCTTGGAAAAGAAATATGGCTCACCTCTTAATCAAATCAAGCCAACAACTGTTGTGCACATTGTAAACATTTACCCAACTATTGGGTGTCTTTTACAGATTAAGTACAAGCAATCAGCAGAAATGGAGAAAGCCAATTTCACTTCTGTGGTTGATACTCCAGAGATCATTCATGCCCAACAAGTCAAGAATCTTTCAAGCCAGGTAAGGACATTCGTCATGCCATCACTCAAACCCCAATCACGGAAGAATGGAAGTCCTTCCATTAATACCTTAAGAGATTTTTCAAATCACAGTTTTTCCCAATAAAAAAGAGATTCACCAGGTGCGGTGGATCACGCCTGTATTCCCAGCACTTTGTGAGGCCAAGGCAAGTGGATCACTTAAGTCCACGAGTTTGAGATCAGCCTGGGCAATGTGGCAAAACCCTGTCTCTACAAAAATTGGCCAGGTGTGGTGGTGCACACCAGTCCCAGCTTCTAGGAAGGCTGAGGTGGGAAGATTGATTGAGCCCAGGCAGTTGAGGCTGCAATCAGCTGTGACTGTACCACTGGAGTCCCCTGGGCAACAGGGTGAGACTCTTAAAGAAAAAAGAGAGAGAGACAGGCCTGGCGCAGTGGCTCATGCCTGTAATCCCAGCACTTTGGGAGGCTGAGGTGGGTGGATCACGAGGTCAGGAGATCAAGACTATCCTGGCTAACATGGTGAAACTCCATCTCTACTAAAACACACAAAAATTAGCCGGGCGTGGTGGCGGGGGCCTGTAGTCCCAGCTACTTGGGAGGCTGAGGCAGAAGAATGGCATGAACCTGGGAGGCAGAGCTTGCAGTGAGCCAAGATGATGCCACTGCACTCCAGCCTGGGCAACAGAGCAAGACTCCGTCTCAAAAAAAAAAAAAAAAAAAAAAGAGGGAGCGAGAGAGAGAGGGTAACCTACGATGCAGGAATTTTAAGGCACTGAAGAACTCTTACATGGTACAACTTGTAATTAATGAATCAATATTTTAACATGTAAAATCTCTTATCATGTGGCTTTAAAAATGTGTGCGCAAATCTGGAAGAAACAAAGTAGCCCACATTTGGATTACCAATCTCAAACAAGATTGAGATTGAGACCACACAGTCTAACCCCTGACTCCCCTCATGATGAATAACTCTCCATCTTCCTACAAATAGAGAGATGAAGAAAAGTAGGCTGTCCCACACACCCCAGGATATGCCCTCATTTGTATTAACGATTGTCAGTGATGGTCAGGAGTCTGCAATTTGTTTAGAGTGGCACCAGATTAGAATTTGTGCTTGTCTTCTGATCAAGAAGTTCCAAAGCAGTAGTTAACCTGCCCTAGCTGTGCTTTATAGGCACCTGGGGATGTAGATTCCCTGGTCCAACTCTGGAATTTTGACACTAGTAAATCTGTGGTAGGCTCTGGAAATCTATTTTTGTTTGTTTTTAATTTTCACAGATTATCTCTTAATGACCAATCAGGTTGGGGAATCAAGGATTTCAACCCTTTATTGGCAACATATAGTTGTATGTTGTAAAATTACACATGAAAAATATAGTTATCACTAGAGAGTGGTTTGATTAGGAAGCAGGTGTATTCAAATGGTAGAAATCTTTCTTTTCTTTGAAGGGTAGGGATGTGGAAGAATAATTAGCTTTTTAAAAATTACCAAAATTATATGAGCTCTGAATTATCGTGTTGTGTTCATTGAGGGAGCCAGGGAGGCTGACAGTCTTTGGGCTGTGAGAGGCTCACCAGCCTTTTACCTTCTGCTTTTGATACTGCTGATCTTTAATGAAAGCTTCAGCACATGGGCCTATCCCAGTGTAGGATCAAGTCACTTGCTCTGCTCTCCTGGGGCTCTCTCTGGCTGGTTCCTCAAGGCCTAAAATATAGCCAGGCAAGTTAGTTCCTCCCCAGTTCAGATCAGTATTTACAGTTGAATGGTAAATACTGGTGAGATGGTGCTTGTGTTTCCACAAAGTTGCTTCTCGATTTCCAATGGAGAATCTGTATTTATAATTCTTAAACCTCATACCTGGGGGTTAAGGCAAGCAATGTCAGCTGACTCACAAATTTAGGATACTATACAGTAGTCTCCCCTTATCTGAGGGGGATATGTTCTAAGACCTCTAGTGGGTGCCTGAAATTACAGACAATACCCAAACCTATATATACTGTTTTCTCCTATACATATACATCTATGATAAAGCTTAATTTGTAAATTAGCACAGTAAGAGATTAACAATAATAAAATAGAACAATTATAACAATATACTGTAATAAAAGTTATGTAGTTACATGGATGTGGTCTCTCTCTCCCTCAAAATATCTTATTGTAATGTACTCTTATTTTTGATCAAGGTTGACTACAGTTAACTGAAACCGTGGAAAGTGAAACCTCAGATAAGTGGGGACCACTCTACTGAATACTTAATGCCAGTATGGCAGGCCAGGTCTCACAACTGTTTCAGTACTAACTGAGTGGTTAAGTTAGATATTAAAAGCCAGTGTCCCTGTACAAAGGCTGGGATGTAACAAAAGCCCACCAAAAGTTTTGCCTAGGCCTTTCCTGGGCCTTAAAGCATAACAAAATAATGAAGGAATTCTTAACAGGACCCATGTAGAATTAAACAAGTTTTACTGTGGAGTCTAAAAAAACTCCCCAGGCCTCCACAAACAAGTTTATTGAGGGTCTGAAGAAACTCCTCAAACCTCCCTGATTTAGCAGGAGACAATGTAAGAGTAATTACCCCAGCACCTGACCCCATTTAAATTAAGTAAATTTACTGACGCTCCAGAGGAAGGTCTTCAGAACTCAGACCTTAGTTATAAATTAAAAGAAGATGGCCGGGCGCGGTGGCTCACGCCTGTAATCCCAGCACTTTGGGAGGCGGAGGTGGGCGGATCACGAGGTCAGGAGATCGAGACCATTCTGGCTAACACGGTGAAACCCTATCTCTACTAAAAATACAAAAAAATTAGCTGGGCGTGGTGGCGGACACCTGTAGTCCCAGCTACTTGGGAGGCTGAGGCAGGAGAATGGCGTGAACCTGGAAGGCGGAGCTTGCAGTGAGCCAAAATCACGCCACCGCACTACAGCCTGGGCGACTGAGCAAGACTCCCTCTCAAAAAAAAAGAAAAAAAAAATCACTTATGTCTTTAGATGAATGAACACTTACACATAGACATATAGCTTAAAAGGTATATAAGCTCTGAAAAACTTCATAATTTGAGTTTAGCGATAATTTCCAGGACTTCTCCCAGTAACCAGTTACAAAAATAAAAACTCTTGGCCGGGCACAGTGGCTCTCGCCTGTAATCCCAGGACTTTGTGAGACCAAGCAGGGTGGGTCATGAGGTTAGGAGATTGAGACCATCCTGACCAACATGGTGAAACCCCATCTCTACTAAAAATACAAAAATTACCTGGGTGTGGTCATGCACACCTGTAATCCCAGCTATTCAGAAGACTGAGGCAGGAGAATTGCTTGAACCAGGGAGTCAGAGGTTGCAGTGAGCCAAGATTGCACCACTGCACTCCAGCCTGGAGACACAGCGAAACTCCGTCTCAAAACCCAAAACCGAAAACCTCTTTTCCTCCCCAGTTCATCTGCATTTCGTTATTGGGCCACGAGAAATAGCAGCCCAACCCTCAATTCGGTCTGGGAACACCAGGGAGTTAGGTCCCTTTCTCCCAGAATATGTCCAAGTTCCGTGTTCAAATGTGATTACCCCTCTAAGGGATTAGCACCAGCTCTGCAAACCAGTTGAGGTAGCTTTTGCTTAATCTTGGAAAAAATAAAAGAAAAACAATAAAAATAAAAATAAAAGGAGGATTGTTTCTATTCTTTTCCCAGGACAATGAGAACTGTTTTCTTTACACCTACATAGCTAAGGAGTCATCTAGGTGACTTTTTCATGAACAAAACATTTGTTCCTGGTGAACTACCTTTTCTTCCAAAAAATCTTGTCTTTAATTCGCTTCCATTTAGATTAATAAAATCTAGGCCTACATCTCTCATTGGCTGAAACTGTTTCTTTGTTGTCTCTGGCAAGATTACAAATTTCAATACTTATAAATGTAATTCCTATATTAACAACATAAATAGAGACAGGATAGTTTTATCCCCATTATAATAGTGGCTAGTCTCTTTCCTCAGCCCTCAGCCCTATAAACCAAAACTTCCCTGAAAAGTGGGAAAAACTGGAGTTAAGTTAAGCTAGAGAGAGAAGTGAAAGGACATAGCGAGAAGCGATGAAAGAAAAATAAGGCTCTAAAGGCAAAGTGTAAGTGTTCTGCTGCAGAGAATAAAGACGATCAGTTTGGTGGTGGGATTGACTGCCCACTGGTATCTGGAAGAGCAGCCTCTATGGATATGTCTCTCCAGTCAAAGGCTGGGGCAGGACAGGGGAGCTCAAAGAAGAGTGATGTCTGGCTCAGAGTAGTCCTTGGCCAGTCAGCTGGCCTTAGTGGTGCTCCAGGTGTGTCTGTTTGGTAGAGCTGCCAGTCCTGTCAGGCTGCTTTCTGCAGCATCAAGAGCCATATTCTGGAAACGCCTCTGGGCCTGCCTGCCCGCCTGCCCGCCCAGTCCTGCAGCCGGGAGCCCTGACCACACCTGCTCATGGCTCAGTGAACATCTTGTCACCAGCTAAGGCTTTCTAAAGGTCATGTCTTTGACTCTTAACCCTCCAGCTTCTCTCCACCAGCTTGTTGAGCAGTCTGGCTACATAGCTTCATCCAGCCCAGCAAGGACTACTGCCACTGGAGGCATCCCCATCTCCCTCTCTGGGCATTGCTGGCTATGACTTTCCTGTGGACCAGCTAGCAAGGTTCCCCCTCTGCCAGCTTTGCCATGACAATAGGTCCTACTGAACGTGTGGGCTCAGTGTTCCTGGAAAGGAAAAGTATGGTGCTCTTTGACTGAGACGGTTCTTCCTTGCAATGCCCTAACATCCTTGGACAGTTAAGAAAATACAAAGGACTTTCCCTCTGCTGAGCCTGGAAGGGCTATTTTAGGTCCCACTGGCCTACATCCCTGTGGTGTTTACCCTCCTTATTTCTTGGAATCTATTCCCAGAAAAAGTACAAGGAAGATGCTGAGAAGTCCATGTCATATTATGAGACTGTTTTGGACACCCCAGAGATGCAGAGAGTCCGGGAGAACCAAAAGAACTTCAGCCTTGTAAGTTTTTATTAAATGTAAGACACAGCCCACAGGCACCTAGGGGTGCTGAGGAAGATGCCTCTGGATATCCCAGGCCTGCAGTGGGGCTGTTGTGCAGCCCTCTGCTACTCCCATCCTGCCCCAGGAAGTGTGTGCTCAATTCATCTCTGGGCTCACCTTACATCTTAATCCCAAATCACAGCATGAAAGACTCATCTGTTACTTCGTTGGTGGTGTAGGGGAGAAAAAATAGTATCTTTTCCCCACCCATGGCAAGGTTCATGGCTAAAACTCTTGTAACAAAAGACAGATTAACAAGAGACACACATACAATTTATTTAATAAAAGCTTCAGAAATGACGACCCAAAGAAACAGGAAAATGTGTGTATTTTTAAGGATAGAGATGCAGAAGTGTGACTGGACAAAGGGGTATGATCCAATGGTAATGAACAGGTGATTTAGCAAGGCCTGTTTATTCAGATTCTCCTAGTATCTCTGTCTTTGGCTCCTATCCTCTGGGTCTAGGGAGGACCCTTCTGGAAGGAGGGGCGTATTGCCTGCTTTAAACGAAGATCAGATAATTATTATCCGCTTTAGGAAAAAACAGAGAAGGCCGGAAAAACCCTCCTGCTTCTGCTGTTTTTTCAAATGTCAAGGTGCCATATTTTGGGATAGTGTATCCTAAACCCTGTCAGTGGCTTTCTTTATGTGAACTATCACCGCTTTCCATTAGTGGTGACATCTATCTTTTTCAAAGTTAAATCTAAGCAAGAGATACTTAAACAAAAACAAACCCCTAGCTTTATATGTTTTTTAAAATTAGTTTCTCCACAAAATTCTTATCAAATAATTTCCCTTGGGCTACCAGACCATAATTATTGTGGCACAGACTTTTTTTTTTAAAGATACAGGATTTTAATTTCCTTTACATAATATAGGACAAATAAAGAAAATAAAGCAATGTTGAAATCTTAACAAGATATTTACTCTTTCTTCATAGCTCCAATACCAGTGTGACCTTAAAAACAGTAAAGGAAAAATTACAGTTGTTCAAGACACGCCAGAAATACTGCGTGTAAAAGAAAATCAAAAGAATTTCAGCTCGGTATATTTACTATTTATTTTGCATTTAATGCTAACCTGGTCATTTCACTCTCCTCTTTAAAAATATACTAGCCTTATATTGATAGACAATTAACATCTAACCTCCTCAGTAATACTAGCAGTGATTTGCTAAAATCCCCCATACTTTGCTCCAAAATCCTCTCTCCAGAGACCATTTGAAATAACTTTATATCTGCTAACAAAGTAACTTTTATTTTTAAATTTTAAAATCCCAGAATAGTAACATGTGTTGTCTTGCTTCAAGAAGATAGATTTCTTTTTGACATTGTGATTTCTTTTGTTATTTCTCCCCCAAATAACTGATTGACTTTGCATTTCTTTAATGGATTTTGTGTTACATATGGGAGGGTTTTGTTGTTAATCCACATTTCCTGGCTCTTCTCATCCTGTGTTAGTATGGTACCACAATCTTAGAAGAAATCTTAAGATCTGGAAAGTGATCCATGTTGTATATCTGGTCTGAGTCACTGGTACTGACATGGAAATGTCAGGCGCGATGCTCTGGCACTTGCCTGGGAACATCGTTTTCACAGAAGCCATGTGTCCTAGTCTTTCTCCAGGAACTGCTGGGTTTTCCTTTCTTCTGTGTAACACCGTCCTGATTCTCAATGCCCAGGTTTTATATAAAGAGGATGTCTCACCAGGAACGGCTATCGGAAAGACACCTGAGATGATGAGAGTGAAACAAACACAGGACCACATTAGCTCGGTAAAGACACAGAGGATGCACTTGTAATATTTTCTGCCTCCCTTTGATAATTTACAATGACCTATGAATTGCACTCAAAGCCTCTGTCACCAGAAACAGCTTATATTGCTAAAATAGGTGCCTGTGTACCACCACCACACGGTATACACCAGTGGCTAGAGTCATCTCATACTCAGTGCAGTGCCTTGGCGGTTTTCGTGAGGGAGAGATTACATCTGAAAAACGGAGAGGCTTGTGAGAAGGTAGAATCCGGTACAGCCAAAGAACCAATCTTCCTGGATATATGAATGTGAATCTGTTTGTCCTAGTCAAATGACGTGTTGGCCATAAAGACATTGGGATATACAGGAAAGGGCTGCAGTCTAAATAGGGTTCCCCACTCCTGCCCCAAAGAGACAAGAGAGAGACAAAGTGTCCCTGTCCTCGGAATTGTTCTCCTCTTACCCAATATCAGAATGAGTTACCCAATACCAGAATGAGGTCCCATTCACACTAAGTATAAAGCTTGCGTTATTTACATTGTTGATTTTTTTAAATTTGGGGGTTACAAAGAACATGTACATGTTGGGAAGAATAACTGTCCAGCATGTAATAATACCTTTTCCCATTTTTAAATGTGCAGGTGAAGTATAAGGAAGCAATAGGACAAGGAACTCCAATCCCTGACCTGCCTGAAGTGAAACGTGTGAAGGAGACGCAGAAGCACATCAGCTCGGTAGTGGCCATACTCTCAGCTTGCATTTGTGTGACTGGCTATCTCCCAATTGCTACCCTGGTGCTCTCTCATCCTTCTGCTTCCTATTAAGAGCTTCCATGCCTTGGGGATGTTGTGAATTCTCCCTTAGTCTTGATGGGGTCACTACAGGTTGCAAAAGTAGTTAAGAAACCTCTCTTCTCATAATCAAGGAGTAGAAGGGACTTGGCTTTCTTTTCCTACCTGTCACTGACTTGAAGCTCATGGACTTGGCTTCTTAATGATTATGCCATTCGTTTCCAAAGTAAAAGGTTTTGATGGTAGTAATAAGGTTATTGGGATGATCTCAAGTAATTTAACTAAAAGCATATACATATAAACACAGAAGTAGTATAACATACTTTGGTTTTGTGTATATATATAAAACATGTGTGTATGTGTTATGTGTGACACATCATATGAATGATAGGATTCCCAGTGTCCAAAAAGACCCTGGGTAGACATATGAAGTCTCTTCTCCCCTCCCTTTCAAGATTTCTTGTCCTGTATTCTTTGCTCTCTCCATCTTGTAAATGCAGTGGTGCAGGCTGTGATGGACCTACAATGGCGTATCATACATTAAGCCTGTTCTCTCATGGGAATTTCAGGCACCTGTGCAGTTTATTGCGGGGCGGGTGTCCCCAACACCTGAAATATCAGGTTAGCACATTTGTCCTGACCTTTTGTCAAGCAAGCCCTGGCTCTGCACCCCCACCCCTTTTCCCATCCATAGGCAGAGTCTAGGCAGGTGTTGGCTACTAGCAAGAGACTATGTGAAGTTTGGGAAATAGTTTATGGCCAATAAAAGGTGAGGACCTTGGTCTTGGGACTCCCCTCGTCAATGGAGGACTGAGCTCTCATTTGATTTTCTTTAAAAGATACTTGGTATTTCTCTTGCAGGTTGTTCATATTATTTAGATCTCATTCCCTTCTCACTCCCTGCTTATACTCTGGCTTCCTTGTGGTACAAATTTCATTTAGAGTTTTGTGTCCTCTAATATGGGTTGAGAAAGCTAGCCCAGGCTCCTTTGTCACTTTGCATTACAACTTCTTGGTTTTCTTGGTTTGCTTTGTGCTGTTGTCTGTGATCAATTCTGCTGCTTTGTTGGGTGAAGAGTAAAGAAATGCAACTTTGTTACCAAGAAGGTAGATGTTCAAAGGTTCCTAGAAGTTTCCTTGCAAAACAAAGCTATCATGCCTAGCTTGTCACCGATTTTAAGAATTAAAATCTGGGCCGGGCGCGATGGCTCAAGCCTGTAATCCCAGCACTTTGGGAGGCCGAGGCAGGCGGATCATGAGGTCAGGAGATCGAGACCATCCTGGCTAACACGGTGAAACCCCGTCTCTACTAAAAATACAAAAAGAAATTAGCCGGGCGTGGTGGCGGGCGCCTGTAGTCCCAGCTACTCCGGAGGCTGAGGCAGGAGAATGGCGTGAACCCGGGAGGCGGAGCTTGCAGTGAGCCGAGATCGCGCCACTGCACTCCAGTCTGGGCAACAGAGCGAGACTCCGTCTCAAAAAAAAAAAAAAAAAAAAAAAAAAAAGAATTAAAATCTGGGTATGTTGCTCCCCACCCCATGCACTAATACACCAGGGAATCCATCCATTTAAAAGAACCCATTCAGTCCTTTAGGCTGAAAACTTAATGTTAAGAGTTAAGGAGGCTCAGAAAGTGGAGGTTCCTTAATGTTTTCATTAAAATGCATAGTCCTTCGATATTACTACTAAAAAATATGGACTTCTCCCAATTCAGAAAACACTAGTTTACTTGATCCAGCAATTAGCAGTAAAAATTTCAAGTAAAGATGCTCTTCCTGAAAAATAAACCGATTAAACCATCTCATATCCAGGGACGAGGCTCCTACAGATTAGGAGCCAGCGAGGAACATTCATTAGAACATATAAAACAAACAGAGAATTCTCGATAAGCCTGAAGGAATAGAGTATCCTGTGATTAGAAAAGTTTAAACCAAGCAATCTATTCATTAAGTACAAGTCTACTGCAGGCCTACTATATTTAAGGCACCAATGCTAGATGCAGCAAAATGGTTGGATTTTTCTCATTGGTAAATTTATTATTATTTAATGCATTTTAGGCATGCACTAAGTGGTTATAGAAAATGCGTAATTTAGTGCCCAGTTTTCAAGATAGTAAATTTTTTTACTACTTTGGAAAAGACAACATAAATATTTATGGAATTTTTCCCCCTGTTCCTTGAATGTTTTTGAGAGCTAGATTGTTTTTATGAGTTTCCCCCAAATAGCCCACATGTAGCTGCTATCTAAAGGATTTACGGTCATTTTACCTTTCCGGGTATTCTAATTATTTTCTACAGGTTATGTACAAAGAAAACTTGGGAACAGGCATTCCAACCACTGTGACTCCAGAGATTGAGAGAGTCAAACGCAATCAAGAGAACTTTAGCTCGGTATTTACAAATATATCATATACAATATAAATTATTTCCCACAAAAAATTTACCACAATAACCATCTTTTTTAAAGAAAGTAACATCTTAACAATTCTGTGTGTTTCTGTGCGTGTTGTGTATTATTACCTGACCAAAACCACATTAATACAAAATGACTCACATTTCCGATTATACTTTAACATTTTCAGTGACTTGACTAGATTTGAAATACTGTAAGTACAATTAACAAGATTTCTCAGCTTTATACTTATATCCTATAACTTAATGCTTTCCATTGTACTTTTTCATTTCCACAATTAGCACTGTAGAGTTTACCATTAAAACTGAAAAAAGTAAAAACATTATCCTTACTAAATATTACTTACTAAAAAACTGTCTCCTCACATATAACCCCTTCCCCCACTTCTTCCCTTCCTTACTCTCTGTGCTTGTTTTAAATGTCCTCTGGGTACTTTCTTGTATCTCACAGGTTTTGTACAAAGAAAATTTGGGGAAAGGAATCCCAACAGCTATCACTCCAGAGATGGAGAGAGTCAAACGCAATCAAGAGAACTTTAGCTCGGTATTTCTTAGGGGGCCAAAAAAAAAAAAAAAAAAAATCCCGTAATTTTATTTAAAATAATAACACCTTACAAATGTAAAATTACTAAATTCATATAATGAAAATAATAATACCAAATATTACCTCAGTTTTCAACCTGAATCTAATTTAGTATTTAGTTCTGGTGTGAAACTTTAACTGTGTTTTCTCTAAAACATAGATATTTATCACTTTCTTTAAAAACCTGTAATACTCTGTTTGCTTCCTCCATTCCTCCTTTAATAACAGTAGGTGTTTCTAACTGGTGTGACACAAGTCAAAAGTAAAATCTAACACCCTTTCAAAAGGACAATGTAAATTAGAATTTTATTTGTATTTATTGTGGCTGTTTGAGGTATTCTTTGTGTTTGCAGCTTAAGTTTTTTTTTTTCGATGTTTAGATGTTTGTTTATTTTCCATAAGTTTTGGGGGTACAGGTGGTTGGTTACATAAGTTCTTTAGTGGTGATCTGTGAGATTTTGGTGCACCATATCTGTAGTCTTTTATCCCTTGCCCCCTCCCACTCTTTCCTGTAGGTCCCCAAAGTCCATTGTATCATTCTTAGGCCTTTGCGTCCTCATAGCTTAGCTCCCACATATCAGTGAGAATATACATTGTTTGGTTTTCCATTCCTGAGTTACTTCACTTACAATAGTCTCTAATCTCATTGGAGGTCACTGTGTTTGCAGTTTTTCTTAAAAGAATGTCATTCTTAAATATTTTCATTCAAAGACAACATAGCAATTCACAGTAAATATAATTTACTTGTCTTGGCTATTTTTTGTATGCTATGTAAGATACAAATAATTTTTCCTTTGGAAAACTTTCAGTATCATTGAAAGCTAGTATTATTTAGCTTTCAACATTTATTCTTTATTTTGTTCCCCCAAACCTACTTCTTTTTCTCTCTCGTCTTTCTTTGGTTCCCTAATTTAATGTTACCAACAACGCATGAATATTAATTTCAACTAGTTTGAACGCTATTTGATACTCCTGTCTTTGAGAGAAGCCCTACATAAGTCAAGCCACTCCTGCCGGCAGCCTGGCAGCTGTGTTTTTAACTGATGTCTTTTACAGACAGACATCCTGTGTGTGACTAAATGTCCAAAGGGGATCTATAGTTACTCTATTTTTAAAAGTTATTGAGGTACTTCATCATAAAAACAACAATAAAAATACTTTTAGGCTGTTTTTTTAGGTTAAGTCTACCTAAAAGATGGGTCCAGGTTGATTCATTTGTTGGTTTTGTGCACACAGATATTATACAAAGAGAACTTGAGCAAGGGGACTCCCCTACCTGTCACTCCTGAGATGGAGCGAGTCAAACTCAATCAAGAAAACTTTAGCTCGGTATTTGGGAGAAAGCTCTTTAACTCCTTATTAAAAAATAATAATTTCTATAAAACAGAACATCTCACTGTTCATCCCTTTATAATAATCAATTTAACAAAATCTTTTTTTGTAAATCATATCAACTGAATCCTTCTGTTTTCCAGATCTCCTACTCACCATTTGATTCTAACATTTTATACTTTCTATAATAGTCCCTTAAAACTTTTTCTTTCCTTCTCTTTTCACCTTTATGTTATTGTTGGGACTGTTGAAGTTAATTGATTTCTAGAAAAGAAAAACCAAACAGTAAAGCTCTTATTTACTTGAAACTCTTTTTATCTGATGTTTCTGGGTTAGAAATGCAAGAAAAGATACTGGACTTGAAGCCACATGTAGAAATGGTGGCTCTTTGGTGGGAACAGGGATCTTCTTAACATAGACCCTATTCAGATAAACAGTAGCACCAAGAAAGAAAATTGCTCCATATTGAAACGAAAAGAAATCTTATTTTGGGCCAGGCGTGGTGGCTCACATCTGTCATCTCAGCACTTTGGGAGGCTGAGGCAGGCGGATCGCTTGAGCCCAGGAGGTCGAGACCAGCCTAGGGAACATGGTGAAGTTCCATCTCCGCTAAAAATAGAAAAAATTAGCCAAGCATGGTGGCAAGTGCCTGTAGTCCTTGCTACTTGGGAGGCTGAGGTGGGAGGATCGTCTGAGCCCTGGGAAGTCAAGGTTGCAGTGAGCCGTGATTGGGCCACTGTACTCCAGCCTAGGCAACAGGAGTGAGACCCTGTCTCAAAAAAAAAAAAAAAAAAAAAGGAAAAAGAAAAAGAAAAATCTTATTTTGATACTTATGTAAAACAAGCCATTTCATGAATAGAAATCCAGGCCTTCTGATTTTTTTTAAATATACAAATCAGATCATGAGCTTACATTTAATGTTATTTTCTCTTTTATTAATATTGTTGCTGAAAAGCTCTAACACACAAATTGTTATTTGTGTATTATATAATACACAACTCTGAAACTTCTATATCAAGACCTTAGGTTCACTTATACCTGTGATGGAGAATCAAATGTCATTAGGAAAATTTAGATGGATTTTTTTCTGGGGAGCTGGAATTAATCCAAAATATTTTTAATTGTCAGTTTTAATATATTCTAAAAGTTTGATTCTTTGACATAATTAGATCAGTAACTTTCTTTGGTCCCACTGTCTTTTTGTTCTGTTTTTAATTACTATTCACTAACAATACTTCAATTTGGTTAAATTTTCAATGTTAAGTTAATACGTCTTTTGGAATGTTATATTCATTGTTTTCCCTGTGGGCTATTATTATTATTATTCCTTTTATTGAAAGGCTTGCAACAATTTTCAAAATCATTTTCTAATTATTTTCTTCTATACTAGAGTAAGTATATTATTGTTTGTATCTATTTGAAACCTTAATGATCCTGATGATCCTGTACTTTTTTTAAAGTAACCATTTGTGTTAATTTTTACACAGATTGCATTTAGGCAGAATTGCCCAGTGGTGCATAAGCCTATTAGATACTGTGGAAAATAGACAACGCCATATATTGACTTTTAGACTTGACAACTCTACAACTTGAACGTAATGACAAAGACCAAATTGCCATATTGCATAGATTTGGCCTGTTAAGACAAACACTTTTTGTAGAGAAAATAAATATTTGCTAATCTAACTTAAACATTTTTCTATTGTACACTGAGTATTTTAGTGGTCTTAGGAAGTTATTTGTATTTTTTTCCTTAATTCCTGGCACAGGAAATACTTATATTCAAGTTGCAAAAAAAAGATGAATACCAAAATACACTGATATTTCACTAAGGAAATACAAAACATGTTCTCACCCAGATCTGTGCCTGAACAGAGAGGCTGACTTGTTGAATTTGTCTTTTCTGTCTATAATGTCTATAGTTTTATACCAGGTTCCCCACAAGGTAGATGAAAGGGCTGTTTTGACTGCTCTTGTTTTTTCTGGATGCTTTCTTGTGTCATACAGGTGTTGTATAAAGAAAACGTTGGAAAAGGGATTCCAATCCCCATCACTCCAGAGATGGAGAGAGTCAAACACAATCAAGAAAACTTTAGTTCGGTATTTAAAAATAAAAAATCCCTTTAACTATTTAAAAAGTTTTAAAAAGATTAATGGCTAGATTTTAAAAATCTAATCAACTCATCCCAATAAAAAATTTGACCCCTCTTTTTCCCAACTTAATGCTGCCATTTCCTATGAATCAGTTTTCCCCATTTTGGCAAAACATTAATATAATCATTTAACTTAATTAAAAAAAAAGTGTTCAGTATTATATTCCTGCTTTTACAAATGTAACATTCTGTGTCTAAGCATCCACATTTATACCGCTTTAGCAAATTTGATCTGAACCTAAAGCTTAAACAAATGTATTTTGCAAAGATCCGACTATTAGCCTCGTTTCTTATTCTAACCTTTTCTATCTCTACTGTTATTTGTACAGATATTTTGAAGTTTCTTTTTAGCACCTTATCATTGCTGTCCATTTGCCTTAAACATTGTTGTTCTCAATATGTTCACCCAACTAAAAATTAAATACTTTGACTTCTTTTGAAAGTGAACAAAAGAAGAGTTGTGTGGATGTGTCGCCATATATACAATGTTTGTAAAACCCAAATATCCTTATGACTTATTAATAGCATTTTCAAATCAAAAATAACTTCCTTGGTTTTATTTCCGTCTCTTGCTTGTTTCTATTTTTTTCCCTCCTTTGTAACAAGCTGGGAAAGACTAATTGCTGTCTTTCATGGTTGCTCAGTGCTGCAGAGATTAGTTCAAACAATGAAAATAACAAACTTTCTTTTCCTATTTCTTAGTTTTTGCTGCTTTTTCCTGCATTCCTTTGCTTTTGAAGATGTCTTTAGGCTCAAACAGTTTGAGTCTAAAAGCTTCTGGTATTTATCTTCCTCTAACTCACTCTCTTCCTCCCTCCCTTCCCAGTCCTAACTGCTCCAAAGCAGGGAGAAATGGACTGATTGCTCTTTTTGTTCTGGATGCTTTCTCATCATACAGGTGCTATACAAAGAAAACCTGGGGACAGGAATTCCAATCCCCATCACTCCTGAGATGCAGAGAGTCAAACACAATCAAGAAAACCTTAGCTCGGTATTTTGGAAAGAAAGGGGAAAAAATGCCACTTAACTTCAGAATTAAACTGATCTTTACGTTTATTTTTGTTTTAAACCCAATTTCCCTACCTTTGCTTCTAATATATCTTATATTACAAAAGGATATACTTTCCCATTTCTATAATACAGTTAATGTCAATTTTTTACTTCATCTGATATTTACAAACATGTTTTAAAAATAATGAATGTTTCCATTTGTGTGGATAACAACACCGAGATCTAACAGTCTCAAATCCTCACCGTACTCACAAAAATGAAAAAAAAATTAACATGGATAACTCTGACAGCCTTTTCCCAGCAGCTGAGGTCCCTGCTTCTCTAGAGGATGCAGATTCCCCCATCCCAACAATGGCTTCCACTAAAGTAGTTGGTAGCATTTTGTCAGCATATAACTTCTGGTTCCTTGGATGACTCTTTTTTTCCTCACCCTTAAAATGTCCCAAGAAATGAAATGTTACTCATGGTTGTTTTTTCTGGATGCTTTCTCATCGCACAGGTGTTATACAAAGAAAACATGGGCAAGGGAACCCCTTTACCTGTCACTCCTGAGATGGAGAGAGTCAAACACAATCAAGAAAATATTAGCTCGGTACTTTGGCAAGAAAAGAAAAAAAACTACTTATTTAATGATTTTGAAAACTTTCATGATTTAAAATAATACATATTAACCCTACTTTTTAAAGACAACTTAAATTTTGTGAATTTCTTCAGCAAATTTATCCTTTTTTCCTTTGGGCTACTTCTAGCCTAACACCATTCCCATTTCTAAAATACAGTTAATTTCAACTTTTTATTTCATCTGATATTTTCAATCATTTTTTTTAAAATAACGAGTTTTTCCGTTTGTGTGAATAACACCACCGAGTTCTAACAGTCTCAAATCCTCATGTGATTGTTTGGGAGGCACAGTACTCACAAAAATGAAAAAAAAAAAAAAATAACATGGGTAACTCTGACAGCCTTTTCCCAGCAGCTGAGGTCCCTGCTTCTGTAGAGGGTGCAGATTCCCCGTCCCAACAATGGCTTCCACTAAAGTAGTCGGTGGCATTTTGTTAACATATAACTTCTGGCTCCTTGGACACTGTTTTTTTTCTTAACAAGGAAGTTGACCTTACCCTTAAAATGTCCCAAGAAATGAAATGTTACTCATGGTTGTTTTTTCTGGATGCTTTCTCATCGCACAGGTGTTATACAAAGAAAACATGGGCAAGGGAACCCCTTTACCTGTCACTCCCGAGATGGAGAGAGTCAAACACAATCAAGAAAATATTAGCTCGGTACTTTGGCAAGAAAAGAAAGAAAACTACTTACCGATTTTAAAAACTACTTTCATGATTTAAAATAATACATATTAATCCTACCTTTTAAAGACAACTTAAATTTTGTGTATTTCTTTAGCAAATTTATCCTTTTTTTCCTTTGGGCTACTTCTAGCCTAACACCATTTCCATAATACAGTTAATTTTGATTTTTTATTTCATCTGATATCTTCAATCATTTTTTTAAAATAACGAGTTTTTCTGTTTGTGTGAATAATAACACTGAGTTCTAACAGTCTCAAATCCTCATGTGATTGTTTGGGAGGCACCGTACTCACAAAAATGAAAAAAAAAAAAATAATAACATGGATAACTCTGACAGCCTTTTCCCAGTAGCTGAGGTCCCTGCTTCTGTAGAGGGCGCAGATTCCCCGTCCCAACAATGGCTTCCACTAAAGTAGTCGGTGGCATTTTGTCAGCATATAACTTCTGGCTCCTTGGACACTGTTTTTTTTCTTAACAAGGAAGTTGACCTTACCCTTAAAACCTCTCAACAAATGAAATGTTACTCATGGTTGTTTTTTCTGGATGCTTTCTCATCGCACAGGTGTTATACAAAGAAAACATGGGCAAGGGAACCCCTTTGCCTGTCACTCCGGAGATGGAGAGAGTCAAACACAATCAAGAAAATATTAGCTCGGTACTTTGGCAAGAAAAGAAAGAAAACTACTTACCGATTTTAAAAACTACTTTCATGATTTAAAATAATACATATTAATCCTACCTTTTAAAGACAACTTAAATTTTGTGTATTTCTTTAGCAAATTTATCCTTTTTTCCTTTGGGCTACTTCTAGCCTAACCCCATAATAACAAGGTTGCTTTAATCCATAAAGTTCTAATATCAAGAAGTAACAGATTTTCCAATAAAATATCCTTTTGCTTCTCTCTCCCCAAACTTACTCTCTATCCACTATCCCCAAGGTCTCTTTGTTTTAGATATGCTTGAAACGTAGGATGGGTATGTGTGGGGTGGTAGAGTAGGTCCAACGGGGCTCTTTCTTGAATATGATTTTGTTGTGTTTTTGTGTCAATGACATCAGGTTCTAATTTACCCTGTCAGATTTGAACAAAGAGACCTTGGGAAAAACAATCCCTGATCCCCTCCTTTACGAATAATGATACAAATTATGATCCAATAGTAGTTTTGGCAATTATCAATTTACTTAAAAATGAAAGAGTCACCAGAATGGCTTTTTGTTTTACCAATTTTCGTTTTTTGTTGTTGTTCTTTAGTTTTACTGTAGTCTTTAACTGCAGACTTTAGAAAACCATTTCCTGTAAGCTTGTGCTCTATGACATATATGGTTGTAAATTACCCAGGGATCGAGGTTTGCATGGGGACTTCAGCTTTCAGTGGCAAATAACCTGTGGTCTCTACATTGCCACTGTCTGTAGGTTTCTCCAGTACTTGAGTGCAGTGCTTCTAAAACATTAGCACGCATCAGAATAACCTGGAGGGTTTGTGAAGCCAGATTGCTGGGTCCTGCTCTAGTTTCTCATTCTGTAGTTCTGTTATAGAGGGGGCCAGAGAATTTGCATTTTTAACAAGTTCTCAATACTGACCTTGCTGTCCAAGGACCCCACTTTGAGAACCACTATTTCAACAGAATTCTTCCTCTTGAATGTCACTTCCTAAATCTCCCATGTTTCCAAGAATGACACTGAGGGGGAGATACCGAGGTTGAGGATTTACCAGGATGTGTTGTATGTTTCTCATTTTCTGTTGATTTACCATGACAGTGATATAAGAGCCAAAAACCTTATTCCTTAATAAGGTCTGTTTTAGAGATGTTGTATGAAACTAAAGTAAGAGGCAGGGTATAGACGATAGCAAAGAAAAAGGGGGTAGGGGAAACCCTTTGCTTTGTCTGAGGGCCTACAGTTTTACTGATATGTCTATGAGAGTTTAAGTGTTGCAAAACAGTCCAGTAGAAAAACAGCTGCTGTGGGCCCGGTGCGGTGGCTCACGCCTGTAATCCCAGCACTTTGGGAGGCCGCGGTGGGAGGATCACAAGGTCAGGAGTTCAAGACCAGTATGACCAACATGGTGAAACCCCGTCTCTACTAAAAAATACAAACATTAGCCGGGCATGGTGGTACACGTCTGTAATCCCAGCTACTCAGGAGGCTGAGGCAGGAGAATTGCTTGAACCCGGGAAGCGTAGGTTGCAGTGAGCAGACATCGTGCCACTGCACTCCAGCCTGGGTGACAGAGCGAGACTCTGTCTAAAATAAAACAAAACAGCTGACATTAGGAGCAGCATCAACCTTCTCAGTGTGATTGCAGTTCATGCCTGTAACTCCTGTTTAGATCATCTCTCAGGGGCTTGACATTCAGAGACTAGTGGTTAAATGATGGTGGTTTCGCATCCTTTTGAGGAACACCACAGGTCTCTCTTGCAGTCCTCAAGGGTTTCAGGGCAGGGGCCTATCCTGGAAACATTGTGTCTTGCTGTAACAACACTTAACTTCCTTGGGAAACATACTGCTTTCCATCTAACCTAATTGCCCAAATAGTTTGGGGCCCTAAAGATAATCAAAAGTTATCTGTACCATTTCCTTTTTTGGTAACTAACTCTTTTTCTTTTTGGCTTTTTGGATCCATTGGATTCACATAGGTTTTGTACAAAGAAAATGTGGGGAAAGCCACCCCAACCCCTGTCACTCCTGAGATGCAGAGAGTCAAACGCAATCAAGAAAACATTAGCTCGGTATTGTCTTGAGAAACAAAAGTGCTTTTAATTTTGCAAAATAACTCCTGCAGTTTGGCCTGCTCCTAACCCTGTCCCAGGTTAAAAACAAACAAAATGCCAGTTACATTTGCATCTGCTCTAAATATCACACTACATTTACTGTAGCCATTAACTATTTTTAAGCTTTCTTCTTGAGAGGTGTTCTCACTAATAGTAATAGATTAAACATAGCGTTTCCCCCCAACTTGCAATATAATTAATAGTAATTATTACCTCGTAGTGACTTTCGGGCACAACTTTGTATCTCACAGGTGTTATACAAAGAGAACCTGGGGAAAGCAACCCCCACACCTTTTACTCCTGAGCTGGAAAGAGTGAAACGCAATCAAGAAAACTTTAGCTCGGTATTTTAGAAAGGAAAAATAAATCCTTAAAATTTTAACAGCCCTGGCACACATGGTTATACCACTAATTTATCTTACGGTTTTTCCAAAACTTTTGTGTATCTTTAAAAATTCTTCCTTGTCCACTTAAACAACAAACCAACCCCACGAGGTCACAGTGATTTTACTTAACTTTTGCTTCCTACCATAACATTTTAATGGCTTTACCTTCAGTGTGATATAACTGAGCCATAACACCAGCTAAATGATTTTCAGACCTGGTTTTCTGCTGTCTGATGCCTGGATGCTCTTTTGGCTTCCCTAGGTATTGTACAAAGAGAACATGAGAAAAGCAACTCCGACACCTGTTACTCCAGAGATGGAGAGAGCTAAGCGCAACCAAGAAAACATTAGCTCGGTATTTTCTAGGACTAAAAAGAAATAGTGCAACAACTTGGAAAATAACATTTTAACATCATAAAAACGCGTTTCTCATTCAACTGAAAAACACACTAAAATGTTAAAAGAGAAAAATGCAACATCTTGGAAAGTAACGTTTTTAACACCATAAAAATTTGCACTTATTCAACTGAAAATTTACACTAAAATTGACATTAACTGTGCTTTTACATTCCAAACCATCATACTAAACAAGATAATTGCCAATGTTTTCCTTCCCCCTTATACTTTACTTGAGGTAGTTCTACATAACCAGCTATAACAAATTTACTTCCTAACATCCTCAATCTTCTGCTCTCCTATAGTTTTAAGATACTTTATGATATGGGTAATACTCTGAAATGAATGCCTTCTTTGGATATATTTTGGGGTTTTAGTGTCTGGAGAACTTTGATTTCTATATTAGCATACTGGTTTATGAAGTCTGGACATAACCTAAGGAAAATAATCACTTGTTTTAAAGGACAGTTCTTTCAAATTCCCTTCAATATCAGATTTAGAGTCAAATACCATCAAATATGTTAATGCTGTAATTCCTAGCAAATTTCAAGAGGTCACTTTCTTTTCAAAATTATATTGTGCCCCTTCTTTCAAAATGAGTTTCATTTTCGAAGTCAAAACAAGTCCTTTCTCTTCTGCTGCGGGCACTCCCGGTCCCCAGATTTGCCTGTTCCAAAATTGGTCATGTGTCTCACTGGGCCCCTTCAGTTGACCCAAGCGTCCCTCACCAGCTCCTTCCATCTCTATCTGCTGGAAAGGCTTTGAGGTTTCAGATTTAGGACAGCACCACTCATTCATGGTCTCTCCTCGATCAGGTTCTTTATTCTGATAGCTTCCGGAAACAAATACAAGGCAAAGCTGCCTATGTATTGGATACCCCCGAGATGAGACGGGTGAGGGAGACCCAACGGCACATCTCAACGGTGAGTCAGGAATTCTTTAGGATTGGCTGGCTGCCTGTCGGAATGTGTAAAAAGGGTATGGTCATACCATCATATTCTCATAAAGCAAATTCATGACATTTCAGGTGAAGTATCATGAAGACTTTGAGAAACACAAGGGTTGCTTCACACCAGTGGTGACAGATCCTATCACTGAAAGAGTAAAGAAGAACATGCAGGACTTCAGTGACATTAACTACCGAGGTATTCAGAGGAAAGTGGTAGAAATGGAACAAAAACGGAATGACCAAGATCAGGAGACTATTACAGGTAACTGAGCCTGGGTTGGGGGAGCGGATTAACTTTAAGTTACCCGCCTCTACCCGCTTTAACTGAGCGGGTAGAAGAACTAAAGTGACATTATCTACATCAAGTCAAAATATAAAGGACTTCAATCTGTTTTTTTTAGGGGTGCAAGAAAGCTCCTATTATCTCAGTTTACAAAACTGGTATCTCTTCTACCTTATCTTTGTTCTCCTCTGAGGAGAAGACATGACCCAGAACCTAAGCTGGAATAAGTGTGATTCAATCCTCTGGTGGTTGTTAAAATTCATGCCTTGGTTTTCAAGTTATTGGAAAAGTCCAAAAACACTTGTTCTGATCATTGGTTTCCCTTTCAGGTTTACGTGTCTGGCGTACTAATCCTGGTTCGGTTTTTGACTATGACCCAGCAGAAGACAACATCCAGTCCCGAAGCTTACACATGATTAATGGTGTGTTACGCTGAAAAAGGCTTACAACATAAACATCACCATTTAGTATGCTAGGGTCAATGACTTTTATTTGGGCTCTGAAGTTCCTTCCCTCCAGGGTTTTCTGTTTTCTGAGCTGCCCATTTGGCATAAAAATACCTTGTTAACTAGTGAGCAAAACTTATTTTCTAGACAAGTTCAAGTTAGAAAAAATTTTGCTTCACCGCCTCAGTACATGTTTCCTTCAGGCCCATTATTATCATTTCTAATTTTTTTCCAAAGAAAAAACAGTAGTAAATCTTTCTATTGGAGACATAATGAAAATACATAGGCAAAGGGAAGAGAAAGGATTTGACCTTTAGGAACTTCCTGAGCTCTACTGCATCAAGGAAGATTATTCATTACACAAAGCAGGCTGCACAACTTTATGTCTTCTATTCATGTTAAAAAGTAGAATACTAGCCTGGAAAACAGAATGAGACCCCTTCTCTACAAACAATAAAAAAAAAAATTAGCCGCGAGTGGTGGTGTACACCTGTAGTTCAGGGGGCTGAGGTGGGAGGATAGCTTGAGCCTAGGAGGTTGAAGCTGCAGTGAGCCGTGATTGTACCACTGCCCTTCAGCCTGAGCAACAGAGACTCCATCTCAAAAAAAAAAAAAAAAAAAAAAAATTTAAAGTAGAATATTAAGTAGAGACAGTCCTCAAGGGATTTGTACTCCAGTTTTCTGATGAAGACATAAGTAAATTCATGGTTGCATTCTGACACGTGCAATTTTAAAGGTCTGCCCATGGTATTTTGGGAACACAGAGAAAGACTCTAAATTGATTTGCAGTTAGGGAAGACTTTCTGGAGAAGTTAAAGATAGAGTCTGAATGTGAATATTACTATCGATTCATTTTGGTGAGCCAGGAAAATTGGCAGGGCAGAGGGGAGATGCTACAAATAGACTCTTGGATTTGAAACCTGGCTATATGACTTAACTGTTCCATGACCTTAAGCTCTCATCTGTAAAAATAAGAAAGACAAACCTACATCAGAGTAACTGTGAGGGCCTGACCCACGGGAAACTACTTAATACCATGCTTGGCAAAGATAACAATAACTGAGATTCAATAACTGTTAGGCATTACTAACATAGAAATTTCATGTTTGCTATATCTCTCCCAGTCCAAGCTCAGCGCCGCAGCCGGGAGCAGTCACGATCTGCCAGTGCACTGAGCATCAGTGGGGGTGAGGAGAAGTCTGAGCATTCAGAAGCGCCAGACCACCACCTTTCGACTTACAGCGACGGGGGTGTCTTTGCAGTCTCAACAGGTACAAGTGCATGGCGCTGACTTTGGCAGTCATGTCCCACCCGACCAGCTCATTGGTGGTTACTATAAAAGATGCTTTTAGTAAAAAAATGAATTTAAAAAATTTTGATCCTTTCTTTTAATGAGACAAGACTAGAATTGTGGAGGGTTGCATGAAGTTAGATGTTTCATTTTCCTTGATTTCTCTTTTTGAAAATCGTTCTAAGTTGGGGGGAAAAGACATCACTCAGCTGCTAAACACAGAATAAAGAATACGTAGCCATTTTTCTTCTTATAAAGAATTTCCCCCCTTCTTTTCAGCTTACAAACATGCAAAAACCACAGAGCTCCCACAACAACGATCATCTTCAGTTGCTACCCAACAGACAACGGTATCTTCCATCCCATCTCATCCATCTACTGCTGGAGTAAGTGAATAATGACTCACTTAAGTAAATTATTCTTAATTTTTGATATGTGCAAACATGAGTATAAGTATTAGGTATTACGGTCTTTTTTTTTAAACCCAACCTTCTATTTTATATAATGCTCTTTTATTACACGTTTCATATTAATGATAATATCAAAAAACTTTCATTATCAAACTCAAATTAATGAAAAGCATTATTCAATGATTTTTTTAAAAAAACCCAAACCTAAAGCAAAAGCATCAGTTTTGGCTCACTGGTCTCACCTACTATCTTAAACATTTGCTGCTTGGAATCATTTATAGGTTGGGCGTAGTGAATCATGCCTATATTGCCAGCTTTGGGAACATAACACTTTACGACTGATATGAACAATCTTTGTATGAAGACAACTGTCTTTACTAAATTGATATACAAGGTCTAGATAAGTGTTAGACCTATTATATTTAAGGAAGGGAATATTGTAAAGTTCTGATTTTCCCTGAAATAAACCAATGCATTCAATTCCAATATAAATCCCAATAGCATTTCAAAAAACTGTGCTAATCCTAAAATTTGAAAGAGATGCAAGAATAATCAAGTAAAATTTGAAAATGATCATACTTAAGGACTCAACTAAAAAAGAGCAAAACATACTTTAAAGCTATTAAAATTAAATATGGATTTAGCATGGCAATAGATATAAAAATAGATGAAGTCCAGAAACAGACCCTAAAAGAATTATAAATCAGCAGGAAAGGGGTAAGTTATTTAATTACATGATCTGAGGTAACCAGTTATCTATTTAGTAAAATAATTAAATTAGATACTCATCTCAAAGCATAAACTGTAGCTGTACCAAAGATTTAGATGTAAAATACAAAACTGTAGAAGTAAAAAGAATAATGGAGAATTTTTTTTTTTTTTTTAGAGACAGGGTCTCACTCTGTCACCCAGGCTGGAGTGCAGTGGCACGATCACAGCTCACTGCAGTCTCGACTTCATGGACTTAAGCAATCCCCCAGCCTCAGCCTCCAGAATAGCTAGGACGACAGGCATGTATGCCATGCCAGGCTAATTTTTTTTTTTTTTTTTTTTTTGGTAGAGGCTCATTATGTTGCCCAGACTGGTCTCGAACTCCTGGGCTCAAGCCCTCTGCCTGCTTTGGTCTCCCAAAATGCTGGGATTACAGCCATCAGCCACTTAGCCCGGCCACAATAATTTTAAAATATAATGGGGAAAGCCTTCCTAGGCAAATTCCAAAGTCTAGAAGTATAAAAGCCTGGCCAATTTGATCATAAAATTTTAAATGTTTCCATAACAAATACAAACATATCAGACTGGGAGAAAACATTTGCAGAATATATAACAAAAACATTAATATTGAAAAAGAATAAAGCACTCTAAAATTCACTAATAATTCCCCTCACCCTCAAAATAGGATTTGGAAGACTAAGAATAGATAATTTATGGCAAAATAAATAAAAATGGCCAACAAAAAAAGATGTTCACTAGTAACCAGGAATATAAAATAAAAGTGCTAGTAACCAGAAATATAAAAAGTAATAAAGTATATAATACAAAGTATCGAATTGAATCAAATATGATCATATTGTATCATATTCAAACATTTTAATAGCAAACTTTAAAAATTAGGTCAGGAATGGTGGCTCACGCCTGTAATCCCAGCACTTTAGGAGGCTGGGGTGGGAGGACTGCTTGAGTCCAGGAGTTTAAGAGCAGCCTAAGCAACAAGGCAAAACCCCATCTCTATTTGTAAAATTATTTTTATATATACATATATATATATGTAAGTTTAAACATATATACCATTTGACCTAAAACTTTCACCTTTAAAAGCTTTTTCTTCAGAAATTATTTGCCCAAAGATAAATGCTAAGATGCTCATTATAGCGTAAGAAAAAATGGTGACAACTAAATGTCCAGAAAAATGAAAATGGCTGAATAATTCGTGATCTTACTAAAATGTGAAATTCTCTGCAGCAGTCAAAAAGGGTAAGACACAGCTATATTTATATGGAAAGACTTCCAAGCTATATTAAATGGAAAGAACAAATCACAGTATTATTTATAGTAATGTTCCACTTATGCAAAGGGGAAAGGAAATCTATTTGTGAATTTGAATATATGCATGTATATTTCAGAATGCAAAAAACAAAAACCCATATAGGTTATATCCAAAACTACTAACCAGTGGCTGCTCCTAGGAAGAAACTTTTGATATTATCAATTATTATATACCTCCAAATTATTACAATTTTAACACTGTGGAGGATAGCTTTGAGAAACTTTTACTACCGGTATGCTCCCAAATTCCTAGAGTGAAAGATGACATGCAATAGTGCTATGGGTTTTCAAATTCTTCTCTAAAATACAAGATTGACCTCTTCAAAAGGTAGAAAAAGGCCATAAATAAAAGTAGCAGCATATTCTTTTCTGTCAGTACACACACACGCACGTTTGCGCACACACAATTTTATGGATACATAACTTAGTATGAAGTTCATACTTTAAAGTGTACAATTCAATGATTTTTTTTAGTTTTTTTCAACCATCACCATAATCTAATTTTAGAATGTTTTCATCACCATAAAAAAAACTGTGTATTCAAAACTCTTCTGGTGAATTAAAAACAAACAAATGCTGGTGCCCACTGGCATTCATTCTCCATCCCCAACTTATCCCTTTCTGCTCCATCCAATCCCAGGTATCCATTTCCTGTCACTATATTATTTGGCTACCCAAGACATTTCACATAAATAAAACCATACATATACTGACTTTGGTGCATGGCTTCCTTTACTTTTGAAGTTCATCCATGTTGTATCATGTATTAGTACTTTATTGTTACTACCCAATAATAGATCTGTATGGATATACCACATCTTGCTTATGCATTCATCAGTTAGTGGGCATTTAAGTTGTTTCCACTTTTTGACTATTAAGAATAATGCTGCTATAGACATGGATGTACAAATTATTGTGCAGACCTATGTCTTCATTCTTCTTGGGTATACACCTAGGAGTGGAATCTGCTGGGCTATAGGGTAATGCTGTATTTAACATGTGGTAACTGCCAAATTCTTTTCCAAGTTGGCTGCACTCTTTTTCCACTCCCACAGTGGTTTATGAAGGACCCAATTTCTCTACATCCCCTCTAACATCTGTTATTGTCTTTTTTATTATCACCATTCTGGCATGTGTGAAGGGGTATCTCATTGTGGTTTTAATAATTTGCATTTTCTAGATGACTACTTTTGAGCATCCTTTTGTGTGCTTTTTGGCTATTTGTCTATCTTTTTTGGAGAAATGTCTATTCATATCCTTTGCCTCTTTTGGTGGGGGAAGGCATTGAGTTGTAGGAGTTCTTCATATGTTCTGGATATTGTCTATCAGATATATGATTTGCAAGTATTTCCTATTTTGTGGGTTCCTTTTACTTTGTTGATGGTTGCACATTCTCTTTTGTTCAACTTAAGTTTGTGAAGTCAGTCCTGAGACATCTCACAAATAGATGTGTGCTGTTGCAAATCCAACATATAATATTTCCCCTTTTTCCATCCCCACGAATAGAAAATCTTCCGTGCCATGTATGACTATATGGCTGCTGATGCAGATGAGGTGTCTTTCAAGGATGGAGATGCCATCATAAATGTTCAAGCTATTGATGAAGGTTGGATGTATGGCACTGTGCAGAGGACTGGCAGGACCGGAATGCTCCCAGCCAACTACGTTGAAGCTATTTAGGCATTTCAAAGCATCACACTTGTCTGCAGGACCTACAGATCCTACTAGACTCTCCACTGTTACCTAATTTCTCAAGCTGCCTATGGTTTTTCTGTGTCAATGTGATTTATGGTAGTACCATCCTTTCACCTTTGGGTTTTAAAATAAGTTGCAGAATAGACATTTTAAAAGCTTCTGCAATATTATTTCTGTGCCTAGCATCTTTCTCCATTATAAACATGTTTTAACATTATTTCTTTTCTAAAACAGGGATTTTGAATATGCCAAACACATTAAAGGAAAAATAGCAGAGATGTTCACTTTTTCCTTGCTTACTGATTGATAATGCTTATTATTCAGTTCTGAAATTATAAACTTATAATCAATACAAACTAGCAACTAATAAAACCTCTAATTCTGCAACACTCTGTGGATGGAATGAGCATTATTTTTAATGGTTTTAATATCTATAAAAATTCAATGAAGCAAATTCTACATAAAATTACTAAAAAATTATCTAAATTTTTAAAATGTTATGCATAAGAGTAGACATTCTCAAAATTTGATCTATACTTGCATTCAACAAGCTTCTCTTACAGTTTTAAGAACACCTGTGGACTCCAATCCTAAACTTCAGGGCTTCCCATCTGCATCCAGTAGGATGGCAGCATGTGGCAAAGGCAAAGGGATGAAGCAACCATAATGGCTTAATGTTTAAGACTGTTCTTCCCAGAAGGCAGATAAGTCCCTGTAACTTTACAGGCGCAGCAATGCTGTCTCAAGCTTCTTAATGTGTCTGAGACTCACAGGGAGCAAATGCTCTTACAAAGAGCGCACTCACTTGCGAATGACCAACATACACCTGTATGCCAGGCACTAGGTTAGATGCTGAAGCTCAAGTGAAGAACAAGAGACAGCTGGTGCCCTCAGGGAATTTACAGACCCAAGAAAAGGCAGATTATGCCTAACCATCCAAATGGTGCCAGAGATTGCTACTCTCCTGCTCCCAAGTCTTCCATCTTGCCTTAAACTGGATAAAAATGCAAGTTAGGCAACAATTCTATTGTGATTTCCAACTCCCAAACTTTTAGAATACTAAAGTATATGCTGTCTCCATTACAATGAGCCATTTTTTTGTTTGGAGACAGAGTCTCGCTCTGTTGCCCAGGCTGGAGTGTAGTGGCCCAATCTCTGCTCACTGCAGCCTCTCCCTCCTGGGTTCAAGCGATTCTCGTGTCTCAGCCTCCTAAGTAGCTGACTAGTAGGTGTGCACCACCACTACAGGTTGTTTGTATTTTTAGTAGAGACAGGGTTTTGCCATATTGGCCAGACTGGTCTTGAACTCCTGACTTCAGAGGATGCACCTACCTCAGCCTCCCAAAGTGCTGGGATTACAGGCCTGAGCCACTGGACCTGGCCTGGCTGGTTTAGTTTTAAATTTCCTATTTACTTTATCGGTTTGCCAAGGCACACTCTGCAGTTGCTATTGCAAAAACAGAACTTTTGTCTCTTAGATTTTTCTTTAAAGCCTGGAAAATGTTCAACATGCAGCTGACTTTCCAAGATCCTCGGGTTCACATCCAGATTCAACCAACCATGAATCAAAAATACTCAGAAAAAAGATGGTCACATCTGTACTGAAGAGCTGAACTCTTTTCTTGTGATTAGTCCTTAAAGAATACAGCATAACATATTTACATACACTTACATAATATTAGGTATTATAATCAAGAGATGATTTAAAGCACAGGTCCCCAGCCTTTCTGGCACTAGGGACCGGTTTCGTGGAAAACAATTTTTCCACACAACAGGGAAGGGTGGGGAATGAAACTGTTCCACCTCAGATCAGGTGTTAGATTCTCATAAGGAGCACAAACCTAGATCCCTCACATGTACAGTTTATGAAGAATTTAATGTGGCCACTGAGCTGACACGAGGCAGAGCTCAGGTGATAATGCGTGCTCACCGGCCACTCAACCTCCTGCTGTACAGTCTGTTTCCTAACAGGCCATGGACCGGTACCATTCCACAGCCCATGGGTTGGGGAACCCTGATTTAAAGTATATGGGAGGATGTGCATAGGTTATATGCAAATATTAGGTCATTTTATACTAGGGATTTTTTTTAACATTCATAAGGTGGGGGTGGTCCTGAAACCAATACGCCATGGATATTGAGGGATGACTATATGTATAAAAGTAGAGAATCCACCAACTAGCCTCAAAAATTATCAACTCACGGTTAACGTTGTTTCTTCTCCACCCAACCAATGCACTCCTCCCATTACCTTATAAATTCCTTATAGTTAATCTTATTATAGGTTAGTCACCTTTCAGTATCTTACAAAGGACTCTTAAAACATTAATCACAAGAAAATTAACACACCTTAAAAACTGGCAATCAATATCCAATGTTCTAATCTTCCTGCCATCTGCTTGTGCTTGTTGGTCCAACGATACTAGGGAAGTCCTTTGAATATATCTCCACTACCACGTAGGCTGCAAAGAGCCATCTTCAAGAAACTATAAAAGGGAGAAATTAGGTCTACGGGTTACATCTCAACCAAATCTCACTCAAATGTATGAACTGTATTGTGTCCCACCCTCCCACCCCCAAATTCATGGTAAGTCCTAACCCCAAGGCCTCAGAATGTGACCTTGGAAATAGGATCCTTGCAGATGCTGTTAATTCAGATGAGGCCCTAATCCAACAGCCTTCCTATCCTGATACAAGGGAAATTGGACAAATACACAGGCACACAGGGAGAAAGTCATATGAAGATGGGAGATTGGGGAAATACCTCTACCTGCCTAAAATGGCCAGCAAACCACCCAGAAAGCTAGCTGGGGAGAGGTATGGGACAGATACTTCCACATGATCCTTAGAAGGAACAAACCGTGCTGATACCGTATCTCAGACCTCTACTATTCAAAACTGAGACAATACATTTCTGTTAACTCACTAGGTTTGCGGTACTGTTACAGCAGCCCTAGGAAACTAATACAGTATCTTTCAACATCACTGTTTACCTAATTGTTGTGGTGGGTTTTTTTTTCCTTAAAACTATGGAGCTTTTCTTCGGCTGCACCAAGTTGCTTGGTTCTGCAGAGGAAGCTAAGGTCACGTTGGGGTGAGGCATTTACTTCATCTGGTGACTAGCCTGGCAGCGTCAGCTCTGCTCTCACCCAAACCATGTGGACTCCCTCCCTCCAAGCTTGCCTGCATCTACTCAGCCCTTATTCGACGAAACCTCTCTTGTAACAAGTTCAATGAAAAACTGAACTCATTAACAACGAAAAAAACCCACCATCTCTGGATTTAGAAACCAGTGGAACCCATAAAACTATGCATAAATCAGAAAATCTGTGGTTAAAAAGCAGGCCATAAAAGGGGAAAAGGAAAAGCAATGGTTCATGTTTGTAGATAAATATAATGTACATTTTGTGGTATTTGAATTAAGCTATTCATACTCATTTCAGATCTCACTAAAACAAAACAAAAAACCAAAATGTAGCCAACAAAAACAAGTACCAGAGTTTAGTTTTCATAGTTTTATTTCAGGTAAAAGTGCATTTCTTAAAAAATGTTTCAATATCCAGTTTCCATTGGCAAGTGATAACAGTTAACCCTCAATGATTCATGAAAAGTTTTATTGTGAATCAAACATAGATTCTGCCCCCCTCAAGAGTCATAAAGAACCAGAAATAGTAACTGTAAGTGTGCCTGCTTCAAACACTGTATAAAGCAGTGGTCCCCTAACCTTTCTGGCAATAAGGATGAGTTTCGTGGAAGACAATTTCCACAGACAGGTGTTCCAATTTCCACAGAGAGAGGTGTTGGAGGAGATGGTTTCAGGATGAAACTGTTCCACCTCAGATCATCAGGTATTAGATTCTCATGAGCGCACAATCTAGATCTTGCATGTGCAGTTCACAATGGGGTTCATGCTCCTGTGAGAATCTAATGCCACCCAGGAGTTTGGGACCCCTAGTATAAAGCATTACACAATCAAATAAAACTGACTGCACCATTATTTCCATTATTTGCGGGTAACTGAGTAATTAACAAGTACTTCTGTTAGGTTTCAACTTAAATCATTTTTAAGACTTATCAAATATAAATACTTTGTGAATGTAAAACTAAGCTCTCTTACAGTTTACCAAATGATGGGGACAACAATATTATAGGGTTAATAAATGACTGATTTGGCGTCTATCAGTCTTTTTCTAAGTGCTATCAGTCAGGTCTATCCACAGGAGGTAGTGCAGAAAGCAACTGATAATTCACAGACCATCAAAGTCCCTTAACATCATGGTAAATACTAACTATAGTTTGAGAGTTTAAGTAGAAAAAAAAAGTGTACTTTTAAAGTACTCGTGTTTCCTAGTATCTGTGTAATTTGAGCAACAGTAAAACAGTAAAATCAGGAGAAGCCATTTTGGAAAATACAGGGGTAATAGAAATATGTAAGTATTCAAGACCTCACTCTGCCAGCTAGAAGCAAATAACTAAATTGACTAACATGCCATGTATGAGCAAAACCTTCCCCCATAAAAGGGATCGATAAACTCTTTTAAAAAAGGCCAGACAGTATTTTGACTGTTGGAAGCCATACAGACTGTTATACTACTAAACTCAGCCACCGTAGTAGGAAAGCAACTAAAGACAATACATAAATAAGCACAGCTGTTCCAATAACACTTTATTTCTGGATACTGAAATTTTAATTTAATATGTTTTCATGTGTCACAAAATATCCTCTTTCTTTTGACTTTTTTAACCATTAAAAAATGTAAAAACCAGTCTCAGCTCACAGGTAGTATAAAAAACAGGTGGCATGCTACCATTTGCCAATCTGTGCTCTGTAAAAACCTTAGAAGTTAAGACTGCCATCCTTCAGTTTCTATATTCAAAACCAATTTTGCTCTTAATTCTGTTTTCTTTTGGAAACCTCCTATTCTATAAAAATAAAAAATTCTTTAGACACTTGTTATTAATGTATCAAAATAATTGTTACACCATACTCTATTTTCAGTTCCATGATACTTTATTTTGAAGGTGATCTTCCTAGTTATATGTTGTTATCTGTTTAAGAAACAAAGCTGCCTTTTGTTGGAAATACTTATTAATTTACTGCTTTTGGGGGAGTAATACTGTATTTTAACATAATCCCTCAGGGTATTTAAGAACATCAATTATAATACTGTGCTATGTACAGAACAGCTCTCAGAGACTATAGGCTATCAGTTATTTCTGAAGTACATATGAGTATACAGGACAGGTTGTCTCTCTATTAAATGGACTATCCATTAAAATTCCAGCTCAATCTGCCTTTTCCATTCTCTTCAACTCATCACTTCTCAGTGCATCAATTTCTATCAGCATATAAGCTTCCTGTCCAGTAAATTTAGCTTTATCTACAATTATAAATTGGCACACTGTGGCCAAAAATATTCCCTCTGCTTCAAGTAGAGTACAAAAGTTAGTTTTTTTCTTACTTGTGACATCAACAATGGAAAATATTGTCTTCAATTTTTTGGGTAAGATGAAGGGTAATCTTTTATTCCAATGGTATTTAGAGCTTACCATGTCATATTTGGTTTTAACGGTTCTTTGGAGAAAGAAAGGCTTAGTATGTGAAGAAAAACATGATTAGGACCACACTGGAAAATTTAACATTCTATTTCAGAACTGAGTAAATTCTCACAACTGTTTAGACTGCTATATTAAATATTTATAGATCTTCAAACTTCAATGACTTACATTTTAATAGCTACTTGCAAAGAGCAATATGTAAAGCCTGGCACATAACAGACTTACTAACTGGACATCAGAAAGCACGAAACCCAATTTGTTTTACAGATCAAACTATCAATAAATTTTGATAAACAAATTTTTAAAACCTATTACTTAACTTTCGGCTACATTTTCCTTAGTGCTTTCAGGGTAGTTCTTACAGATTATTTAAATATGTGAGGAAAATCTAACACCTTAACAGAATTCCAAGAAAAGCTCACTTTTCAAGAATCAAATCAGTCAACTCTTGCAAATTTAACTTTATAATGAAACAGTAATTTTCAACCACGAAATATAACAGAAAATTAAGTGACTAGAGGCCTGCAGTATAATGACAGGGCGTATCTGCTAGACGGACTTCTTCATTACAGCACTACTAAATTTAACAGCCAGATTAATATTAGGGGTAGTGTCGATTTTCCATGTTTATTAATAAAATAATGACCCATAATAGAAGGCAAGATTTATTTAGAGACTAAATATATTCTAATACTTAGAAATCAACTTTTATGTTAATAAAAACATAACTCACAAATACTCATGAGAAAATACTTTGTCTAATTTGCCTTATCAATAAGATTCTTTATAACATGAAATTATTAAAGTCTGCCTATTTAAAAAATAAATCGTCCATATTTTAAAAAGGCTCGGCTCTTAATAAAGAAGCAAGATGATGCTTAACTTTCTTAAAATGTTTGAACTTTTAAGACTTCAAAACCAGTCTATATCCCCAATTCATAAGATTGACGGAGTTTTTATAAAAGGACTTGAACCTGCTTGGGTTACCAAAACCTAATACACAGCCTGAAGCTTCTTAGGCCCATCTACCAGTGCAGTTCACAGGCATCTGTATGAATCACCTGGGACTGTGTTTAAAAAGACTCACGAGGCCCACTGCAGATCTACTGAATCAGAATCGGCTTGTTCATATGCACATCCAAGTTTGAGAAGCGCTATGTTAGAAATCAAAACCTCACTCTAATGTTTCTATCCAAAGGACAAGGTCTTTCTAATGGCTTAGGAATAAGACAGACATGGGTTGCAGTAATGAGGAAACAGTCTCCTCCGCACACCCAAGTTTTAGTCTAATAATGCCAACTAACTGCTGTTTTATAGCCTCCTAGGCTGAATGACAAATTAACTTCTGGAAAAATCAATTATGAAGAATATGAGATGAAACCTAGGCCTTTCTTACTGAATTAAAGTCAAAGTTGGAAGAAAAAAATTAACTCATTTATACTTTTTTTTTAAAAAAGCAATTACTCTATTCTCATTCCTTTACCTTAAAAAATAAAACTTCCGGGGGGGGAAGGGGGAGGGATGGCATTGGGAGTTATACCTGATGTAAATGACGAGTTGATGGGTGCAGCACACCAACATGGCACATGTATACATATGTAACAAACCTGCACGTTGTGCACATGTAACCTAGAACTTAAAGTATAATAAAAATAAAAAATAAAACTTCACTTATATATTCATGATCCCCACCATTTCCTCTAATTTTGTTTGTTGCCTCACAACTTACTCTTCACATTTTTATGATGTTTAAATTGTAACAGAGTCTTTGACTATCTTATCTTCAAGCTGTACAGAAAAAAAAAATCCATGGGCAATGTTAGAATTAAATTTTTTTTTTTTGGCAAGACAGAGACTTGCTCTGTCACGCAACGGCATGATCTCGGCTCACTGCAACCTCTGCCTAATAGGTGCAAGCAATTCTCATGTCTCAGCCTCCTGAGTAGCTGAGATTACAAGTGTGCACAAACATGCCTGGCTGATCTTTGTATTTTTTGTAGAGACAGGATTTCGACCCATTGGCCAGGTCAGTTTTGAACTCCTGGACCCAAGTGATCCACCTGCCCCGCCTTCAATCCTGCTTTTAATGTTCAGGTTTAAATCCTGTTTTTGACTGTATTATCCAATAGCATTATTTAACCTGATTCAACCTTTAACTATCTGAAATTAGAATAAAGCAACATATGATTCAACAATGGTTTTCAAACTTGTACAAGTGGCAAAGCAGTTTTAATGATGAGGTCACTGAAATACTGAAAATTTAAATCTACTCTAAAATTCAAAATAGATTTCATACATATAAAAATGATGGGCCAGGAGCGGTGGCTCACACCTGTAATTCCAGCACTTTAGGAGGCTGAGGCAGGTGGATCATCTTGAGGTTAGAAGTCCGAGACCAACGTGGCCGATATGGTGAAACCCCATCTCTACTAAAAATACAAAAATCCGGTTGTGGTGGCAGGCGCCTGTAATCCCAGCTACTCAGGAGGCTGAGGCAGGAGAATCACTTGAACCCAAGAGGTGGAGGATGCAGTGAGCCGAGATCACACCACTGCACTCCAGCCTAGGCAGCAAGGGCGGAACTCCATCTCAAAAAAAAGAAAATGGCCGGGCGTGGACGTTCACACCTGTAATCCCAGCACTTTGGGAAGCCAAGGCAGGCAGATCACGACATCAGGAGATCAAGACCATCCTGGCTAACAGTGAACCGCTCTCTACTAAAAATACAAAAAATTAGCTGGGTGTGGCGGCAGGCACCTGTACTCCCAGCTACTCAGCAGGCTGAGGCAGGAGAATGGCGTGAACCTGGGAGGCAGGGCTTGCAGTGAGCCGAGATGCACTCCAGCCTGGGTGACAGAGTGAGACTCTCTCAAAAAAAAAAAAAAAAAAAAAAAAACCAACAAAAAGATACTACACTACACTCCTGTATGCCACTAGTTTTTTCTTCTTAAATATGCATAAGACAATTAAGACACCACATTTGAGTGTTCTTATTATTATCTGACATTTGTTTTATTAACCATTAGAAAAGATTTGAAAAACGAATTCCATTTTAATAGTGAGAACACAGTGGAGCTAATCATGGAATATTAATGTTTTGCTATTTGGGAATTACTAAGGGGGAAATTTGCAGGAAATTTTAAGGCAAGAATATTGCAAGTTAGTTGCCAAAAATATATGCTTATAGCCATAGCAAAATGAAGATTCAGCATGCTTGTCTTTGCTCCCAAATACTTTAAATGCAACCTTATTAAACTACAATGTTTTTAAAATTAATGCTTGTGCTTACATAAAATTCAGTGATTTAAGTACATGATACTCACTTGGTCACATTTTCTGCTATTACTGTTCGGCTTCCCAAGAATTTCATTCAATCAGCAAGTTTAGTTCACACAAATGTTAAGGCACATAGTCATGAAACGAGCTAATTTTAATTCTGAAGTGTGTTAGGAACGTAACCTGCTCCCTTATGCCCCAAACATATATACATACCTGCTTATTCATACCTGTTTGCTAAAAACTCATGTGCACCTCTTTACTGTTAAATATAATTTGGGAAATACATGATGTAAAATGTAAATCATAATTATAATTCCTTCTAAAGAAATTAGTATTTTTCTCTAGTTTACTTCAAGCCACAATCCTTAATTCAATGATCCCAGAATTCTTTATAAAACCATCCTTGGTATACGAATATCTTATTTAGACCCAAAAATATCTGTGGTTATGATGAATTTATGATGATGAAAAAAGACACCAACTTTTATAGGGGCTGATGAAAAAAGACACAAAGTTTTATAGAGATCCCTGAATACAGGAGAGCTAACTAGGCACAAGGATTAAACTTTCTATGACTTGCTGTAGAACGTGTGCCTTGCTAAGTAGGGATTAGCTTCTGAATAAAACGTGAAAACTGGGATCACTCACTCATTCTATTCAGAGAACAAGTGAGATATATTGTCAGTTTAAAAAGATGAAACAAGTATGGGAAGTCAGGCACTAATATTAGTTGGCAAAATTTACAAAGGTTTTAATTACATACCTATTTAAAGAAAGAAAACCTAGGCAAAACAGACACATATTAAAAACAACAGTTTCAAATTTCTTCCAAGTTTGTTTTTAGATGAAGGTTTAAAAAGCAGATCAACTCTAGATTTCGTACAGTCCAACTTGCTGTGAAATACTGAAACTAACTTTCCTTTAAGAAATGTAAGGAGGCACACTTTCTAGTGGCTGATACCCTCTTCCAAACCAAAAGTAGTAAGAAGGTAAGGGTAGGAACAGCAAAGTTGTTGTGTAACATTTTCTTATTTCTATAATTTTACTTATACTGGATACTTTTAAAAAATAAATTCATGTTTTAACTAAGACTGTTAACTAAGTACAAAACTATTGTTGTTGTATTTGCAGATACAGAATCCTACAAATATGTGCAACAAGTCCATGAAGCACTTCTACCGTCCATACTGATATTTCAGTATTTAATATATACAAAATGTTTCTATTGAACAGAACCAAGGTATTCACAATAAGCTGCAGAAAAACCCATGCAGTTAACGAAGAATGAAATTTATAAATTAAAAACATTGTCATCTATACATAATGTACAATCATGCATTTAAAAATCAATACTAGACGTCTCATAAGAATAAATTTTCACAGTCAACTGCTGCTGCACGAATATTTGCTAATGCAAATGAATAAAATCTTAGTAAATTCTGTATTAATATTTTAACCCCCAGAAGTTGCAACTTTTCTCATTTTTCTTGAAAGCTGTCCAAAGTTGACATATGCAGGAAAAGTTTCAATTCTTTCGTATTTCATTTGAGGTTTTTAACCAAAAACAAACTTCCTAAACCTCAGGCCGAACAAACATGAATTAAACAAACAAATGAAAGTATAAATACCTTTATCAGTTCAGCAAAAACTCAAAGAAAAATATTCAATTTTACTTAAAGTATTTTAACATGTTTCACCAGAATATGCACAGGTTTAAGAAAGTATGAAATAAACTGTATAGTTCTATTACCAGTTTTGCTTTCACATCTCAGATCATTAAGTTTCCTGAAAAACCACACGTAGCAGCCAAGAAAATACATTATATGAAAAAAAAGATCTTACATAATGAACTTACAAAATTGAACTTACACAATAAGCCACTGTCCTTCAGGGTTTGAAATGTTATCAACTTTGCAAACAGTCTCTTCTTTGAAATTGTGCTATTATTTCAGAACTTGTTTCCTCAATCAAGAAATCCAGTGATGTTTAAAAAAAACCTTCAATTTTCTCTTAAAATACTAAATAGAATTTTCATGGGATGGTGATCTCCAACGTGACTGTAGATTTTTTATTATACAGTTTGCCATACTACTTAGTTTCTCATGCATTTCAAATAGTTGGCTTCCTGAATAATTATGAAGATCTTCTGAATCCAGCTGAAGAGCAAGAGCACTAATCTGTGCCACAAGATTTTTGGATAATGGAGTTTCTAACGGAACAGGATCAATTATATCTAAAAGAGAAAAAAAGCACAACTAAATCTATACCAGACAAAAACTAAATTATTTACATGATCTTTTAAGTTAGTCCAAGTGCCTAGGTTTCAAATTGAAAGCGCAGGCTTAGGTACCTCACTCTTCATGAGGACAAGTGGACAAAAAAAAATCTACCATAGCTGCTGCTTATTATCATTCTTCTTCTTATTATTATGAGATAGAGCCTCATTCTATTGCCCAGGCTGGAGTGCAGTGGCGTAATCTCGGCTCACTACAGCCTCTGCCTCCTGGGTTCAATCCATTCTCCCACCTCAGCCTCCCAAGTACCTGTAATTACTGGCGTGCACCACCACGCTAATTTTTGTATTTTCAGGAGGGACGGGGTTTCATCATGTTGCTGAGGGTGGTCTCAAACTCCTGACCTCAAGCGAACCACCCACCTTGGCCTCCCAAAGTGCTGGGATTACAGGCATGAGCTACCATGCCCAGCCTACCACAGTTTATTATTCTGTGCTATTCTCATAGATTATTCTGTGCTATTAAAGAAATTTAAAAATGGGTAGACTACTTCATTTATTAATATGACTAGAAGTATATAGTTTATATCCTTGAGACCTTGATGGAGAAGTTGACAAGAAAAACAAGTAGACACATTTGATGTCCATTCGTTTAGTTTTTCACATACTTCACATTAAACATAAAATAATTGTTGAAATAATAAGGCATGGTCAAATTAGATTAAAACTGAAAACAAAGTATTTCAAGAAAGTCAGCTGATCTTCTAAATAAAATTATCCCACTTTGCTAAAATATACCTGAGGCAAGTCTTTCCTCATCAGGTGACAAAGATTTATTTTCTATTCCATTTACTGTTTTTTCAGAAATATCAAAAACTGGAATCTCTTCTAGTCCACGAGTCTTCACCTTGTTTACACAGTTGGAGCAGAAAAAAGGCAAAACAAAACCAAAAACAAAAACAAATTAAAATTTACTTTTAATAGGAGTAATAGTACAAACACTGGAAAACATATTGTATGAACCTATGTTCTACCTCCCATCACAAGAGCTAATACTGCTAAGAAAGTAGGTTCTAACTTCACAAAATACAGCATTACAAATTATTTCCTCAAAGAGAGGGTTAGAATTTAATATTTCATAATGGTTTTCTCAGGAAATATAGCCATGGCAGCTAAGAAAATTACATTCTATTTCCCAAGTTCAAGAATGTGGTATAGCCGGGCGCGGTGGCTCTCGCCTGTAATCCCAGCACTTTGGGAGGCCGAGACGGGCGGATCACAAGGTCAGGAGATCGAGACCATCCTGGCTAACACGGTGAAACCCCGTCTCTACTAAAAAATACAAAAAACTAGCCGGGCGTGGTGGCGGGTGCCTGTAGTCCCAGCTACTCGGGAGGCTGAGGCAGGAGAATGGCGTGAACCCGAGAGGAGGAGCTTGCAGTGAGCTGAGATCCGGCCACTGCACTCCAGCCTGGGTGACAGAGCGAGACTCCGTCTCAAAAAAAAAAAAAAAAAAAAAAAAGAATGTGGTATAAAAAAGTCTATACCAGAGACTTCCAAGCTTAAATAAAATACAGATTTTTTTTTTTTTTTTTTTTTTAAAGAACACAATTTTCTGGCTGGGTGCGGTGGCTCACCCCTGTAATTCCAGCACTTTGGGAGGCCAAGGTGGTGAGATCACTTGAGGTCAGGAGTTCCAGACAGCCTGGCCAACATAGTGAAACCCCATCTCTACTAAAAACACAAAAATTAGGGTGCCTGTAATCCCAGCTATCCGGGAGGCTGAGGCAGGAGAATTGCTTGAGTCCAGGAGGTGGAAGCTGCAGTGGGCCGAGATCACGCCCCCATGCACTCTGGCCTGGGTGACAGAGTGACACTGTCTTTAAAAATAAAATAAAATAAAATAAAATACAATTTTCTTAAGTGTTTCTAGGACTTACGGACCACTGGTTGAGAAAATACTAAGTTCAGTAAGTTAACTTTCTGAAAATAGTAAGTTCAGTAACCATATGACTCAGCAATTCCACTTCCGGGTATATATACAAGAGAAATGAAATCATCTATCCATATAAAAACTTGTAGACACAGCAGCATTACTCGTAATAGCAAATGGTGGAAACAACCCAAATGTCTGTCAACTGGATAAACAAAATGTGGTATATACATATAATGGATATTATTCAACCTCAAAATGCAAACTTTTGAGGATAAACCTTGAAAACATTATGCCAAGTGAAAGAAGCCAGTCACAAAAGATCACAAGTTGTACAACCCCACTTTTATGAAATATCTAGAATAGGCAAATCTATAGAGGAAAAGTAGGCATTGGCTGGGCAGTGGAAATGAGGAGTGATAGCTAATGGGTCAGTGTTTCTTCTTTGGGTGATGAAAAAAGACTCAAAATTAGATCATGGGGAATATTATTTAACTGAATATATTAAAAACTAATTGTACATATAGGGTAGGTGAATTTCACAAAATGTAAACTGTATCTTAGGAAAGCTGGTAAAAAAACCTAATTCTCATAGACTTTCCCAGGACCCATGGAAACTGAATAAGAAAATACTTTAGAAACTAAATCTGTGAGACAGAAAATTACTAGTAGTTTTGGTTCTCTCTTATGAGTAACCGGTTAACAAACATTTAGAAGATCACAAGTAAGTTAATATAAAATCAAGGACCTTCAAGAATACAGCAGAAGTCTTCAGTGGCTGGCAAACCCCAGGTCTGAGAAATTCTGATTCAGAACACTGCTTACTCTATTTTTCATGTATTCAAAACTTCTGATACAGGTTGAGTATGCCTACTCCAAAAACGGAATGTTTTTTGGATGGAATGGAATCCAAATTTGAAGCTTTTTGAGCACTGACATGATGCCTAAATGCTCTAATGAGTGTTTTGGATTTCCAGATTAGGGATGCTCAACTGACAAGTAGCTGTATAATGCAAATATCCCAAAATCGAAATAAATCTGCTAAAGTCCGAAACATTTCCGGCCCTAAGCAATTCAGATAAGGAATACTCAAAGGAATACTCAATCCGTACTGCCAATGGATAGAGGGTCTCTGAATGGGTTTCAGTAGTCTGAATCCTTCTGAAATTATACACAAAATATTCTGTATAGTTTTATAGCAGGGAAGAATCTTAGCTTTCATCACCATCTTGAAAAATGCCCAATGACCCAAAATGTTCAAGTGCACAATACTGACAAAAAGGAAAAGTAAGAAAAATAAGTCACAAATGTGGTAGGCATCAAAATCAAAATACTGTGACCTACAAATTTGTGTGGTTTTGGTAGATATTTGGATTTGAACATCTAGGTTATAGCAGTAGCAGCCATGGAATCAAATACCAAATGGTGGAAATGAAAGAGAGAAGGGGATGAACAGAACTCAAAGAGAAAACAATTTAAACATTTATCTGAGGTGCAATACATAAAGACAGTACAAAATAAATGAATCAATTTCCCTGTGCCATTATGAAGTGATCTTTTAACAAACTTCTGTAACTGTACTGCTACGTCATTTATTTATATACATCGTAGCTAACATCTAAGTTTTTACCTGCTGCTCATGATATATTCTGAGAGCCTTTTTTACATTGGACACTTTTGGAGAACGGATAGGAAGAGTTTTTATTTCAGATGCTGTAAGAGTACTCAAATCACCAATAGTTTTTATATTCTTAGCTCTAATGAGTTGTCCCAGGCCTCTTGCCCTACACAAAACAGAAATAGGAAATTATAATTATACAATTTTACTTATATGCTATTTGCAAGGGTTTATCCAGTTGAATTTCTCCATTTAAGCTCAATCATAACTGAGGTTTGCCCACAGTGAAGACAGGCACATGTATGTGTAATTTAAAATAAAATTTGAATCTGATGTGTGTGTCTGGTATAAGCAATAGTACTGGAAACTGAATGAGCCTATTGCGTACCTTGTGCTTTACATACATCTCTTTAATAGATAATTCTTAAGTATGCATAATCGCCTCCCCAACTTTAATCAGAAATGGACTTGGTATGTCTGACACACATTATTGAATCATTAAATTCCTCAGAGAATTTTAAGAATACTCCATCTCCTATTGGGGATTATGCCATGACAGGGCAGCCTGATTAACAGAGAAACTATCTCAAGGCATCACAAACTACCTAAAACAATTCTTTTAATCAAGATAGAGTGAACGACCTACACGCAGGCATTTAAGTTTCCAAGACTTAAAACATCAAGGAAATAAACTTCTAATTAGAAACAAAACAAAACACCTGATCAACAGGTTTTATGTATGTGAGTCTCATGCTTCTTACACATGATGACTTAACAGCTATGTAGTTTTGGTGGTAATCTTTGTAAACTACATCCTATAAAGTAGAAATGATATTCATATATTCCTCATAAGGTTTATATTTGGATTAAACAAGATAATGGATATAAGGGTTCAATGCAGCACCTGAAATATTACGCATACAGCTTACTATATTAAGATAAATGTTTCTCATATTGCCTTATCTGGCCTACCTTCTCAGTTGTATTTTTATTTCAAAAATAAAATGTGTGTGAGAGGAATACATGCCAATCAATTCTAAACATGAGAACCAAGCATTCAAACAGTCTTCTTAAATAAAGTGGCATCTTGGAATATAACCAAGAAGCCTAAATAACCACTTACCACATGTTTGATGTAATCTGAGGTAAAATGATGTCAACTGGTGCCACACAGTTCACCAAAGCTGGGTAAACACTTTCTGTTGGGCATGGTATGGACTCTTTGGCCATTTCTGAAATCTTAGAATAAATTTCAGAAGCTGTTACACAGAGGTCAACCGACTGAACATGAAAATATAAAGTGACATGAAAACTAAAGCACTTCTTACTAAACACTTCTTTGAGCTCTTAAATTTAGGGCTACGTGATCCTGGGGACAGAAATCCTTTGGCTGAAGTGGTATTATGCTAGATAGAAGAAAGGAGAGAAAAAAACACTCAGAACCCTAGATGACTATAATTTTACAATTTTTACAACTTAGACTGCAATCATGTCTTTAAAATTTCAAAAAACATAAAAAGAGTAATCTACTACCTAATCAATTACTTGCTGGATCATTACTGCCTCTTACCACCTCTTCTCTTCCTTTCTGCTTACCGTGTAGCAGACAAAAGAATGTATTTCAAACCAAGGAAGAAGTTTTTCAAATATGTAGTTTATTTTATGACACATCATGCACATGTAATTCTGTGTCTGTATATGTATATGTACATTTTAAAGCCTATAGCTTACCTTAGATTGTGTAGTAGGAGAAGTTTTCACACTTTTTCCTATAGGAGAACTATTTGAAGAATGGGACCTAACAATAGAGCATCGTCTATCAATGTCATCTGCCAATCCTGCTTGGTATATTGGATCTGCAAAGGAGACACGGCGAACCTGAAAACACAGGTCAGGATTTTACTTAACAAAATTAAAGTTTTTAAAAAATTACACCATACATTTTCATTATGAGATTACCCAAAAATAGAACGTGGGTTTAGAAAAAAGTCAGCTGCACAGTTCGTAACAACTGCCTTCACAGATCATATTAACTCAATACCTCAATTCATTCTAATTTTCTATATGTTAAACTGTCTCTGCATAATACCAAAGACTGTGAAAAAGGTATAGTAGCAAAAACTGAACAAAGCCACATGTGGCAGTTAGAAGTGTATGATCTAGATTCTAGTAAATTTATGGGATTACCAGATGAGAAAGAAAACTGATGTAAAAACAGAAATAGGCCTGGTGCGGTGGCTCACGCCTGTAATCCCAGCACTTCGGGAGGCCGAGGGAAGCAGATCACCAGGTCAGGAGTCCAATATCAGCCTGACCAACATGGTGAAACCTTATCTCTACTAAAAATACAAAAATTAGCCGGGCTTAGTGGCGCATGCCTGTAATCCCAGCTACTCAAGAGGCTGAGGCAGGAGAGTCCCTTGAATGTGGGAGGCGAAGGCTGCAGTGAGCCGAGATCGTGCCGCTGCACTACAGCCTGGGCGACAGAGTGAGACTCCGTCTCAAAAAACAAGCAAGCAAGCAACAAAACAAAACAAAAAACTTAATCTCTAGATTCTCAGCAGAAGAATTTTCAGTGGATCTTGCAAAGTTTATACACCATATGAATAACAGGAACAGGGATTTTGAAGAAACTTTTTTTTTTTTTTTTGAGACAGAGTCTTGCTCTGTCGCCAGGCTGGAGCGCAGTGGCACAATCTCAGCTCACTGCAACCTCTGTGTCCTGCGTTGAAGCGATTCTCCTGCCTCAGCCTCTCAAGTAGCTGGAACTACAGCTGTGCGCCACCACGCCCAACTAATTTTTGTCTTTTTAGTAGGGACAAGGTTTCTCCATGTTGGTCAGGCTGGTCTTGAACTCCCAACCCTCAGGTGATCCACCCGCCCTGGCCTCCCAAATCCCACGCCTGGGATTACAGGTGTGAGCCACCTAGCCTGGCAGAAGGAACATTTTCAAAGTATGTTCGTTGAAGGCAAAAAGCCAGGTGTCATGTCTATATATGCACGCTTGTATATATAAAATGTATTCTACAATGAATAGTAGGTTCAAGTTCAAAATTAAGGAATGCCAACATCATACCTTTACAGTACATCTATTTTGTTAAGTAGAAGACAAGTTGAGTTATGTAAATACATGTAACTTTTCCTACTTTTTAATTCATTCATTCAACAAACTATGTGAAAGGCACAGGGCCTGAAGCTAAAGCATATATATATATTATAATCCAACTTTTCTAAAGTAAAAGATCTATAATTTAGCTGAGGAAATGGGGATATAAATAACTATAAATAAGATCATATCTACAAGTTGATGAAGGCACATGAGATTTAATTAGATATGGTCTGGAACACATATGTAAAATGTAAAACAGCATAATGTTTCAACACACAACAACTGTTAAATCTGCTTTATCAATGGCAGTGTTGCCTATATTCCTAAATCTGTTTCCTCATATTATGGTATTGGGAGCCGAAAAGATGTTAGGAGCTTTATCAATTTTGCCAAAAGTGAACAATGTGCAAAGCTGCATAAAGATCTTTAGTGTTGTAAAATGAAAGATTTATCTAAAAAGCTTCAGTCTCCTTTTTTCAAAACCTTTTCTTCTACCTATCTTTTCCCTAGCAACCATTATGGTAAATAATCAAATGAGTGGCCATATAATAATATTTTGTCATTCACCAGAGGTCACTGTATGGCCAAAATATCCCAACCAAATACTGGGTTCCTTAATATTCAGCCTCATTCTCCTTACCTTGTTAACAGGGGATGAGATTTCCTCTTCTTGGGATCTTTTTAGTCCTCTCTTTAAAATGCTCGTAGATGGAGAAGCCAAAGGAGACCAGACACAGCGTGTCTGCATGCCACTAGGACTGTCATTTGCTGACAGAAGTGAAGGATCAAGTTCCCTTAGTTTTTGAGGAGATGCATTATTGTCTTCTGTTATTAGTTCAGAGATAGCTGTTCCAGATGTCAGAGACTGTGATGGTTCCTCCACTTTCTCTGAAGTATGGTGATCTTCCTGTAAAATATCACTTTCCATTACCATGTGATTGCTATCTAATTTTTCTTCAGATTTACTACATTCAGTATTTGTTTCAGTTTTATTAGCGTCAGTGAGTCCTTCTTCGGTGCTCATTTCAACTGTGTCACGAACAAAGTTTTCCACTTCTGCAGTCAACATTTTTGTTTCAGCTTCATCAGGCTTTGGGGTTTTGGTATTTATGCCCTCATTCTCTGTTTCACCATCATGACCAGTTTCAGCCTTCAACTCGCCAATCATCATTTCTTCATCATTTTTCATTTCTGTATTTGTTTCTTCAGATGATTGTGGATCAGACACATCATTTAGTTCCCCAGCTGCTGTTTGATCAGAAATCTCAGTTTGAGCATTCAATTTTACAGGTGTAGTATTATCAGAAAGACTAATATCTGAATTAAATTCCTTAGTTGCTACTTCTTTAGCATTCAGTTTAGCTGTGTCTGCTTCAGAGTCATCATTTCTTTTATTTTCTATTGCTGCTTCTTCAGAAATACCAGTTTTGGTTGTCTCTTGTTCACGGAAGCTAGCTTCATTTCCTACATCCAATTCCATAGTTTCTACTTTCTCTAGATTGGATTCTGTTACTTTACATGCATTTCCTTCAACAGTAACATTCTCGAGACTCATTTCCATTTTGGGGGTTTCTTCTGGTTTTTCTTTTGTCTCCAAGGATTCCTGTGAAACATTTTTCGAGTCACCTAAACACGGGCCAACAGTTTTAAAATTTTCATTAGGTGACTCTTGGCTTTCAAGAGACATTGCTTCACTAGAATCCATATCACAAGCTTCCTCTCCAAAGTTTACTATTCCAGAAGGAAGAGATTCTTGCATAGTGTTTTCTTTTGATTTGGTTTCAGAAATAATTAATGAATCATTAATAGTATCATTATCCTCTTTGAGACCCAAATGAAAATTCACACTATGATGTTCATCTAAAAATTGTCCTTCAGAATATGGATTAGCTTGAGAAGTTTCTGACGTGCTTACAGGTGCTTGCGCATCTGCCTTTTTTGTTTCACTAACCTCTACATCATTATTTTCTGTATTCTTTAACCCAACGAGTGACTTTTCCTGAGGCTGTGATTTTTCCCCACAGCAATCACAACCTTTAGATCTCCTCACTCTCCTACTTCTCTTGTGTTGGCATTCAAGTGTTTGAAATGTTTTTTCTGAAAGCGAAGAAACATCTGATATCCCGATTTTTGAGGATTCTCCCAAACTACAATTATCAAAAGAGTCTCGCTTATGTAATCTCTTAATGGCATTTCTAGTCCTTAGATTTGATTCTGGCACAGGTAGACTTGTAAAGGAATGTTCAGCATATTTGCTAGTTTCATTTTTTTCCTCACATGGATTTGGTAAATCATCAGGAACTTGCAATAAATCTGAAGTTACTGTAGAATCCTGACATATTACAGTACTACTTTCATCTTGTTTTTCACAAATCTGAGGTTTTATGTTTACGTCTTCTTGGGAACTTGCTTTACCATCATGTGACTGATTTTCAGCTTTTATACATTCCTGTTTCACCACTTTCTCTTCTTGATCTTGAATGTCAACACTTTCGTTGCTTTTGTTTTTCCATTTTCCAGATCTCTTCTTCCTAGAACCTTCTTCTTTTGCCTCCGAACTATCAGATTCTGAGTTTTCAATGCTGGAAAGCAAACCCTGAGAGGCTCTTCTTGTTTGATACCGTGTTCGGCCTCTGACTAGTTTCTCAGAGGACTTATCTATATCCTGACTACCATCCCCCTCAGACTTAATGTTATCAGGGTCTGGCTTTTTTTTGTTTTGTTCAGTTTCTGCATTAGCACTGGTTTCCCCAAGAGTCTTCTCATGTAAATTATTTCCTTTCTCAATTAAATTCTCCGGTACAGTTTGTTCAGAAATCAGTTTTTGTTTAGGTAAAACATCATCTTTTATATGCAACGGACTCTTCTGAAGAGGTTTTTCTTCTTCCTTACGTCGTTCCTTTTTTTGATGATTATTTTCTTTATCTTGGCTTTCAGTGGTCGACTCTATTACTTCTGAACGTCGCCTTGACGACCGTCTAAGGATTTTCTGATTTGGAGTTATCAGAACCAGACTATCCTCATTTACCAATTGATCTGTTGATAATACTACTGGGGGTGTATTTTCTTTGGATTCCAAATTAATTTCTACATTTTTCTCCTCAACAGTATTAGTTTCCAATAATACAGCATTTTCCATTGTTGCTGCTTTAAGCTTTGTATTGTCATGCTCCATTACAGATTCAGAAAGATGAACCTGATTATCTGACACACATTCTGTTTGATTAAGCAAACCAGATGGGTTATTTTCTAAGACTACCATGCCTTCAATAGATTCCTCAGTATTTTTCTCCTGCTCAGATTTTATTAAGGGCTTAGACCTTTTATTCCCTGTTTGTTCAGCTTTACCAGCTCTCCGGCTTGATCTCTTAGTTCCATTCACTATTTTTTCAGAATCAGATTTTGAAAAAGTCTCTTCTCTTTGCTTTGCTTTTGGTAGAAAATCTGTTTTAATCATGGTTTCCTGGTTATTTTTCACTGTAACAGTTGATGAAATATTATTCAAGGGGGATGGACTAAAAGGTCTATTTTCTGAACCATCAAACTTCTCCAAAGTAATAAAGGTTTGCCTCCGACTTGTAGGGCATGGGGGAGTTCCAGAAACAGTGGCATTAGAAACTGAACTACTGCTGACAACGAAAGAATTTTCTGTACTAGATGCACATTCAGTTGATGTTTTCTTTGATGAAATTAAAGCTTTTTTTCTGTCATCATTATTACTGTTCGACATTTCTGGACTGGTTTTGTCAAGAGAACCACACTCATTATTTGAAAGGGAGGCCTTTTCAAGATGTTCATCCGTACCACGGTCTTCCGTGACATCTTGAGGAATGACACTGTCACTGTCCATTTGCTCCTCCTGCACAGAAATACATATATATATACACACACACAGATTAATAGCTGGCAAACGAGTTTGACTTTCTGGGAAAACTTTAGTGTAAAACTTCAGTAACCCAAAGATAGTCACTGACATAATATATGGCAACTATTCCAAAGTTAGTGGTAGATACCTAATAGTTTGTGTTCCTAATAGTAAACATTCAAGAAAAGCCAAGTACATTTATTTTACACACAGACACACACACGCACACTGACTAGTGTCTGCTGATATTCTGCTAGTATCTGAATGGGAGTTAACAGGAAATCATACAATAAATCTACAATAAATCTTAAAATTAATAAATGGAAGACCTACAGACATTTCAGCAGTTTAACAGACTGTATAATAGAAGGGTGATTCTAAAAAGCCCAAAATATGAAATGCCAAACATACCGTAATCATCATCTTAGAATCTTCCTTTGGTTTTCTGGTTAAAGTAGGAATTTCCCTGAAATAAACATAAGAATATTGCTTTTATAATTGTTTGACAATGAATAAAACAGATATAAAAGTTTGATGGCTTCTGTACTTACATAGACTCTTCCTGACTATACTGAGTAAATAAGGTATCCTGGGAAACATCCAGATTATTATACATGGCAGGAATATCACACCTGAAAAAAACTGTATATAAGTAACTTCAAAAACCAGATGATATCCTGACAATTAGCAATTAAACTTATGGCCAGGGACGGTGGCTCACGCCTGTAATCCCAGCACTTTGGAAGGTTGAGGTGGGAGGGCTGCTTGAGCTCAGGAGTTCAAGACCAGCATGGGCAACATGGCGAAATCCTCTCCCTACAAAAAATAAAAAATTAGCTGGGTATGATGGCATGCATCTGTAGTCCCAGCTACTTGGGAGGTTGATGTGGAAGGATCACTTGAGCCTGGGAGGCAGAGACTGCAGTGAGCAGAGATCATGCCACTGTACTCCAGCCTGGGTAACAGAGAGAGACTCTGTCTCAAAAAAAAAAATAAAATAAAACAAAACATCAAAAGAAACTTACAATTCTACTAAATTGTTATAAAATCATAACCTAAAGGTGTATTTCCCAGATATTCCATCAAACTGTCTTCCCCTCCCAATCTACCTCAGAGAAGAAATTCAGTTTATAAATATTTGGTACATTACTAGGTTAGCTTTATACATTATGAAATGCATTTATGTACAGTATAACTTTTGGCATTAAAATTCAGTACATGTGGCTGGGTGCGGTGTCTCACGCCTGTAATCCCAGAACTTTTGGAGGCCGAGGCGGGCGGATCACAAGTTCAGGAGATCGAGACCATCCTGGCTAACATGGTAAAATCCCGTCTCTACTAAAAATACAAAAAAATTAGCCAGGCATGGTAGCACGCGCCTGTAGTCCCAGCTACTCGGGAGGCTGAGGCAGGAGAATGGCGTGAACCCAGGAGGCAAAGCTCACAGTGAGCCGAGATCGCACCACCGCACTCCAGTCCGGGCGACAGAGCAAAATTCCATCTCCAAAAAAAATTAGTACACGTATTTTAGTTCTAAACACAAAGTTACGGTTTTCTTGCATGAAATCTAAGCTTGAATATCAAATACCCAACTCAAGATAAAAGGCCTACAAACCGCTTTGTTTTGAGAACTTCTTTTTGATGCTCAGTTAAAATTCTTTCCTTTGCATCTTTTCCTTGTGGAGGTATAAACACAAAGTCAGTAGACTTTTCCTCTTCCAAAAGAATTTCATTCTTTACTTTTAAAGATGAAGATTCAAGTTTCAGCTGCAGATTTGAAAAAATAAGCAAATGTACATTTTAGTTTCCAAATTATTTTCCAATATTTCTATCACTCTAATAATGACACCATTTTTCAATAGTGATTACGAAGTTCATGATACTCATGATCAATAACAAATTAGTACAATGTTCCCCACTTTCTTTCTGCATCTAATAAGTACTGAGAAAGTAGAAAATATTAAATCTCTTTACAAAGTAGGCAAGTCTGTGCTTAACTACAAAGTATGGACAAAACCGTTTGTCAGGCCAACACATGGAAATGAACTGATTTGGAGGGAGGAGAGTATATTTGCAGCTCTCAAGTTGAGGCAGGACTTAGTCAAGTAAAAGTCACCAATACAATATGCCCTACATACAATTAACTTTGGTACTACAATGTTATCTTAATAAATGTTCATTGGAACCATTGCTTTAATTCTACTTATAGCTGCTACAAGAATGTGGCAGAGGTATTCTTAAAAAATAACACTTTTCTTTCATTTCACCAGGGCCATGGTCTCAAGATTCTAGAATAACCTTTACTGGAGGCCATGGAAGAGAGAACTGTTGTCTAAACGTCAGTTAACTGGCAACCAGCATGATACTTAGTTCAGATTTGAGCTTAACATAGGTGTCTTATCTAGGCATTATTTATTTCTAATCAAAATATTAAGTTCTGAAATAACAATTCTAAACAAAAGTTCTAAAATATTTTCCTCTTGTGCTACCTATGTTATTCATAACTGTCTCATTCCATCTCGAGGGGGCTGCTGCCTGGAATAACTACATGTAACAGTTACATAGAAATTTATCTTTCCTAACCAGGAATCATCACCTAAGGCTTCCAGGTTACCATGCTATCCTGGTATTGCTAAGCATTACACAGAAACTTATCTTTCCTAACCAGGAATCATCACCTAAGGCTTCTAGGTTACCATGCTATCCTGGCAGTCTTTCTAGACCAAATGCTCTCAATTCCCCTGCAATCCCAACCTTTATTTAGTCTTTTCCAGTTTTTCCATCCGATTTTCAAAGTTGTATATAAGTTACTATATACTTTATCTTTAAAAATTTGATTAAATATACTTTTGAAAACATACTTTGGCTGCTGGTTTCGTATTTTCTTTTTTATTCTTTGTTTGTGCCAAAAATGAATCTCTTTTTCCATTTGATTTTCTCTCCATGCCACTTATCTTCACATTTAATTGTGAATTTTCTGTCTGTTTTAATAAAAACGAAACAATTTCATTAAATACAACAGTAATATTTTGCTTTTCCTTTTCACGTTTTAAAAATTCCTGCCCAATAAACAGTAATTGGAAATAATGTCAAAATTTTTCTAATTATTCAATCCTATAAAAATCGAAGGAAGGAAAGTCACTGTCTAATTCAATAATCGCAAATGGCTTTGGTGTCTCTTTTATACTAGCTGTTTAATACCAATCAATTTTATGAATTCTGAAAATGAGACATATCACATAAATACATAAAGTGAATTAAATTACTAGATTCAAACACTCTAGCTGTAACTGAAAATATTTCTAAGAGAATATTCGAAGCCATAGAACTTTAAACATAAAACAACTGAGGGTTAATAAAGCATGTATGATAGAGCATATTTCCCCTCAACAGAATTTTACAGACGAAATACCACTGAACTCTTTAACAAGTCTAAATTGTTAGTTATCTGGCAGAAAATTTTTACTTCAGCCAAAACCAAATGCGATACTTAGTTGGCTATTAACAGTCTTTTTTCTCTGAAAGATTCTAAACAAAAACTACCTATACCCTAGCTGCTCCTGAACAGATAATAAGTTTTCTAAGAACACTCCAGCTCACAACTCTATAGTACTAGTGCCTTTAACTCCTAGATCTTCAGGCAGTAATAAAATATTATTAGCCAAAGAAACTTTGCTCCTAATATGATGTGACAGCAAAGATGTGTTTTTCTGATAGAAGAAATGAGAAAATCAATTTTTTAAAAATGAGAAAATGAACAGCAGCTCTGGCTTAGACATGACTTAGTAACCATTACTTCCAGTTTTTCCAAAGCAACAATTACGTATTTTACGCTTTGTGAACAGCACAGATGAGGTACCTGAGTTCAAAACAAATGATTAATGACAAGAATTAGAGATTATTTACATAAGAATCTCTAGTGAAAATCACAAAAGTAATTTTAGGCCACACAACTGACAAAATGCAAAAAGCCTATGTTACAAACCTCTTTTCTGTTCAGGTTCTACTTATTTATAACTTTCAACAAATAACTTAAATGTTCAAAAACAAATGAACAATAAAACCCCCCAACTTACTCCATCAGAATATGGTCCACTGGATTCCTCCATCATTTCAACAGTTTCCAAACCAGGCAACAGGAGCAGACACTTTTGTTTGGCTTGCGTTAGTACTGGTCTTTAAAAAAGTACATAAAATACACACCTTAAGTCAAGTAGTACTGGTGAACACTGATGACCTGTTAATAACAGCACTTTAATTTTTAGAGCAGCAAAATACATCTTTATTTTTAAATAAAGACTGTTCCTTACTAGGCATATATAAAACTGGGAGAAACTAGGCAATTTTTGTATTTTTCCCTGTAGTTTTCTGAATTTCCAAATTTTTATCATGGAAAATTCTAATAAGAAGTAGAATATTATATAAAGTATTCATGTCTAGCTTTAATAATCGTCCAGGCAGGGCATGGTAGCTCACGCCTATAATCCCAGCACTTTGGGAGGCTGAGGCGGGCGTATAATGAGGTCAGGAGACCGAGACCATCCTGGCTAACACAGTGAAACCTTGTCTCTACTAAAAATACAAAAAATGAGTCAGGCATGGTGGCACGCATCTGTAGTCCCAGCTACCCGGGAGGCTGAGGCAGGAGAATCACCTGAACCCGGGAGGCGGAGATTGCAGTGAGCCGAGATCGTGCCACTGCACTCCAGCTTGGGCAACAGAGTGAGACTCTATCTCAAAAAAAAAAAAAAAAAAAAAAAAAAAAAAAAAAAAAAAAAAAGTCCATTTCCTGTCCTCCTTTGTCTCTTTTATTAAGGATAATTTAAACTGCTTTTCTTGGTTCCTGAAATCAAGGTTATTCTAAGCACCTACGAGAAGGTGAAATAATGTTTAATAACTATTGTGTATTCCAAATATAATATTTCAACTAAGGAATCCTCTGTAACAATACCCCATAAGAAAAGATTATTTTAAACCAAAATATCAATCTACATGATCACAACAGAATAGTTAGTTGTATGTAAGTTTTGTTGTTAGCATACTTTAACTCTTCAGGATAAACCAACAGCGTCACTTTAGCAAATGTGGCATTCCAGAACTGAGCACTCTGTTTTCGAATCTGTTTATTCTTGTGCAGAAATATTATGCATAATAGTGGGGAGAGTTGTTCAAGAAGTTCACTGTCGTAAGTTCCGGTGTAGCTGAATTGTAGGCAAGCAATAATTTCTCCCAGTAGCTTTTCTAACTAGGAAAAAGGAAAAAATAAAAGCAAAAAATATACTAAACATTAACTCACAGAATATGTGTTGCTATTTCAATTTTTAAAATTAAGATAATTTTAAACTAACCCCCATTGTTGCCTTAAATATATATCCCTCTTTATAACTCGACAAATTATCAGGTGAATTTACTTTGGTTATTAATATTACAGTTCAATTTTGAACTTATTTTCTATTAACAAAAGAAATTATGTTTTTGTAATAATTATACCAAGACAAATAGTTGCCTACATATGTTCACCTAGAAAACTTTGGGTCCAATCGCCATCATATATAAAGGGATAAGCTAAGAGTTGATTAACAACTAGGCTGGGCTCAGTGGTTCACGCCTGTAATCCCAGCACTTTGGGAGGCCAAAGCAGGCAGATTGCTTAAGCTCAGGAGTTTGAGACCAGCCTGGACAACATGGCAAAACCCTGCCTCTACAAAAAATACAAAAATTAGCCAGGAGCGGTGGTGTGTGCCTGTAGTCCTAGCTACGTGGTAAGCTATGGTGGGAGAATCACCTTGAACCCAGGAGGGCAGGGGTGTGGTAAGCCGTGATCATGACACTGTACTCCCACCTGGGTCTCCAAAAAAAGAAAAAACAAAACAAAACAAAACCAACCTGTAAATGTGTTCATATAGTGTTATTAAATGTCCATTAAAAATGATGAACAGGCAAAGCATGGTGGCTCACACCTATAATCTCAGCACTTTGGGAAGCCGAGGCAGGCAGATCACTTGAGGTCAGGAGTTCGAGACAAGCCTGCCCAAAATGGTGAAACCCTGTCTCTACTAAATATACAAAAAATTAGTTGGACTTGGTAGCATGTGCCTGTAGTCCCAGCTACTCAGGAGGCTGAGGTGGCAGAATCACTTGATCCCAAGAGGTAGAGGCTGCAGTGAGCCAGGATCCTGCCACTGCACTCCAGCTTGAGTGACAAGAGTGAAACTCTTGTCTCCAGGAAGAAAAAAAAAAAAAGAAAGAATAACCCCTTTAAAAATCAGCAGAATTATGTTTAAGAAAATTATCTAAACCTTATCATTTTCTCATCATGAAAGTATGGTTTATGGACAATTGTCTATTTTTACCTTGTTGTTCAGACAACTATATACTTTAGGAACTTCATCAAGCCTAGGAAGGAAAACACATAAAATAGAATACCATTTATATTTCTGCAAGTTAACACTGTACTATCTATCAAGCTAATCCTAAGAAAAAGGTAATAAAGACATAATAAATATAAATTGATGATATAAAAAGGTGTCCAAAGACTTTACAAGTAAAAAAAACTCAAATGCTAAATATTAAGCATAAAACCATCCCATCTTTGAAAAATGAATCACAGAAAATATCTACAATAAGCCTCAAAGTAATAATCATATTAATTGCTTGTTTCTGTACATTTCTTTTCGGCATTATTTTTAATGTAATATAGACTTAAAGATTTGCAAAGAAAAGTTCATGGATTTGGGGGTTGTACTTTATAAAATCTGTTCCAAAAATGTTCTCTGTTAATTTATGAAAGATAAACTGTCCTACGATTGAACCACACAAGCTTGCTGTAAAGAATATTGATGAATCCTTTCAAAATGCTTGTACAAGTTTGTTACCGGGGCTTTTTTTTTTTTTTCTTTCAGGTTTTAAGGCACTGCTTGCTTCGATTCAAATAAAGGGTGATGCAAAATTAATTCAATTTTTTGGAGAGCAATTCAGAAACATAAATGTGTATGCCCTTTGAACCAACATTTTTACTAATTTTCTACAGAAATAGCGGCAAATGTGGGCAATGATTTACGTATAATGTTCAACTGTTATGAGGGAAAATACTAGAAAAACATGTATGTCCACCAGTCAGAAATTGGGTAAAAAGTTAACAGAATCACGTGTAGACATTTTAAAAAATGAGATTTTTGTGTATATGGTACAGAGATAGCCATCCCTTAGTATCCATAGGGGATTAGCTGGCTGTGGTGGCGGCTAATTCCAGGACCACCCTCCTGCCAGGATACCAAAATCCATGGATGCTCAACACCCTAATATAAAACAAGTTGTATTTGCATGTAACCTAAACACATCCTCCCAGGTTTTAAATCATCTCTAGATTCCTTATAATACCTAATACAATGTAAATAATTGTCATACTGTATTTATTTGCATTATTTTTCTTTTTAATTTTTCCAAATATTTTCGATCCAGGGTTGGTTGAATCCATGAATGCAGAACCCATGGATACAAACAGCCAACTGTATTAAGTGCATACCATATAATTAACTGCAAAACAGCATGTCAAGTAGGCTTTCCTATCTATCATGCATTTAATAGGTATGCTTGTTTACATAAACAATTCTGAAAAGATAAGCATTGAAAAGGAAAGGGAAAGGAAAGTAACAGGCAAAACAGAAAGACTTCCAATTTCTCTTTCATATTTCTATACTACTTGAACTCTCTTTTTAACAAAAGTATAGTTTATTACCCTCTCCACAAAATTGTCAAGACTACCATCTACAACACAGCTGATTAAAAAGTAAAAGTTGCGACCTATATTTAAATTGTATACATTTAATTCAAAGCTACTTAGCCCAAAATACTTACTTTGAGTTTTCATAAAATAATGCGAGAGGTCTTGTTAAAGTTGCAAATATTTTTCGGATCATAGAAGGCAAAGAAATATGTACAAGTACACTGGAAATAATGCTGGTGATTGAGTTGCCAATAGTGAAGAGGGTATCGGAATGTGCTTCCTTGAAGCTCAGAGTGTGGAAAGAATAGATCACTTTCACAATAAGTTTAAATAAAGAAGTCAATTTCCCTAGGGGCTCATTCTTCTTTTTGGACCAATCTGAAGGTCTCTGTGGTGCTAAAAACAAAAATTGAATTAAAAACTCAAGTAAACTGAAAATAGGGTCACTGTCCACTTTTACAATGTATAGCTCACATTTAAATGTTAGATACATCAGCTGGGCACGGTGGCTTCACGCCTGTAATCCTAGCACTTTGGGAGGCTGAGGCGGGTGGATCACAAGGTCAGGAGATAGAGACCATCCTAGCTAACACGGTGAAACCCCATCTCTACTAAAAATACAAAAAAAATTAGCCGGGCATGGTGGCGGGCGCCTACAGTCCCAGCTACTTGGGAGGCTGAGGCAGGAGAATGGCATGAACCCGGGAGGCGGAGCTTACAGTGAGCTGAGATCGCGCTACTGCACTCCAGCATGGGCGACAGAGCGAGACTCCATCTCAAAAACAAAAACAAACAAACAAAGTTAGATACATCAAATACATGTCCGTTTGTTGACTAACACCCCAAACCAATCATAACATAATGTACCATTAATGGATAAGTATCACTAGAACATTATCTTTACAAATGAGAATGGGAGACGAAAACTAGTTGGTGGATCATGAATATGAATTTCAGAAAAACAAGTCCATTTTTTCTTAGGAATTATAAAATGCATCTCAAACTTTTATTTTACATTTCATAAAATTTCAACAACTAATATGCAAGAAAGTACTAAATTACGTAAGATAGGTTCCAAATTTAAATTTTAAAAGTTAGTTTTAAAAACAAAAAATTTCCACCATGAATGACGAACCATTTCCTTGCTCATCTATAGTACATTGATCCCTACAAATAACATTGAACAAGTCAGAGATGCAAAGCTGAGAAAGAATGCAGTAAGTCTACTGCCTGTTTCCTAGATTTAAAGAAAAATATTTGTCCTAAAAGTACTGTCTTTTTTTTTTTTTTTTTTGAGACGGAGTCTCGCTCTGTCACCCAGGCTGGAGTGCAGTGGCAGGATCTCGGCTCACTGTAAGCTCCGCCTCCCAGGTTTACGCCATTCTCCTGCCTCAGCCTCACCCGCCACCTCGCCCGGCTAGTTTTTTTGTATTTTTTAGTAGAGACGGGGTTTCACCGTGTTAGCCAGGATGGTCTCGATCTCCTGACCTCGTGATCCACCCGTCTAAAAGTACTGTCTTTCTTTTGTATCTTTAATCCCTCTGTAAACATCTACCTAGAAGAATAAACCCACATAGCTCTTGCCCAAAAAATATACCCATTCCAAAATTACTTGTTTCTCTCAAACCGTTCTTTTAAGGAACGAGATCTCAAATTTAACAGAAAATGAATGCTTCTAAATTAAAATTAATCTCATATGGTAACATGAAAAACAAATGTTGCTACTAAAAGGAAGTTGATCTTTCTCCTTGGAATCAATTTCTCAGACATTAATGTACATTGAAAAACTATATCCAGATATCCCGACAGAATGTTGAGGTGAGGTGACAGCCATATGTCAGGAGACTGGTTACATACAAGTGAATGATCAAGTTGTAAATACATTGAGGGTAACAAAAACCAGGTTTCTCACTATTAGAGACAGTAGAGACAAATACAGAAAGAGGAATAAATAGCATAATCCATGTTATATTAGACGGTAAATGAAAGTGTATCTAGAGAAACAAGTAATTGTGCCACAGTTAGTAGTAATTAACCTTGCAGTGGAAAACCTGGCAGATGCCATCCTCAAACAAACAGCAAGTGTTAACATCACCAGTAATGGGAAAATAATGAATTGAAAAAGAACTACAGCATTATTTCTGTGGCACTCCGGTAAAGAAATGAATGGACCCTGAATCTAATCTTAAAGAAATATGATAATCCCAGATTGAAAGACTCTAAGAAAGTAAAATTGCTTTTTTTTTTGAGATGGAGTGTAGCTCTGTTGCCTAGGCTGGAGTGCAGTGGCATGATCTCAATTCACTGCAACCTCTGCTTCCTGGGTTCAGGAGATTCTCCTGCCTCAGACTCCCAAGTAGCTGAGACTACAGGTGCGCACCATGCCTCACTCATTTTTGTATTTTTAGTAGAGACAGGTTGTCACCCTGTTGACCAGGCTGGTCTAGAACTCCTGACCTCAGGTGATCCACCCACCTTGGCCTCTCAAAATGCTGGGATGACAGGCATAAGCCACTGCACCCAGCCTAAAGTTGCTTTTTGAAGGACACAAAAAGACAAGACTGAGGAACTGTTACAGGTTGTCAACTTGCCTAAAACTATACCTTCAAACGGTTTGCGGGGGGGGAAGAATAAAATGTATATTCTGGGGAAGGGGGGAGCAGATAAATGCAATCAACCGTTAACTGAGGAACCTGAGTAAATGAATACGAAGTTTCCACGTAAACTCTTGCAATATTTCTCTAAATTTGAAATCATCACAGTGTAAGTCACCAAAAAAATCCCAAGGCGATCCTGATAATAACAATTTGCTTTCGGTTAGTCTTAATATTGTTTCCTCTTCTCAACTCCTTTTAAAAATCTCCCCATTACCCGAATTTTACAGCAAGAGGAACTCTGGCTCTGTTTTGCATGGACATGGAGTGGAAAAGACATTTGTAACTGTGGCCTTATAGTTCCTGAATTGGATATTCAGTTAAATCTAATTTCAGAAGTACCAACATAGGTAAAATTATGTCTCTATGAAACTTTGGTGGCTTATAATTTCTGACATTATCTGTTATACAATCTTGGTATACTTATGGTTTTCAGAGATAAGCCTATTTTTGACACACTGAGGTAATCAGATTAGGTCCTGGTCAGCCCAAGAGGAGCGCTAAGATCAGTATGTCAAGAACATCTATAACCTATATTTCTACGGGACTCAGGCCGGGATGCTCTGACCTATAATATACTTCAGGAGCTTAAAATGTTACTCCATACTGCTACTTAGTAAAATTCAAAAACCAAAAAAGATTCTAAGAATGTTTTAGAAAACTCATCAATGGCAGATCTTATTGGTAGATAATTTTATGTTCCTAATCTTTAAACAATAAGAAATAATATATCTAATATATCTCAACATCAACTAACATTTTTCATTAATGACAGATTATCACTACCTATATGGTATGAACATATAAATGCAGGTGGATATATTTGACTTCATTCAATCAATTAGCAGATTTTAAAAACTATTTGCTACAAAATAACTTAAAACTAACCAAGGCATATGGTTTTTAAAAAATCACACAAAACTTGTTATGATCCCAATTGTCCAATTTTAATCATTTACCATTTTTCAGGTAAACAATGAGTTAAATTTTTGTAACATTTCTGGAAAAAAATAACCAATTAACTGATCCCATTGTTTTCTTTAAAATTATAATGTCAATTCAATGATTACTTTAAATAAGGCTTGCAAATAAAAACATTTTAAGTTATGTCTAAGTTTCTTGTCCAGATAATCCTTCATACCAGATGGAATGAGTAAAACCATTTGTACCATTAGGCAATCTCTAATTAGAATAGTATTTATCTTTCTGTGTTGTAAAAAGGAGTAAAGACATTTTGTGTGTGATAGAGATAAGAGAATGATACACAGCATCTGAAAATTAAAAACAAAAAAGAGAGTACATGTACGAAAGCTCCCAGCATAGTAACTAACATGGTTAAACATGATCAAAAGTTACTAAAATGAGGTGGCAAAGGTATTAGGACTTCCCCTGGCAAAGTTCAGTAGTGCTTATAAAATACTGGATAAACAAAGGTTAAAAAATACATACTTACATTTAACTTTGGGCTGATATTTAATATTATATGGTGAGAAGTCAATACAATCAACCATTACAGTAATAATATGAATAATTCTATCCACGAGCAACAAATTCTAGAGAAGAGAATATCACTGTTAGACATATTCAAGTACTGGGACAGTATTCAACAAGAGTAAGCAACATGAAAAAATGACTGTTACTCCCATATATTCTATGTAACATATGCCACAGCTTACAGTACATTTAGTGCAGCCACTCATGGCTTAACAGAGATCCATTCTGAAAAATGGGTCATTAGGCAATTTCATCTTGTGGGAACACAGGGTACTCACACAAACCTAGATGATACAGCCTACTACACACCTATATAGTCTGTTGTTCCTAAGCTACAAACATGCTATAGGTGTGTAGTTACTATACCCAACAATCACTGTGAGACTCTGTCTCAAGGGGAAAAAGAAAAAAAGAACTGTTATTTTTACTTTCCTTTATTCCTCATTAAATTATGTGTTAGATATAAGATGTAGAGAAAACACACACAACAAATATCATTTCAATAATCTGCATGGAAAAACAATGGTTTCTGTGTGAAGGCCATTACCAGGATTATACACAGTAATAAATAATTGAAACAACCAAAATGTCCTTAAAATAGCAGAATTCCAGGCCAGGTGCAATGGCTCACGCCTGTAATCCTAGCCCTTTGGGAGGCCAAGGTGGATCACCTCAGGTCAAGAGCTTGAGACCAGCCTGGCCAACATGGCGAAACTCCATCTTTACTAAAAATACAAAAATCAGCTGGGCGTGGTGGTGCACACCTGTAATCCCAGCTACTCGGTGACAGAGTGAGACTCCATCTCAAAAAATAATAAAGCCTGGGTGACAGAGTGAAACTCCATCTCAAAAAATAATAAAAAATTTAAAAAATAATAGAATTCCAAGTAATGGTACAATCATACTACAGAATACTAGACAGCAGTTGAAAGAAATAATAGAGCTATATGGATTGACTTGAAATGGAGCCAAGACAGTGTTTTACGAAAAGTTACATAATTACTTCGCAATAAGGATTTCCTTGCCAAGAATACCGTATTCATATGCATATGCAAGTATCAATATACAAATGACATGTGTAAATAGAAAGAGGTCTATTCTGGAATGACACATATCAATCTGTTCCCAACAGCTGTCCTTTCCATGAGGAGGGAAGGAAAGAGAAAAGAGACTTATATTTTCTAAGACTACAAACTTTCAAAGGGATTGAATTTAAACATCTAACAGATACATATGAGAAAGTGAGGTTCAGGACAGCAAGGCCCTTGAACTGTTAATCTAGGAAAACACAAGCACAAGCAGATACACGTATAGTAAAAGATGTTCACTGTTAATGATCCCAAAACATGAACCTTAGAGCCCAAAGACACAAAACTGTTACACAAAGCATACTTGTTTTCAACATCAACTTTGTCACATATAAATAGAAGCAGTAATAAGTGATAGCTCACAAATGTTATCTCCATTTACTTGAAAAGAATCCTTTAAAAACAAACAAAAAAAGGTAGCATCAGGACAAACTCACAGAAAAGCCTTCATCTTCCAAACTGGACATTATCTTGGAAGAAAGTTCCTCACAGCACAAGTTCTCTTCTGCTGTTGCCACCAAAGCAGCACAACGAGCAAATGCTCTATATAATTCTGACCAAGTTCTAAGTAAAGTCTTCATGGTGGCCTACCAATAACAATAAAAAAGAAGTTCTGTTAATATATACCTATGTATCAAATAGTTTCTGGAATCAATACATCTTTTAAAAACACTGCAACATTTAATGTGTCACAAAAGAGACTAACGGCCAGGCGCAGTGGCTCACGCCTGTAATCCCAGCACTTCGGGAGGCCGAGGCAGGTGGATCACCTGAGGTCAGGAGTTCGAGGCCAACATGGCGAAATCCCGTCTCTACTAAAAATACAAAACATTAGCCAGACAAAGTGGCAGACGCCTGTAATCCCAGCTACTCAGGAGGCTGAGGTAGGAGAACTGCTTGAACCCGGGAGGTGGAGGTTGCAGGGAGCCAAGATTGAACCACTATACTCCAGCCTGGGCAACAAGAGCGAAACTCTGTCTCAAAATAAAAAACAGACTAACACAAAGTCATAACCTTTCCCCCACACCCCAGAGATCTAACTGAAGAGAGGAAATAAGGCCATGATACCAAAACTTATCAAAGATCCAAAAGAACTTGTCTCGTCCTTCATCATTCTCCTAAGCTAATAATAAAGTCATAAACAAGTCTTATTTTAGAAATTATTGGCCGGGCGCGGTGGCTCAAGCCTGTAATCCCAGCACTTTGGGAGGCCGAGACGGGCGGATCACGAGGTCGGGAGATCGAGACCATCCTGGCTAACACGGTGAAACCCCGTCTCTACTAAAAAAATACAAAAAACTAGCCAGGCGAGGTGGCGGGCGCCTGTAGTCCCAGCTACTCGGGAGGCTGAGGCAGGAGAATGGCGTGAACCCGGGAGGTGGAGCTTGCAGTGAGCTGAGATCCGGCCACTGCACTCCAGCCTGGGTGACAGAGCGAGACTCCGTCTCAAAAAAAAAAAAAAAAAAAAAAAAGAAATTATTGTGGGCTAGGCACAGTAGCTCATGCCTGTAATCCCAGCAGTTTGGGAGGCCAAGGCAGGTGGACCACTTGAGGTCAGGAGTTCAAGACAAGCCTGACCAATATGGTGAAACTCCATTTCTACTAAAAATACAAAAATTAGCTGGGCACGGTGGTATGGTCCTGCAGGCCCAGCTACTTGGGAGGCTGAGACAGGAGAATTGCTTGAACCCAGGAGGCAGAGGTTGCAGTAAGCTGAGATTGCACCACTGTACTCCAAGCCTGGATGACAGTGCGAGACTGTGTCTCAAAAAAAAAAAAAAAGAAAAAAGAAAAAGAAATCATTGTGGAAGCTGATTATAAAGGATGAAGTAATATTTTCAGAAAAGTAAAAATCCCTTAGAAATCAATACTTTACAATGCCTTACCACTGGAAATCTCTGTTCTGAAAAAATATGGTTTACTGGTAAAGTCAATGCACCATAGATGGCACTAAAATTGTGTTCTAAGGCATCACCTTGATTTACTTCATTGGTCTAAAACAAGAAAAATAATGAAGTTAGACAAATTACCATCTTAATTGTAATCCTAAGTAGTAACATAACTTATTTATAAGAAGTGGGCAAAACTGTGTCCCTCAATGATGAGATTCAAAATATGTTTAACTCCTAACCCCTGGAACCTATGAATGTAGTCTTACTTGGAAATGAAGTCTTTGCAGATGTTCAGAAGGAGTCCTACTGGATTAGGGTCAGCCCCAATCCAATGAACAGAGTCTTTTCTGGAAGAGGAAAATTTGGATAGGCACAGAGAACAATACCACAGGAAGATGGAGGCATAGTCAAGTGATGCAGCTACAACTCAAGGAAGGTCAAGGATTGCCAGCAACCAGCAGAAGCTGAGAGGCATGAAGAGATTCTGCCTCGGAGCTCCAGGAGAAACCAATCCTACCAACTCCTTGATTTTGGATAGCTGGTCTCTAGAACTAAGGGAGAATAAATCCCTGTTGTTTTAAGTCATCAAGTGGCTGTAATCTGTTAATAGCAACCTGGGGAAATTATGCACTATACGTTCTAAAAAAGATTCCCAGAGCCAACTCCAAAGTCTTCTATTATACATATACAGCATTCCAGCAAAAACTAATACAATAAAAAGGGCCTCTGTGATCGTTCTAACAGTGGGAAGCTATTTAAGAACGTAGGCCAGGCGCGGTGGCTCATGCCTGTAATCCCAGCACTTTGGGAGGCTGAGGCGGGAGGATCACGAGGTCAGGAGATCAAAACCATCCTGGTGAACATGGCGAAATCAAAAATTCAAAAAAAAAAAAAAAAGAAAAAAGAAAAAAATTAGCCGGGCATAGTGGCAGGCGCCTGTAATCCCAGCTACTCAGGAGGCTGAGGCAGGAGGTAGAATGGCGTGAACCCCAGGAGGCGGAGCTCACAGTGAGCTGAGATCGTGCCACTGCACTCCAGCCTGGGTGACCGAGACTTCATCACAAAACAAAAACAAACAAACAAACAAAAACCAAAAAGAATGTAAATGACTTTTCTTCCAGAAGAATAGTGTGCTGGTTTGAGTAGCCAAAATAAGGGCTAGGTAACTATAATATAAGAAGCTGGGCACGGTGGCTCACGCCTGTAATCCCAGCACTTTGGAAGGCTGAGGCTGAGGTCAGGAGTTTGAGATCAGCCTGACCGATACAGGGAAACTCCATCTCGACTAAAAATATGAAAATTAACTGGGCGTGGTGGCGCGCACCTGTAGTCCCAGCTACTCGGGATGCTGAAACAGGATAATCGCTTCAACCCACGAGGCAGAGGTTGCAGTGAGCCAAGATCGTGCCACTGCACTCTAGCCTGGGTGACAGAGTGAGATTCCGACTCAACAACAACAACAACAAAATTCCTTCAAGTTATTTCATTTTTGAGTTACAGCACTATTAGCCCAGAGAACGCATATTCCCACTTAATGATTGACAAAGAGGCTGACAAATCATAAACAGAACGTGCTGCACAGCCTGTCACTATTCCCAGTTCGGTTAAATACGTAAACGTAAGGATTTAAGTATTTAAATACACAGATTATTCAACTCTCAATAGATTCCTGACTTAAGGAAATACTATATGGCTTTGAGGTAATCACCAACGTGGCTTAACTGGGGGAATATACAGCCTAGTCAAGATAACCACTGTTATTCCGTTAATAAAACTACTGAAAGAACCCAAGATACAAGATTTTACATCTATGTGAGCCTTCTAGGTTTATAATCACTACTAAAGAAAATGAAGCTGATTAGTCCCCATTAAGTTAAAGTTTCTTTACCAGTGAGGCAGAAATGCAATAAAATAAAAAATACAAACTTTGCAAATTCCACCAGAAAAAATATTTATGATCTTTTATTCAAATTCACTTACTATTCATTTCCCCAATTGCACAAATAAAAAAGGTATATTATCTAAAATATGTAGATTTATTTCATACCTGATTAATCAATTCAGTTAATGGGGTAACTATAACACTCCACATTTTCCAGAGATGCTCCTTATTTTCCAACTGCTTTGCATTTTGATTGATAACATTTAAAACTGAGTCACTGAAAGCTAGTGGTGAAGTTGGACCAGAAAGAACACAGCCTACAAGTGATTCCAAACTGAGAAAGAACCTGAAGAAAAAATTATAAACAATGCATCAACTTTCTGGCAGGAATATATTAATTTAATGTTAACAAAATTCTAAAATAACTGACAAAAAGTTAATGAATTGTCTTTTTTTAAAAAAAAGTCTTAAAGAAACTTAGGAAATAGTACATAAATAATCTCATTCATTATATAACCTTTCCAAGACAAAGTTTCAAGTTAAAGTACAAACTTACCTTTCATCTGATACACCACATTCCAAGAGATTGTTGAAAATTAATTGAATTAAGAACAAAGCTGGAGTTCCCTGAAGGAGAAAATGAAGCCAATATTCTCAGTTACAAAGAATAGAATACTTGTTTTTTATAATCGGTTATTTAAGAAATAAAATTGTTTTAGCATGACAAATTTAACTTTTGGCATTACTTAAGGTATGACAACCATGTTAATAAAATTATTTCCATTACACACAAAAATCAAGCTCTTGGCCAGGCATGGTGGCTCACGCCTGTAAACCCAGCACTTTGGGAGGCTGAAGCCGGTGGATCACGAGGTCAGGAGATCGAGACCATCCTGGCTAACACGGTGAAACCCCGTCTCTACTAAAAATACAAAAAATTAGCCAGGCAGGGTGGCACGCACCTGTAGTCCCAGCTACTTGGGAGGCTGAGGCAGGAGAATGGCATGAGCCCGGGAGGTGGAGGTTGCAGTGAGCCGAGATCACGCCACTGCACTCCAGACTGGGCAACAGCCTGACTCCATCTCAAAAAAAAAAAAAAAAAAAAATCAAACTCTTCAAGTCTAATCATAGCTGTTTCCTCTACACAGAAAATCAAAGAATGATGAGATTCAGATATAAAAAGAACATCAATCTAAAATTTACTGGAATCCCAATGCCTACATCCTAGAAATATTAAGTGCATTTTACATTAGCTTCCAATATTTGTGGCAGTAACCAACACTATTATCGTATATAAACAAATAGGAAACTTTCCTTTTGGAGCCATTTATTTAATCCAGGAAAATAGTTTCTTCATTCACATAGCAGCATATTTAATTCTTTACATTAACTATCAGTTTTTCCTTTAACTTGGTCAATATACTTCAAATCCAATACTCTCAGAATTTTACATAAGGTTATCCATTTTTAAAAAAAAAAAAAAAAAGGGAAATATGGCTGGGTGCAGTGGCTCACACCTGTAATCCCAGCATTTGTAAGAGCAAGGCGGGGGAATCACCTGAGGTTAGGAGTTCAAGACCAGCCTGACCAACATGGAGAAACCCCGTCTCTACTAAAAATACAAAATTAGCCAGGCGTGGTGGCACGTGCCTGTAATACCAGCTACTCGGGAGGTTGAGGCAGGCGAATAGTTTGAACCTGGGAGGCGGAGGTTGCAGTGAGCGGAGATGGTGCCATTGCACTACAGCCTGGGCAACAAGAGTGAAACTCTGTCTCAAAAATAAATAAATAAATAAATAAATAAATAAATAAAAAATAAATAAAAAATAAAAAAAGGAAGTATAAATGTTTCTCGCCAATCTTCATCATATTACATTTAAGATACTTGCATTAAGAATATCCATATTAGCAACCTGATATGCTGGTGAACCTAATACTTTCTGAGGAAGTCCTTTAATTGTAATTTCCATGAGGACCTATGAGAGATAAAAGGTTTTACAGTAAATTAGCCATAAAAATATTATCTAATAAAAATCTAAGTGTTAACTATATCTCTAACAATTACAAGTAATGTTCATTCATTAACGTAAATATAATCTCATTAGTTTAAAAAGATCAAATACATTCATTCGCTAACATGAATATATCTGCATCCGTTTTAAAAGTTCAAACACAGAAATATAAAAAGCAGGTAAAGTCTTTAATCTCCAGGGATAATCAATACTTTCAGTTCAGAGTCTATTTTCCTAGACCTTCTAAATTTCTGTATATGTAAGTACACAGAAAAACACACAACTTCTTGGGCAGTCGGTTATATACACACATTCCTTTAAACTATTAAAGCCATTACAATGTAAATCACTAATGATATTAAGCTCTGCAACTAACCTTCATTTTACCTTGTTACAGAGTTTTTGCATCAATATAGAAAAATACTGCTATATGAGTGCCCATTATTTAGTCAACCATTTTTCTATTAAGGGACCTCGAGACTATTTCTATATTTTTTTATACTACTAATAGAAATTCTGCAATTAATTATACTGGTACCCAAAACAAATATTCAAACACTGCTAACTAATAGTTGGGTCCAAGATTGCTAAATCAAACTGACTGAGCCTACCAAAAATTGCTCTCCAAAAATACTACCACACTAGTTTTTTTCTTTTTTGAGACAAGGTCTCACTGTTCTCCACGCTGGATTGCAGAGGCACGATCTTGGCTCACTGCAGCCTCAAACTCGTGGGCTCAAGTGATTCTCCCACCTCTGCTTCCAGAAGAGCTGGGACTACAGGCATGTCACCACGCCTGGCTAATTTTTGCAGTTTGCCCAACTTGACCTCCCAAAGTGCTGGGATTACAGGTGTGAGCCACCATGCCCAGCGGTAATATACTGTTATGAACACTCACTACATAACTTAAATGTTATAAAAGAGTTACGTCAGTGAAAACACACTGTTTCAGATGACATACTGTCATCTGAAACAGATTAATAATAATAGACAGTATTAGTTTGTTCCTGGCCCATAGTACTTTGCATGATCAACTCATTTAGTCTTTAACTACTGCTACATTCCCTCTTTACATACGGGGTTAGGCAAAGCCAAGGGAATAGATAAATTGCACAAATTTACCCAGCTAATAAATAGTTAGGCTGGTATTCAACCTAGTCTGCTCCAGAGCCCTTGCGACTAACCACTATGCTATACTGCCACAGAACAAGTAACTGTCAAAGTACATAAAGGAAACAAAATCAGAATTTTAGGGTATTGTTTGTTCCATCAGAGCTTATTCTGAGATGCTCATATCATCAAAATCATATCCAATTCACTTTTCTTCCTGTACTACATGGGTTAAAAAAAAAAGTGTTTTAATATCAAAGTCATTCTCTTGGTTAAAAACAGTAAATTTAGAACAAAGTACCAGCTAACTATTAGTGGTTTTCAGCAATCTTGTCGTAAAATTAAAGGACATCTGAGTTTCTTCAGTTCAAGTTTCCTGTCCTTTACCCTAGTTTTTCTCTGTACGGCAGGTATTTTTTTCTTATCACATTGAGACTTTTGTGGCTGTTGTTATAGTCACTTTATTAAAAAGGGTTCGAATGACTCTGTAGTTAATAGAATGGCACCTACTGCAACAGGACTAAACCGCTGATGAATGCTTGATATAAAAAATGTCTTCCCAAACTATCTTCGATATAAAATTTAACTTCAGAAAATGGTTTTTAAAGTCCAACATATGGGTATTATACTTACCAGCGTTTTTGATACAGGAAATACTTCAGACTTTACTATGCTTTCCAAAGACTTTAATAAGAGAGTCAAAACTTCAGAACCTGGTTTCTCTTTTTTGTTACCTATCAAAAAGCAAAAAGGAGGGTGTAGTTTTTTTTGTTTTGGTTTTTTTTTGAGCTGTCTTGCTCTGTCACCCAAGCTGGGGTACAGGGGCACAATGTTGTGCCAAACTCCACCCATCTCAATTTCCCAAAGTGTTGGGATTACAGGCGTGAGTCACCACGCCCGGTCGAGAACGGTGTATTTCCTTTTTTTCTTGAAGGAGTTTCACTCTTGTTACCCAGGCTGGAGTGCAATGGCGCCATCTCCGCCTCCCGGATTCAAGCGATTCTCCTGCCTCAGCCTCCTAAGTAGCTGGGGATTACAGGCATGCACCACCATGCCTGGCTAATTTCATATTTTTAGTAGAGGCGAGGTTTCTCCATGTTGGTCAGAATGGTCTCAAACTCCTGACCTCAGGTGATCTACCCACCTTGACCTCCCAAAGTGTTGGGATTACGGGCATAAGCCACCGCACCCGGCTAGAAGGGTGTATTTCTAAGCATGTAATTTTAGAGATGACTATACAGAAAGCTGTAAAAATTTGTTTTTTTCTAAATCAACAATAGTAAGTACAGTTGACCCTTGAACAACAAGGGTTTGGACGGCATGAGTCCACTCATATTCAGATTTTCTTCCATCCCGGAAACAGCAAGTTCCACCCCTCCTCTTCCCTCCTTAGTGTACTCAACGTAAAGACAAGGATATAACCTGGTTCCACTTAATGACTGTGTCTTCTCTTATGATTTTCCTAATATTCTTTTCTCTAATTTACTATATTGCTAATGAACACAGAACACAGCATATAATGCACATAACATATAAATATGTGTTCATCAGCTATTTATGTTATCAGCAAGGCTTCCAACCAATAATAGGTTATCAGTAGTTAAGTTCTCGGGGAGTCAAAAGTTATATGTAGACTTTCAACCATATGGTGGGTCAGCACATCTAACCCCAGTGTTGTTCAAGCATTAACTATAAATTAAAGCCTGGAAGCTATGGTAATACAAGAAATACTTTTAAAATACATTTTATATACTGCCAAATAATTCACTGGATGCTATAAAAATCATCTGATCACCACCTGTTTCAAAAAAAAAAATCATTTGATCAGTGTTAATAGTGCTTACCTGATTCAGTAACTGACTTCACCAAGCTAATTAGCTCCTTCCAGATAGCACTGACAACCACATCTGTCAAACAAAATAAACTTGAGTATTTTAAATAAAGTACATATGACTATGTACTATGACTAACACTCTCCCTTTACTTCCTTACACTAAAGAAATAAATTGAACAATATTTAATTTTCCTCACGATATTCAGCCCTGTAGTAAGTTTATAAAACACTATCACTTCGTTTTTGTTTGTAGAAACTAAATATGTTTATTTTTTGAGATAGGGTCTCGCTCTGTCCAGGCTGGAGTACAGCGGCACAATCATAGCTCACTGTCATCTCAACAACCTGGGCTCAAGCAGTCTTCCCACATCAGTCTCCCAAGTAGCTAGGACTGTAGGTACACGCCACTACCCCCATCTAATTATTACTATTATTATTATTATTTTTTGTAAAGACAGCATTCTCACTACATTTCCCAGGCTGGTCTGACTCAAGCGAACCTCCCACCTTAGCCTCCCAAAGTGCTAGGGTTACAGGCATGAGCTACCATGTCCAGCCATAAATGTGTTCCTTAAAACAACTATAACATGTTAACACTGAATTGTATAACTAAGGGTAACTGCTTTATCTTTTTTTATTTTCTTTCTTTTCTGAACTGAATGCCCACTACTTTTGAGGCAAAGATTGTTCACAGAGATTCAGAAAGATATCTAACAACCAACAGAAAAAAAATTATGTGATTCATTGTGATTCTTTTTCCAACCAGTTCCAACAGCAAACAATTTTTGAAATTTCCTTTCCTCATTATTTGATAGGCCATATAACACAGGAGTTTAGGTACAGATACTAAAGCCATAGAACCTGACACAGTATTACCACTTACAAGCGACTCTGCACAACTTATGTATTTCCTGTATTACCCAATTTCCTCACTTGTAAAATGAACTAACATGGAACGTTACTGCCAAAATTAAATGAATATATGTAAAGTTCTCGCACAATCTGGCCAGTAGGTGGCACCATATAAATATTTTCTATTTTATCTTATTTTTTATTTTTTAATACTGAGTCTTGCTCTATCACCCAGGCTGGAGTGCAGTGGCACAATCTTGGCTCACTGCAACCTCCACCTCCTGGGCTCAAGCAATTCTCATGCCTCCGCCTCCCGAGCAGCTGGGCCTACAGGTATCTGCCAACACGCCCACCTAGTTTTTGTGTGTTTTGTAGAGACAGGGTTTTGTCATGTTGCCCAGGCTGGTCTCAAACAACTGAGCTCAAGTGATCCACTCACCTCGGCCTCCCAAAGTGCTGGGATTACAGGTGTGAGGTACTGTGACTGGCCTATTTTTTCTTTTTAAACACACATTTGAGCAAATAATAAATCAAATTCTCTTACCGGCGGCATCTTTTCCAACTGCAACAAAGCTATCATGAACAGCAGTGATAAGTGTATTTGCATGTTTGGAAAAAAAAGAAGGGCTGCTGATTAAGGGATGTTCCAGTGGCTCTGAAAGGGGGAGAATAAAAGATAATTATGTAAAACAACAGATTTACGAAATACATTTCTCACTATAAAACTTTAAAACGTCTATTAAGTAGGTGTGTTTTCTATAAAAAAAAGATTCATATTTATTTCATACACAACTATAAAATATTTTGGCTGTGAAAAAATAACACCTCTCCTCACCCCAATGCAATAAGTCCTGGACTGTTTTAGTAATTAAAACTATTCTTAAAATATTTAAATACCTAAGCTCAGCACAAGTTTATTTTGCTTAGCAAAACTCAAGGCTTCTGGACCCAACAAGAAATGAAGCAACATTTCAAGTCCCAAAAGTTGAATGGAAGGGATTGTGGCCATTCCACCTAAATTCGAACTCAGGTTCATTCGGGGGGTTCCCGGGGCTCCATACGGGGAGGAAGCACCTTTAAGAAAAAAAAGAAAGGGTAAGTCATACAAGCTCATTTTATATTAGCTACCCAAATGCATATATTTCATTTCAATGAAACTTTTAAACAGAGTTTAAATGTCTCAGGCATTAATCCATACCTTGAAATATTAATATGCAGGTATTCTGTAACAGAAATTTTTTTTTTTTTTTTTTTGAGACGGAGTCTCGCTCTGTCACCCAGGCTGGAGTGCAGTGGCCGGATCTCAGCTCACTGCAAGCTCCGCCTCCCAGGTTCACGCCATTCTCCTGCCTCAGCCTCCCGAGTAGCTGGGACTACAGGCGCCTGCCACCTCGCCCGGCTAAGTTTTTGTATTTTTAGTAGAGACGGGGTTTCACTGTGTTAGCCAGGATGGTCTCGATCTCCTGACCTCGTGATCTGCCCGTCTCGGCCTCCCAAAGTGCTGGGATTACAGGCTTGAGCCACCGCGCCCGGCCAAGTAACAGAAATTTTTAAGACTCAGATGGCAAATATAAAATAATACATATGACATAACTGTCTTTCAATGATATACATAAAGAGACACTATAACTGCTAAGATTTTGAGACAGAGTCTCATTGTACTGCCAAGGCTGCAGTGCAGTGGTATAATCATAGTTCACTAAAATCTCAAACTCCTGGGCTCAAGCAATTCTCCCATCAGCATTCCAAGTAGCCGTAACTATAGATGGATGGATGTCACTGTGCTCTGCTAATTTTTTAATTTTTTGTAGAGACAGGGTCTCACTATGTAGCACAGGCAGTATCAAACTCCTGGCGTCAAGTGATCCTCCCGCCTCAGCCTTCCCAAGTGCTGAGATTATAGGTGCGTGCCACTGCACCTGGCTGAAGTGTTGTTTTTGTTCTGAGACTGAGTCTCGCTCTGTTGCCCAGACTGGAGTGCAGTGGCATGACCTCGGCTCATTGCAACCTCCGCCTTCCAGGGTTCAAGCGATTCTCCTGCCACAGCCTCCCATGTACCAGGGCTTACAGGTGCCCACCACCATGCCCAGCTAATTTTTGTATTTTTGGTAGAGACGGGGTTTCACCGTGTTGGCCAGGCTGGTCTCAAACGCCTGACCTCAAGTGATCTGCTGGTCTCGGCCTCCCAAAGTGCTAGGGTTATAGGCATGAGTCACCTCGCCCAGCCAATGTGTTATTTTTAATAGTGCTAAGATTCCGGTTCTAAAACCAACAGACTTCCATGTTAATTGCTCTGAGGCTTTTTTTGTAATGTACCTCATATAATGTACTGAAAATACATCTGTCTTTTCTAACCACAACTACGTGCTTACAACAGTACTCAGTAACATAAAAACAAAACAAAACAAAAAAAAACAGGAAGACATAATGGATTTTTTGGTAACGAATCTAAAAATTATGAAGTGCTTCATTTCATACGAAAAACACTGAGTAAAACCTCTCAAAGCTTGTTTTATTTCCTACTTCAAAACTATGGTTCTAGGTCAACAAAGCCTGATTAAAAAAGCAAAAACCAACAATATCTACCTCTTACCTTTGTGTACAGGAGTCATAGGATTTAAACCTGGAGATGTAGCTACATGACACGAATTGCCTTGAGGTGAGGCATTAGAATCAATGCTTATTGTACTTTGAATCAGAGGCACACAAACCTATGGCGTAAAAGAGAAAACATCGATCTATAAACTATATATCTGTCACAGTTTCTAAAAGCCTCACATAATATAAATTTCATTAAATGGAGCCTTAATATATTCCATTTTACAGATTGTTTCCATGCACAAACAGGCTAAAAAATGAAATTTGGAAAAAATATAAACATTTTATTACAATTGTATTTGCCCTAAATGTGTGTTACCTCAATTTGTTTATATACATAAACATCTGAATTGGATACATTATTGATAGACTAATTTAAACTTTTTAAAACTCTGGAACATCATCCTAGTACCAGTCACCTGTAGTTACCAAATAAATTATTCCAATTAATGTATTGGACAAATGCAAATAATTAGCCTATTGGACCCTTAAAACGGTAGAATTTGGAAAATTCATTATGATCCAAATTACATTATTGACAATACCCATCTTCAATTACTTCATGTTATATAAAATTTAAAACTCTTAATATATTAAAAAATTAAGAACTGAATAAAAATGGCTTAAGTCCTCCTTTCCAAGAATGCATTCCCTGCTATGCAGCTATTTACATAAAACATAAGGACTATAGATGCATAAGTAAAATATACCCCCAAAATCCAAAATAAGTGAAGAAATGAGAAAGATGTTAGCAGAGCTGCTCCTTTTAACTGTAAAAAAAATTCAAAAACCAGGCCAAGTGCCATGGCTCACGCCTGTAATCCCAGCATTTTGGGAGGCCGAGGCACGTGGACCACGAAGTCAGGAGATCGAGACCATCCTGGCTAACACAATAAAACCCTGTCTCTACTAAAAATACAAAGAATTAGCCGGGTGTGGTGGTGGGTGCCTGTAGTCCCAGCTACTCTGGAGGCTGAGGCAGGAGAATGGCGTGAACCCGGGAGGTGGAGCTTGCAGTGAGCCGAGATTGCGTCACTGCACTCCAGCAAGACTCCATCTCAAAAAAAAAATTCAAAAACCAAGGATGGAAATAATTGCAAAAAACCCAAAAGGTTTAGGTAAGATTAAACTTTATGTCTAAATACTAGTAAGGATATGCAAATCCTGAAGAATTCATAAAATCACTGCGTAACAATTAAAAAGAACCTACAAATAGGATTAAATCACTGGTTATCACTATGCAGCCTAGAAAACAGAGGAACAAAAAATAACTACCCAGTGTAGCACTTGATTTCTCTCTCTCTCTCTTTTTTTTTTTTTTTTTTTGAGATGGAGTCTCACTCCATTGCCTGGGCTGGAGTGCAGTGGCGTGATCTTAGATCACTGCAACCTCCAACTCCTGGGTTCAAGCAATTCTCCTCAGCCTCCCGAGTAGCTGAGACTTCAGGCACGTGCCACCATACCCAGCTAATTTTTTGTATTTTAGTAGACATGGGGTTTCAACATGTTGCCCAGGCTGGTCTCGAACTCCTGAGCTCAGGCAATCCACCTGCCACTGCCTCCCAAAGTGCTAGGATTACAGGTGTGAGCCACCATGCCTGGCTGATTTCTATTTCACTGATGCTGGTTTTCTTCTCAATTATATTCCAAATCCTCTAGGGAAAAAAAGCCTCTTTTTAAAATCATAATGCTTGAAGAGTAAGAATGAGTATTTGATTACTTGCTGATTTAAAAACATTTCAGGGCCAGGTGCGATGGCTCATGCCTGTAAGCCAGCACTTGGGGAGGCTGGGGCAGGCGGATCATTTGAGGCCAGGAGTGTGAGACCAGCCTGGCCTCCATGGTGAAACCCTGTCTCTAGTTAAAATACATAAAATCAGCCAGGTGTGGTCGTGTGCCTGTAGTCCCAGCTACTTGGGAGGCTGATGCAGGAGAATCACTTGAACCCAGGAGATGGAGATTGCAGTGAGCCGAGATCGTGCCACTGCACTCCAGCCTGGGCAACAGAACAAGACTGTGTCTCAAAATAAATAAATAAATAAATAATAAATAAAAACATTTCAGGTAAAGAGGCTCCATTTCAAGCAACTGAACAATATCCCTGTGGGAAATGAATTTAAGTTCTCTGCCAGTCAAGTGGAAGATCTTTTATATGTTCTAGTCTGCTAACAAATAGCAAAAATAACACTAAAAGAGTACATTGGTAAGAACTTAAGAACACATTAACAAAAACATAAAGTGCTATAGTCAACACTTGTAATGTTACCTGTTCAAAATTAGCAGGAAGATGAGGTCCAAGTCTCATCAGTAAATACCACCAGACTTCTAGTTTTGTTAATGCTAGAGTTTCTGTTCTCACGTGGATTGAACTCAAAGGCTGCATTAACAACTTGAGTCTTTTTGCACTACATAGTATATCTTAAAAGAAAATAAGCACACAGGTAAAGAGACGTCCAAGCTAAAGATTAACTCCAACATTAGCTATGCAACAGTCTTTTATCACAGCAAGAGAACAGATTTTAAAATACTTTTTAAAAAAATAAATCCCCAGGATGTCCTTGCTCTACCCAAAACTTGCATTTTCATAAACTGTAGTACCGCTGAACCAAAGACACTAAATAAGGCAAAAATGTATTTTAAAACAAATAAGTAGTATTTATTAGATACTGTGTGCCAGGGGCAATTTCCCACCAGGAAATACTTTAGGTTGGTTACAAATGAGGGGATGCTACTGACATCTTATGGGTAGAGTACTAGGGACACTACTAAACTTCAACACACAGGACAGTCCTGAAAAACAAATCATCCAGCATAAAATGCCAAAACTTTGAGAAATACTGTCCTAGCTGCTTTAGCATTCTCATTATCCCCATTTGACAAAGAAACGGAAGCATGTTTACATTATGTCAAAAAAGGCTATCATTTTAAAAATCAATTATTAATATATTTCATCAAAAATCATTACTACTGGGGCCACTGATTGAATACATTTTTGAAATCTAAATAGATTCAGATTCAGGACTGCCCTATCTTAACAATAATCATATTGTTAAAATTCAGCATAGAAATTAAATCCAATCTTCAGACAAAACATTTATGCCAAATGAGTAAGACTGGGGATATGAAAAATTAAGACATAATCTGTGCTAAAATAACTTGTCGAAAAGACCTTAAAAGGGTTGGGCATGGTGGCTCACGCCTATAACCCTAGCACTTTGGGAGGATGAGGAGGGCAGGTCACTTGAGGTCAGGAGTTTGAAACCAGCCTGGCCAACATGGTGAAATCCTGTCTCTACTAAAATTACACAAAGGTTAGATGGGCGTTGCATTGGGCGCCTGTAATACCAGCTACTCAGGAGGCTAAGGCAGGAGAATCGCTTGAACCCAGGAGGCAGAGGTTGCAGTAAGCTGAGATCGTGACACTGCACTCCAGGCTGGGCAACAGTGAGACTCCGTCCCGAATAAACAAACAAACAAACAAACAGACTTGGAAAGGACTCAGGCCATGTATTTGGTAGAATGTCACTCAACAATGTCTGTTACAACTACTCTGCCATTTAGCTATTTCAATTAAAAGTTCTATAAGAAAATAAAGGCAGATCACTGTATGAACAAGTTATCCAGTCCAAGACACTTACTTTTTGGGGGCCCCTATTCTTTTCGTTCGTTCATTCATTCATTCAGAGACGGAGTTTCGCTCTTGTTGCCCAGCCTGGAGTGCAATGGCGCCATCTCGGCTCACTGCAGCCTCCTCCTCCAGGGTTCAAGCGATTCTCCTGCCTCAGCCTCCCAAGTAGCTGGGATTACAGGCATGTGCCACCATGTCCGGCCAATTTTGTATTTTTAGTAGAGACGGGGTTTCTCCATGTTGGTCAGGCTGCCCTCTAATTCGAGAACTCAGGTGATCCGCCCACCTCTCAAAGTGCTGGGATTACAGGCGTGAGCCACCACGCCTGGCCTCTATTCTATTTATGAGAAGAGCTCCATAATAATATCTCTACAATAGCAGAGATTAATTACCATGCAATAAACCAATCTCCTTTAATTACAAAATCTGATTTTACACAGGACAGTGATGGATGCCCAGTTTTTGACTACTTTTTCTAGTCGGCCATTGAGCCATTCTACCCAGTAAAATTTAAGTGGATATGTATATAAGATTCTTAGAAGGTTATTTCTAGGTATAGGTGACTCAGCTGTGAAGAAGTCTTTCCTGTTCTACCTTCCCTCCTTCCTGTCTGCAACTAAGACAAATCGAAGATGGCAGAGCAAAAGCAGTCATCTGATTCCTTGATGACTTCCTGGATCCACAGTATTAGTCGTGGATTCCCTAGCTCTGAACTTATTTTTAACTTACCCTCTTTAAACTACTCTTATTTTATGCTTTAACTTAATTCCGAAAGATTGTAGTCCCAAACATTACTTCTGGGTTTACAGTTAGACCCAAATACATGCCAGCTCATAAACATAAAAATAAGCTACAATTTCAATTTAAAATTATAGTAGACTAGCACAGTGGCTCACACCTGCAATCCTAACACTTTGGAAGGCTGAGGTAGGTAGATCACTTGAGTCCAGGAGTTTGAGAGTAGCCTGAGCAACATGGTCAAATCCCGCCTCTACAAAAGATACAAAAACTAGCCAGACATGGTGGCACACGCCTGTAGTCCCAGCTACCTCAGGGGCTGAGGTGGATCACTGGAGCCCAGGAGGTCAAGGCTGCAGTCAGCCATGATCATGCCACTGCACTCCAGCCTGGGTGACAGGATAAGACCCTAAGAGAGAAAAAAGAAAAAAAAAAAAAACCTATACCCCCAAAATATATGTACCAGTATTTTAAATAAAAGTAATTAAAGGGCTAGGAGCAGTGGCTCTTGCCTGTAATCCCAGCACTTTGGGAGACTGAAGCAGGCGGATCACAAGGTAAGGAGATGAAGACCATCCTGGCTAACACGTGAAATCCCGTCTCTACTAAAAATACAAAAAATTAGCCAGGCATGGTGGCGGGCGCCTGTAGTCCCAGATACCTGGGAGGCTGAGGCAGGAGAATGGCCTGAACCCGGGAGGCAGAGCTTGCAGTGAGCTGAGATTGCATCACTGCACTCCAGCCTAGGCGACAGAGCGAGACTCCGACTCTGTCTCAACAACAAAAAATGTAATTACAGTTAATGCAAATAATCACAATACAAAACATATTAAAAGGAGGAAAAAATGAGATAAATAATGGTCTTTGGCAGGAAAAATATAGGATAACAAGTCAACATTACTTAGCAGTTCTTGTAAACGCACAGTATTAATTAAAACTAAGATTAACTACCACCTAGTTAAGTACTCATACTAACCCAGTTTTGGGCTAAATATTCTTTCTTGTGAATATATTATCATAAAACTCCACTGGACAATAAGAAGGTAAGGTTAAAGTAGTAAATCAAAAAGAATGACTTCCAAATATCAATATTCAACCACTATTAGGTACTCTTTTAGAAATCCTGAAAGAAATAAGGCCATCAATCACTGATATTTTTATTCCATGGAAATCACAACTGTTTCCTATCATCTACTGGTTATGTGACCTCTGGAAAATTACTCAATCTCTCTAAAATAGTGACTAATAATTACATCTCAGGTCTATTGTGATGATTAAATAAAATATACATAAAGCACTCAATTCAGAGCTAACACGTAAGAAAGTCACAAATAGGCTGGGTGCAGTGGCTCACATCTGTAATCCCAGCATTTGGGAGGCCAAGGCGGGAGGATCACTTGAGTTCAGGAGTTCGAGACCAGCCTGGCCAACATAGTGAAACCCTGTCTCTACTAAAAATACAAATATTAGCTGGGTATGGTGGTAGACATCTGTAATCCCAGCTACTCGGGAGGCTGAGGCAGGAGAATCGCTTGAACCTGGGAGGCGTGGGTTGCAGGGAGCCAAGATCCCACCACTGCACTCCAGCCTGGGCAAGAGTGACACTCTGTCTCGATAAGATAAGACAAGATAAGACAAGATAAGATAAGATAGGATAGGATAACATAACATAAAATATAAAAAATAAAATAAAATAAATAAAGGAAGACACAAACAGTTATTTTTCACTTTGTTCAGTTTTTGAAATACTGTAAAACAGATTTTATATTTGTGATTTTCAATGCCTAGTATGTGAATTCTATTTTCAGTACAAATTTATTACTGTTCCCTTAAAATGAAAATAATTCAGTAGTAGCTTAATTTCAACTTAAAATCCAAAAAAACAGAAAAATTTCATTTGTCTTGCTTTAAGCAAAATGAATTCATAGAAAATCAAAATTGTTAAAATATTACCTGGATTCAAAGCAAAATTATCTATTAAACTCTTCCAAGCAATAAAAGCTATTTTTTTAATCATGGGTGCTCCACTACGAAATCCAAGTTCTTCTAGTTGCAACAGAGAATTGATGAAACTCCCACTTCGATGCAAGGTCTAAAAAAGGGAAAAATCATTAAGAAGTTATTTATCTGCATGAAACAGAATAATTGCTATCATTCCTTTATTCATTCAGTTAATAGATGCTCTTAGGACTTCATAATCTAATGGGGAGACAAAAGATAAATTATTCACAAACATAAAGAGATGTGTTAAATGTTAGGTATGTTAAAAGTCTTAGGAATTTAAGAAAATAAACTTTAAACACACATTCCAAACTCAAGACCAAAAAATATATAAAGTTTGAAGAAGCAGATAATGCGTAACACAGAACACTTCTAAAACATTAGAGAAAATTAGGAGAGTAGATAAATCCCAAACTTTATCAAAGCAATACCAAACAAAATATATGTTTATATTAAAGAATTAGAGAAAAAAGGTGTTGAACCCTGAAAATAATAAAAATAACCTTTCAAACAAACTGAAAGGAAAATTAAGGAAACATCTAATTTCATGGCTGTAAAAGAAACATTTTTAAAAAACAGTAGTATCTGCTAATAAAAAATAGTAAAAGTGAGATAAAAATCAAGAAAACTGAATAAGGTTTCTTTTTTCTGAGAGGGAGTCTCACTCTGTCGCCCAGGCTACAGTGCAGTGGTGCTATTTCGGCTCACTGCAGTCTCCTGGGTTCAAGTGATTCTCCTGCCTCAGCCTCCCAAGTAGCTGGGATTACTGGCTAATACTACCACGCCCAGCCAATTTTTGTTTTGTTTTGTTTTGTTTGCAATGGGAGTCTGGCTCTGTCACCCAGGCTGGAGAGCAATGGCTGGATCTCAGCTCACTGCAACCTCTGTCTCCTAGGTTTAAGCGATTCTCCTGCCTCAGCCTCCCAAGTAGCTGGAATTACAGGTGCATGCCACCATGCCTAGCTAATTATTGTATTTTTAGTTGAGGCAAGGTTTCACCATGCTGGCCAGGCTGGTCTCGATCTCTGGAACTCAGGGTGATCCGTCCACCTCGGCTTCCCAAAGTGCTGGGATTACAGGAGTGAGCCACCAGGACCAGTCTAATTTTTATATTTTTAGTAGAGATAAGGTTTTGCCATGCTGGCCAGGCTGGTATCTAACTCCTGACCTCAAATGACCCACCCGCCTGAGCCTCCCAAAGTGCTGGGATTACAGACGTGAGCCACCACAGCCAGCAGAAAACCGGATAGCTTCTGAATTACTTCCAAATATTATGTAAGATTTAAATGAGAAAACTATTAAACCAAAAGAAAAATATGAGCTTAGGAGGAAAAAAAAAATAGGCCAGGCACGGTGGCTCACACCTGTAATCCTAGCACTTTGGGAGGTCAAGGCAGGTGGATCACCTAAGGTCGGGAGTTCGAGACCAGTCTGACCAATATGGAGAAATCCCTTTTCTACTAAAAACACAAAAATCAGCCAGGCGTGGTGGCACATGCCTGTAATCCCAGCTACTCGGCAGGCTAAGACAGGAGAATCACTTGAACCCAGGAGGCCGAGGTTGCAGTGAGCCGAGATCGTGCTTGCACTCCAGCCTGGGCAACAAGCGTGAAACTCTGTCTCAAAAAGAAGAAAAAAAGGAAAATAAAGTACAAAATGGAAAAATGACAAGTAATGCATCACAAATAAAAAATTACATAAACACTAATGCTCCTAACAGGCTATAAACCACATATAATCTTAACACACTATAAACCAGTAACAAAAAAAAAAATGGAAGGCAGGGCGCAGTGGCTCACACCTGTAATCCCAGCACTTTGGGAGGCCGAGACGGGCGGATCACGAGGTCAGGAGATCGAGACCATCCTGGCTAACATGGTGAAACCCCGTCTCTACTAAAAATACAAAAAATTAGCTGGGCGTGGCAGGTGCCTGTAGTCCCAGCAACTCGGGAGGCTGAGGCAGGCAAATGGTGGGAACCCAGGAGGCGGAGCTTGCAGTGAGCCGAGATCACTCCACTGCACTCCAGCCGGGGTGACAGAGCGAGACTCTGTCTCAAATAAAATAAAAAAATAAAATAAAATAAAATAAAAAATGGATTAGAAAACAAAAAACATACAAGTTAGCTACAAGAGCTAAAGGAAATACTTCGTAACAGATCTAGCCCAAGAAGTTAGACACAAGATGAAAACTACAAAGCACTGCTGAAAGAAACTAAAGACCTAGGCCTGGCACAGTGGCTGACTCCTGTAATCCCAGCACTCTGGGAGGCCAAGGCGGGTGGACTGCTTTAGGTCATGAGTTTGAGACCAGCCTGGCCAACGTGGTAAAATCCCGTCTCTACTAAAAATACAAAAATGAGTCAGGCATGGTGGCAGGCGCCTATAATCCCAGCTACTCGGGAGGCCAAGGCAGGAGAATCACTTGAACCCAGGAGGCTGAGGTTACAGTGAGCCAAGACTGCGCCACAGCACTATAGCCAGAAAGACTCTGTCTCAAAAAAAAAAAAAAAAAAAAAAACCTAAACAAATGGAAAGACATCTGCTCATTGGTAGAAAGACTTAACATCAATGAAATGCTAACTACTCAAGGCATTATACGCAGATTCATCACAATCCCTACCATGATTTCAACTGTCTTTTTCACAGATAAAGAAGTCTATCGTCAAATTAACACGGAATTGCAAAGAGCCTCAAAAAGCCAAAACAGCCAGCGTGGTGGCTCACACGAGTAATCCCAACACTTTGGGAGGCCAAGGCGGGCAGATTACAAGGTCAGGAGTTCGAGACCAGCCTGGCCGATATGGTGAAACACCATCTCTACTAAAAATACAAAACTTCAGCCAGGCATGGTGGTGTGCAACTGCAGTCCCAGCTACTCAGGAGGCTGAGGCAGGAAAATCACTTGAACCCAGGAGGCGGAGGTTGCAGTGAGCTGAGATCACGCTGCTGCACTCCAGTCTGGGTGACAGGGAGAGTCTCCAGCTCAAGAAAAAAAAAAATTTTTTTTTAAATTAAAAGCCAAAACAATCCTGAAAAATAAGAAAACCAGACAACTCACACTGACTGACTTCCAAACGTAGTATAAAGCTACAGTAATTAATACATATGGTAACTGCATAAGGACAGCCATACATACTAACAGCACAGAATACTGAGCTTGGATATAAATCTTTGCACCTGTGTTCAAATGATTTTCAAAAGGCCACCAAAGGCCAGGTGCAGTGGCTCATGCCTGTAATCCCAGCACTTTGGGAGGTCGAGGCGGGTGGATCTCTTGAGCTCAGAAGTTCGAGACCAGCCTGGCCAATGTGGTAAAACCCCATCTCTAATAAAAATACAAAAAAGAAAAAAAATTAGCCGAGCAAGGTGGTGGGCACCTGTAATCCCAGCTACCTGGGAGACTGAGGCAGGAGAATTGCTTGAACCCAGGAGGTAGAGGTTGCACTGAGCCGAGATCATGCCACTGCACTGCAGCCTTGGCAACAGAGTTAGACTGTCTCAAAAAACAAAAAAAAAAGGGGTACCAAAAGGATTTAATAAAAACAACCTTTTCAATAAATGGTACTGAGGAATCTGAACATCTACACGCAAAAGGATGAACCTGGACTCTCACCTTACACCATATCCAAATATTCACTCAAAATGGTTCAAAGATCTATATTCAAGATCTAAAACTGGAAAATTCTTACAAGAACACATTGGGAAACAAAAATGACATTGGATTTGGCAACAACTTCATGAATATGATGTCAAGTATGAGCAATAACAAAAAATATACATAATATACCAAAATTAAAAACTGTGCAATGGATATTACCAAGAAAGCAAAAAAGAACCTATAGAACGGAAACAAATATTTGCAAATCACATAACTGATACGGGATGAATATCAAAAACATATAAAGAACTACAACTCAACAAAAATTCAAACCTACTCAAAAATGGACCAAGGACTTAGACATTTCTCCACGGACAATTAAAACAGCCAAGAACCAAGTGAAAAGATGTTCAACATCACTAGTAATCAGAGAAATGCAAATCTATACCAAATCAATCCCACTTCACATTCACTAGAATGGCTATCAAAAACAAAAAGGAAAATAAAAAGTGTTGGTGAGGATGTTAAGAAAGTGGAACCCTAGTGCATTACGGGTGGGAATGTAAAATGGTGCAGCTGCTACAGAAGAGTTTGGTGCTGGCTGGTCCAAGTGGCTCATGCCTGTAATCCAGCAAATTTGGAGGCTGAGGCAAGCGGATCACTTGAGTTGGAAACCAGGCTGAGCAGCATGGCAAAATCCCATCTCTACAAAAAATATGGAAAAAAAAAAAATTCAGCTGGGCATGGTGGTAGTCCCAAGTAATCGGGAGGCTGAGGTGGGAGGATGGTTTGAGCCTGGGAGACAGGTTGAAGTGAGTGAGGTTGTGCCACTGCACTCCAGCCTGGGTGACAGAGCCAGACCTTGTCTCAAAAAAAGAGAGTTTGAGGCTTTCTCAAAAAGTTCAACATAGAATTACTACATAACCCAGCAATTCCACTCTTAAACATATACCCAAAAAACTGAAAGCGGTAACTCTGACAGATTTGTACACTGGTGTTTACAGCAACATTATTCACAATAGCCAAAAGGTAGAAACAACCTAAATGTCTCTCAACAGATACACAAAATGTGTTATATACAATCACTCAGCCATAAGAATGCAACTTTAATATATGTTATGACATGGATAAATCTTAAAAACTTTATGCTGCCAGGCACGGTGGCACATGCCTGTAATCCCAGCACTTTGGGAGGCCGAGGTGGGCAGATCACGAGGTCAGGAGATCAAGATCATCCTGGCCAAAATGGTGAAATCCTTCCTGTCTCTACTGAAAACACAAAAATTAGCCGGGCATAGAGGCACATGCCTGTAGTCCCAGCTACTCAGTAGGCTGAGGCAGGAGAATTGCTTGAACCCACGAGGCAGAGGTTGTAGTGAGCTGAGATCACACCATTGCACTCCAGCCTGGGCGACAAGAGTGAAACTCTGTCTCAAAAAAAATAAAAAAACTTTATGCTTAGTGAAATAAGCCAGACACAGAGGAGCAAATATGTTATAATTTCACTTTTATGAGGTACCTAGAATAAGCAAATTCGTAGAGACTGAAAGTAGAACAAAAGGGTGATGTCTGGGTGGGGGAGGAGGGCACAGGGAGTTTACTGCTTAATGGGTACAGTTTTTGTTGGGGATGATGCACAAGTTTTGGGTATAGATAATGGTGACGCTTACAACATTATGAATAGATTTAATGCCATTGAATTCTTCATTTACAAATGGTTAGAACACAATAAAAGCAGCACACCCCCTACCACCTAAAACCTGCTTAATCATTGAACATACAGTTGATTCTCGCTCATTATTCATAGTAGTTATGGTTTTCTATTATATAAAATAGCCTGGAAACTAAATTAGCAAATACTGAGCAATCACTCCCATGGGAAATACACAGTTAGGTTTCTTTGAGTCTATGGACACACTTTTGTCAGCTGTTCAATATATAACCTGTTTAACATCTATCTATTAGAAGATATTTTACATTACTGAATCACTAACATCAAATTCACAGCCAGTAGCTCTATAAATCGTGCCTGAACAAAGTTTATTTTCATCATTGGGTATATCACAGCCTTCCTTTGCTTAGGAACACAAACTAGACAGCATCTGGACCCAGGCTTTGGGTCCCAAATTTAACCAGTAAACCACCAGGAAAAGCACAGAAAAGTGAAAAATGTGGCATTACAGGGATTATAAAAAGGACACCTGTTTAAGGTATGAGAACTAAAACAAAAAGGCAGAGCGTAACTTTGCTTGACCTCAGCTGGAAACACGCACATTGTGACTCCAATTCTTTGCCACCCTGGGTGTCTACAAATGATGGCAAAAGCAATGCAAGTACTGATTTCAGATTTACAAATGAATTTTAGTAAGCATGAAATAATGAGCATCAGCTGTACAAAGGAAATAATGAGCATCGAGTGTACAAAGAAAAGGTAAGAAAATAAAGAGTCCAGCATGTAAATATTGTGGACTGTTCATTAACTGGGCACTTACCCTTCCAAGTAGTTTGACAAACAAAGGCCATAATTTTAACACGTAAGTCTCATTTTTACTCATAAATAGCTTCTGGAGTTCTGAGATTAATTTCTGCAAACAAAAGCAATTAATTTACCAAACAGACTCTTTGAAAAAAAAAAAATCCAATATCAAAGTCTAGGAATAATTTTCAAAAACCAGTTTTCTCCATGATAAAAATATTACCCAACCCAAGGCCAGGTGCGGTGGGTCAAGCCTGTAATCCCAGCACTTTGGGAGGCCAATGCAGGCAGATCACCTGAAGTCAGGAGTTCAAGACCAGCCTGGCCAATACAGTGAAGCCCCATCTCTACTAAAAATACAAAAATTAGCTGGGTGTGGTGGCAGGCGCCTGTAATTCCTACTACTCGGGAGGCTAAGGCATGAGAATTGCTTGAACCCAGGAGGCGGAGGGTGCAGAAAGCAGAGAACGTGCCACTGCACTCCAGCCTGGGTGACAGAGCGAGATTGTCTGAAGAAAAAAAAAAAAAATTACCCCTCCCAAAAAACTCCACAAGAAAAGCTGAAGCATAGAGCAAATGTGAAGGAGTTTTTACAGTAAATGCTCTAATACAAACACCCAGATTCTATCATTAACACTTGTTGGTCTTATCACCTATCTGGCCATCCTACCATCCATCAATCCAACTTTTTTCCTAACAATATACTTTACCCTAAAAATGTCAGCATGCATATCATTAACTAGTTTAAATGGCACTGTATTAATATTTTCACACTAATAATGAAAAAATACATTAATAGCTTCATAATCAACAAACGTGAAATAATTTTTAGCTCAAATTTATATAAAGAATTTCATATATGCTTTGTTGCAAGCTTGATAAACGGGTTACAAAAGGGATTTTCTGGTCAGGCACGGTGGCTCATGCCTGTAATCTCAGCACTTTGGGAGGCTGAGGCAGGCAGATCACAAGGTCAAAAGTTCGAGACCAGCCTGGCCAATATGGTGAAACCCCATCTCTACTAAAAATACAAATATCAGTCGGGCATGGTGGCAGGTGCCTATAATCCCAGCTACTCCTGCTGAGGCAGGAGAATCACCTGAACCCAAGAGGTGGAGACTACAGTGAGCTGAGACCACGTCACTGCACTCCAGCCTGGGCAACAATCACGAAACTGTCTCAAAAAAAAAAAAAAATTTATATGTATATATATGTTACTAAAAAATGAATTCATCAGAATAAAGCTATTTATGAAGACACTCGAGTTACTTTGTCATACTGAACATTACCAAGAAGTCTTCTGCATTTTAAGCAAGTAAAATCCCAGGTTTTAGGGGCTGGGTGTGGTGGCTGACGCCTGTCATCCCAAAACTTTGGGAGACTAAAGTGGGAGGACTGCTTGAGCCCAGGAGTTCAAGATCTGCTTGGTTAATATAGTGAGACCCTGTCTCTTAAAACAAAAAATAAAACAAGGCCTTCAAATATGGCTTTCCATGTAACCTAGAGTAAAAAATCCGTCCTTACAATGGTTCCCGCCATGGTCCTATGTGATTGGGCCCTCTTTTCCTCTCTCTAATTCACTCCACTACTGTCATACTGCCCAGTGTTCCCAGAACACCAACCAGGTACACAACCATTAGAGACGGGCCTTTTGCCCTCATGCTTCTCTTGTCTGGTATGAAGTTACCCTACATTATCCACATGGGTAACTCCTCTGCCTTCAAATCACTGTTCAAATGTCCTTTCCTTTGCCTTCTCTGACCACCTTACATTCCTTTCTCACGGCACTCTCCAGTCCTTGCTCTTCTCCTTAGCGCTCTTCACTTACTACACTATGTACTTAATTATCTCTCCCACAAGAAAATAAGCTCCATCAAGCCTCTTTTGTTCACTGCTATATTTACAGCGCCTGCAACAAAGCACTACATATATCAGATGCCCAGTAAATATGTTACAAGAACAATGGTTAGAAAACCTAAAACCTGTGGCAAGTAATAACTAGAAAACTATAGAGACTAGGTAAGTTTATGTACATTAAATTTGTATCTCCTAGGATTATACAGTAACAACCCAAACATGAGTGAATCAGTTAATGCTCTCCCTCTTTCAGCAATACAATTCCTATTTCCTATTTATTGGGAACGAAGTAAAATGTCTGGATTTTAGTAACAATAGATAGCTCCCCTCCTTACTACTATGTAATAAGCAAGGTGCCTATGCTAATTTATGCAATTCTTAATGTTGTGATTCAAAGCTAAAATCCTAGCTCATAGTGCAACTATACCAATATGCCCAGATTTTTTTTTGGGGGGTGGGGACAGGCTCTCACTCAGCCAGGCTAGAATGCAGTGGTGAGATCATAGCTCATTGCAGCCTCAAATTTCTGGTCAAGCAATCCTCCCGCCTTAGCCTCCCAAGCATCTGAGACTACAGGCGCATGCCACCACGCCCAGCTAATTTTTAAGATATTTTGTAGAGATGGGTCTCACTCTGTTGCCCAGATGGGTCTGGAACTCCTGGCCTCAAGCAATCCTCCCACCTCAGCCTCCCAGCCTCCCGCATTGGGACTACAGGTGAGAGCCACTATACCTGGCCCCCAGACTGAATTTTAAGCTTAGTGCAAAACCTTCTGATGCAGTATCCAGAAAATTCTTACATAAAAGAACACTCACAGTAGTCATAAGCTGCTCTGTAATAGATGCTATTTCTTGCTGTTTCTGAAGCAATAATGGCATTCCCATCTCCAAAGCAGTTGCTCCCCGCAAATGTACCTTTTGTGCTGAATGAACCACTAAAGGTATGACCAGTTTTGCCCACCTCACTGCCTCTTCTCCCATTTGAGTTGGGGCTTGTTCAATTAGCCTATAATAAAGAAATCAACGAATAATTAGCGTGACGTCACGTTTTAAGTCTTAACAAGCAGTAAAATATGTGACACACAGAAATATACACAGTACGGCCCATTTGTTTTAGAATATATACAAATACGCATATGCACACAAGAAATAGATACAATTTTTACTAATTTGCACATTATTAATTTTGTAAATTTTTTTTAAAGAACTAATCTTGTCTTAAGATTGAAATATTACAGTCACCCCTCAGTATCCATGGGGTACTGGTTCTAGGACCTCACAATAATGCTCAGGTCTGATATAAAAAGGACGGTATAGTCATGCACCACAAACAAACGTTTTGGTTAAAAACGCAGCACATTCACAATAGTGGTCCAGTAAGATTTTAAGGGACCTGACAAGTTCCTATCACCTAGTGACATTGTAGCTGTTGTAACATTGCAGTGCAATACATTATTCATGTTTCTGATAACAATGGTGTAAACCAACAAATCTACTGCACTCTCATTCACAAAAAAGTACAGCACAATTATATACAGGACATTACTGTACTATTAAGATGATAAGAAATGACCGGCCAGGTGCGGTGGCTCACACCTGTAATCTCAGCACTTTGGGAGACCGAGGCGGGGGGATCATGAGGTCAGGAGATGGAGACTATCCTAACATGGTGAAACCCCGTCTCTTCTAAAAATACAAAACTTAGCTGGGCGTGGTGGCACTTGCTTGTAATCCCAGCTACTTGGGAGGCTGAGGCAGAATAGCTTGAATCCGAGAGGCAGAGGCTGCAGTGAGCCAAGACCTCACCACTGTGTTCCAGCCTGGCGACAGAGCAAGACTCCGTCACACACACAAAAAAATAGTAATAAAAAAAAAATTTTTTTAAATGACTATGTTACCGGTTTATGTATATACCACACTATAATTTTTATTATTAGAGTTTACTCCTACTTCTATTTTTAAAAAGTTAACTGTAAAGTAGCCTTGAAGGGTCCTTCGGCAGATACTCCAGAAGGCAGCATTAACCACAGATGACAGCTCCATGCATGTTATTGCCCTTGAACAAGTTTTAGTATGACAAGATGTGGTGGTGGGAGACACTGATAAGGATCCTGACCCTGCAAGAGGCCCTAGGCTGATGTGTTATGTTGTTAACCAAAAAGTTATGAAAGTCAAAAACAAATAAATAAATTAAAAATTAAGGCTCCTAGAATAAGGATTTAACGAGGGAAAATAATTTTGTACAATTGTATGTTTGTGTTTTAAGCTAAGTATTCTTCTTTTTTTTTTTTTGAGACCAAGTCTCTCTGTCACCCAAGCTGGAGTGCAGTGGCACGATCTCAGCGCACTGCAACCTCTGCCTCCTGGGTGCAAGTGATTCTCATGCCTCAGTCTCCCATATAGCTGAAGATTACAGGCACACATCACCACGCCCAGCTAATTTTGTATTTTCAGTAGAGATGGGGTTTCACCATGTTGACGAGGCTGCTCTCACGCTGCTGACCTCAGGTAATCTGCCCACCTGGGCCTCCCAAAGTTCTGGGATTACAGGCATGAGCCACTGTGCCCAGCCAAAGCTAATTATTCTTACAAAAGTCAAAAAGTTTTAAAACTTTAAAGTCTAAAGTTACAATAGGCTGGCCAGGCACAGTGGTTCACGCCTGCAATCCCAGCACTTTGGGGGGCTGAGGTGGGTGGATCACCTGAGGTCAGGAGTTCAACACCAGCCTGGCCAACATGGCAAAATCCCATTTCTGCTAAAAATACAAAAATAAGCCGGTCGTGGTGGCGAGCGCCTATAATCCCAGCTACTCAGGAAGCTGAGGCACAAGAATTACTTGAACCTGGGGGGTGGAGGTTGCAGAGCGCCGATATCACCCCACTACACTCCAGCCTGAACAACAGTGTGATTGTCTCAAAAAAAGTTACAGAAAGTAGAGACTAATTTATTTTTTAAATGTTTTTATAGATTTAGTGTAGCATAAGTGTACAGTCTTTATGAATAATCTACAATAGTGCACAGTAACATCCCAGACCTTCACATTCCCTCATCACTCCTTCACTGACTCACCCAAAGAAACTTTAGTCCTAAAACCTCCATCCGTGGTAAGCATCAGATACAGGTGTACCATTTTTTAATCTTTTTTATCATATTTTTACTGTACCTTTTCTGTTTAGGTACACAAATAGTATTGTGTTAGAAGTGCCTACAATATCCAGTACAGTAATACACTGTACAGGTCTGTAGCCTGGGAGCAACAGGTTGTACCATGCAGCCTAGGTATATAGTAGGCTCTCCCCTCTAGGTTTGTGTAAGTCCACTCTATGTTTGCACAATGATGAAATTATATAATGATGCATTCCTCAGAATGTATTTCCATCATTATATGACACGACTGTATTTGCATATAACTTATGCCCATCTTCCCCTATACTTTAAATCATTTCTAGATTACTGATAATAGCTAATACAATGTAAGTGCTAAGTAAGTAGTTGTTAAACTGTACTGTTTAGGAAATAATGACAAGAAAATCAAAGTCCGTACATGTTCAATACAGATGCAATTTTTCTGAGACTTTCAACCCTCAATTGGTTAAATACAAGGATGCAGAACCTACAAAGGGCCAACTGTATTACTTATTGTTATGCTAAATTCATCATTGTTATAGAAGAGGATAGCCAGAGAACGATGACATAATCTTAGCATCAATCAGAGCATTCAACAGTGGGCAAGTTAAAGCAAGTAACTCAACAAGAAAACTTTAAAGAACAAAAAACAGGGAAGACAGAAATCATGTCATCAAAGAGTTTACACTTAAAAAAAAAAAGAGTTTATGCTGTTGGCGTGCCTGTTATAACAAAAATGAAGAAGGTACTCTTCTATTCCCTGCTAAACACTGATTACCTTTCTAAACAACCCCTAAGCCCACTTATGAGTTTACATTATTTTTAAAACCTTACAACAAGCTTTAACAGAGATATTTTTCAAACCCGAACTGTGTATGTTACTAGCAGGAACATAACCAAGACTTCACCTTGAACATGGTCCCAGTAAAAATTTTAAACACCTAGTAACCCATACACATCTACTTCCATCTTCTTTCTGTTACTTCTTGTCCTTGAGTCTTTTGGTGTAAAAGACATTTCCCCCTTTCAATGTCTGTCTCTCATTTAAATTCCAAAAGCCCTCTCCCCTTCAGCTAAACTTATGAAAACTATTCTTCAATTTGCACAGCATCCAAATGCATACCTTATGATAACATTTAACGCTTCAAAATCAACAACAGCAGAATGCGTCTCTCCTTTATTAAATAGTATTTCTAATGAATCAATTATACTGGATACCTAAAAAACAAACCAAATAAATACAAATGAAATAAGCCTGAACTGTTTTTATTGGCATTATAGTTGTTTTTTAATTGGCATATAGTTAAGACGGCATACCCAAAAACTATACTCACCATTTTGCCAACCACGTCAGAGGGAAATGTCTGCTTAGATATCACCCAAAGTGCTCTGGTACGTACATTTTTGTCTGAACTCTTAATGGTATCATTCAATTTTGAAAGCAATTCTAGAGCATTTGCCTCTGAAAAACAAGCAGTTTTAATTTTGTATAGAATAGTTGATACTCTTTAAAGTCTCAAATATAAAACTAGAGAAAACAATATACTCATCAATCATAAAATTAAAAGTATATCCAGAGAATAGATCAGAGAACCAATGCTGATACCAAACTTCTCCCCAAAACACAAAATTCAGATTAGAGGGGAAGGTATACTGAGAGAAAATAAACAACAGACACAAAATCAGACTTTCTTGTGCAACTGAAGTAACTACAGATATCACTGTAGGTTTGAACATACAAGACAATTTTTGGTAAGATGTTTTCAATCCTGCATCTCTGCTCCAAAATGAACAACTCCTGCTTTAGGTTGTTAACACTTCCATGTATAAAAAAGAGCAAGCAGCAGCTTTTCCCTCAAAAACAGATGGTAACAACTTTGACATCTTTATTCCTAACTTTCCTTCTCTAAAGAGTTTCCTTTACAATGGAAATCATCTAACTATGGAACAACAATGCAGACTACTTGAAAACTTAGCATTAGGTTCTGTGCTTTTATTACCACTTTTAGTTCCAAATTATCCCACATTTATCATTATGTCAAAGAACTTTTCAATTCAGCATATTCCTTAGTGAATATGCCTGAATAAAAATTTCCATTTTTACAGCAATCATGTTTAAATACCCTTTTTATTTTATTTTTGTTTGAGATGGAGTTTCACTCTTCCTTCCCAGGCTGGAGTGCAATGGCACCATCTTGGCTCTCTGCAACCTCCACCTCCCGCATTCAAGCGATTCTCCTGCCTCAGCCTCCTGAGTTGCTGGGATCACAGGCATGCGCCATAATGCCCGGCTAATTTTTTTTGTATTTTTAGTAAAGATGGGGTTTCTCCATGTTGGCCAGGCTAGTCTTCAACTCCTGACCTTAGGTGATCCGCCCGCCTCAGCCTCCCAAAGTGCTGGGATTACAGGCATGAGACACCGCACCCAGCAAATACCCTTATTTTTTTTATTTATTTATTTTTTTTTTTTGAGACAGTCTCGCTCACTCTCCCAGTCTGGAGTGCAGTGGGGTGATCTCAGTTCACTGCAAGCTCCGCCTCCTGGGTTCATGCCATTCTCCTGCCTCAGCATCCCGAGTAGCTGGGACTACAGGCGCCCGCCACTACGCCCAGCTAAGTTTTTGTCAAATACCCCTTATTTTTATGAGCAAATTTTGTAGTATCAAAGTTAGAGCTACGTGTAGGTGATGATAATCTAAACATTCTTTCCTAAAAGCAAACCTTAAACTACAGGTTCTGAAACTAATCCAGAGATAATAGTACTTTTAACAGCATCAAATTATACTTAAAATTTATACTTTATACTCTAAAACTATTGACAGTCATAAGAAATTTATCTACCTGATAATTCTGAGGTAATTTTGGGATTATATAAGCAAAACCCCAGGGCTTGTAGAGCAGCACTACTCAGCTCCGAGTTTTGACTGGAAATGTGAGTCTACAAAAACAAAACCACATTTATTACAAACAAGCACAACTGTAAATCAATCTTTAGAAAGCAGAAGTCAATTATAGAACAAACAAATTCATCACATTTTACTCCAACAAATCCTTGAGAATATGCATAAAAAACAAAAATAAACAAGGAATAAAATCAGAAGGCCATGTGTACAGTTTGGCAAAGAAAGGAGAGGAAACTGGATCAAGAGCAACTGAATGAAGATAAAGGATATCTCTACACCTATGAAAGCAAAGAAAAAGAGGTCAACAGATGAAAAATGCTAAAGACATAACAGGGAAAAGGGAGTAAGGCCCTTCCACTGAGTAAACAAGAGACTCAAATGCAAAAGCTAACATCCTAACTTTAGAGGGGAGTGACATCTCTTCCTCCAAGACTGGGAGAAGGAAGGGGTTAGAATGTAACATTTATAAAGTATCTATTATTATCTCAATTAGTAGTTATATAAAACAATTTTTTAAACCTTACTTTATACATAAGAGAATTTCAATCCATGTCAATCTAGAAATTGTTTTTTTTTTTTTGGAGACAAGAGTTTCACTCTTGACCAGGTTGGAGTGCAATGATGTAATCTCAACTCACTGCAATAATCTCTCACTGTAACCTCCGCTTCCCAGGTTCACGAGTAGCTGGGATGACAGGCGTGCGCCACCATGCCTGGCTCATTTTTTGTATTTTTAGTAGAGATGGGGGTTTCACCATGTTGGCCAGGCTGGTCTCGAACTCCTGACCTCAGGTGATCCACCCGCCTCAGACCTCCCAAAGTGCTGGGATTGCAGGCGTGAGCCACCTTGCCTGGCTGTCAATCTAGAATTGAAAGTCCAACTCATAGTATTTATGTAAAAGCTATAAAAGGCCAAATCTGTCAAAGAGGATCTCAGTATGTTTACTTTTACCCTGTACCCCATTTCCTTGTACCATTTCCTACTCCAAAGGGATTTATCTTCAAAATCCCCCATATCTGTTTGAATCAAATATCCAAGGAATCCTCAAATTCCTGAGCAGGAGAATAGCAAATGTTAATGGTTAAATATATGAGCAGATACTTCTCTGCAGTGTCTTCTATATTTACAAAACGAAGCCAAAAAATTCAAACCCTAGAGTACAGAATGTAAGGGATATAGTACAGCAACCAGGTGTAAGCAACTAAGTAAGGCTTAATACTTTGAGAGCTACTACTATATCTCCTGGATAATAGCTAGTAAATGTCTGTGATTAATTTTCATTAAACTTACTTGAAAGTGTTCCTTAACAATAATGTGTCTCATTTTCAAGAATGTTGTGGATTCCTAGACACAATCCTAGCTGAACTCCAAACACAACACAGAAACATGTTCTACTTTACCTGGTATGGTTACTACTCTGAAAGAATTCAATTATCCTTTCATTGCTTAAAATTGCTATTGTCCTATTATCAACCTTCCACGTGTATCCAAATAATTTCAGGTACAAATCCTATTTACAAACAATGCAACTTGACTCAAAATGTATGCAACAAGACTGGGCCCAGTGGCCAACCAACATGGAGAAACCCCGTCCCTACTAAAAATACGAAAAAAAATTAGCCGGGCATGGTGGCGCATGCCTGTAATCCCAGCTACTTGGGAGGCTGAGGCAGGAGAACAGCTTGAACCTGGGAGGTGTTCAAGCCACTGCACTCCAGCCTGGGCAACAAGAGCAAAACTCTGTCCCCCGCCAAAAAAAAAAAAAACCAAAAAAAAAGTATGCAATAGAGTTCCTGATCCTATAAATGCTCAATATACGAAAGTGCATGTCTTTACATCGAATTACAACAATGTGGAATATGACAATAAAGAAAATGGAATAAACACCGATATTAAGTAACTAGCACACAATAAAGTTTCTGCTTACACAAAAAAAGTTGATGACTATGACAACACCAAGAGTAGGCAGTATCTCTGTTAATACTTAGCCAAAAATCACGTTAAAATGTACAATACGTGTCTGGATGAAACACTTGTTTAAAGGCACACAGCTGGGCACGGTGGCTCACACCTGTAATCCCAGCACTTTGGGAGGCCAAGACGGGCGGATCACCTGAAGTCAGGAGTTCAAGACCAACCTGGTCAACATGATGAAACCCCATCTCTACTAAAAATATTAGCCGGACGTGGTGAGGGCATGCCTGTAATCCCAGCTACTCAGGAGGCTGAGGCAGGAAAATCACTTGAACATGGGAGACAGAGGTTGCAGTGAGCTGAGATTGTGAAACTGCACTCCGGCATGGGTGACAGAGCAAGATCTGCCTGAAACAAACAAAAAGCATAAAAGTCGGGCACGGTGGCACCTTCTTGTAATCTCAGTTACTAAGGAGGCTGAGGTGGGAGGATCGTTTGGACCCAGGAGTTCGAGACTGGCTTAGGCAACCTATCAAGATCCCCACCTCAATAATTAAAAACAAAAATAAAAGCACAAGAACAAGGTCATAATAAAACCACAAAATATTTTTAAAAAAAGGAACAAGGTCATAAAAATAAGAACTCAAAGAAACATTGGAGATAAAGTTCAACTTTTTCATTCTAAAAACAAGAAAATTTAAAATATGTTAAGGATGGTCAGGAAGCCACTGAGTAGGCAAGTGAAGACACGAACACAGCTCCATATGTATGATGTCAAACATCATTTCCCTAAGCAAAAAAGATAACAGTTGTAGCAAAAACTGAGGGTGAATGAGGAAAAAGAAATTAATGCTACCTACAGAGTAGACCAAAGACAACTGTAATTTTAAAATCACTTACTTAGATGTAGATTCCCAAAGGAAAGAAAACAGGTTAATCTCTGATCACTGCTTTCAAGAGCACAAACTCAGATTCAAGTGCCCTTAGGCAACTTAGGCAAATTAAATTAATTTCTTCACCTGCAAAGTGATCATTAAGAAATAATCTCATGGAACTATGGAGAGTTAAGTGATAAAGCATGTAAGGTAATTAAGAAAGTACCTGAGAAGCTTTAAGTAACAATAAAGAGTATTATAATCAGTATTACTGCTGTTATATTTTAGATTCAAAGCTTTTGAGTCAACCGGCAAAACTTTTAAAAACCACCAAAAGTGTCTCAGCAAGGTGGCTCACGCCTGTAATCCCAACACTTTGGGAGGCCGAGGAAGGAGGATCGCCTGAGGTCGGGAGTTCAAGACCAGCCTGACCAATATGGAGAAACCTCTTCTCTACTAAAAATACACAATTAGCCGGGGTGGTGACGGATGCCTGTAATCCCAGCTATTCAGGAGGCTGAGGCAGGAGAATCGCTTGAACCTGAAAGGCGGAGGTTTCAGTGAGCCAAGGCCGAGCCACTGCACTCTCTCTGGCAACAAGAGCGAAACTCCACCGCAAAACAACAACAACAAAAAAAACAAACTACCAAAAGTGAAAAACTATTTAACAAACAGATACATACCTTTAAAACTTTGTACAGCCGAGGAAGCTTTTTCTCGATTTCTATAATTACTTCTTTTCCTTCTTCTCCAGTCATACGACTTAAAAAGCAGGAAGAACACAAGTTTAGGTAGTTGACGGGGGAAAAAAAAAACTCCCTAAAATACATGCACCACCTTTTTAAAAATTACTTTCTAACTCTTGTAAATGAATTAACCCAGTAGGTAAAGTCCTTAAAGGCATATAGAATATATAATGCAATATATATCAGAAGTGAAAGTAGAAAACTCTTCAGAATAACATTTTACATCCGTTACACGCAAGTTGTGATAGCCTGACTCCAAAAAGACAGAACGGGGATCCCTATCCCTAGTTACTAACGATTTACTAAGCCTTTACAAAAGGTTTTACAAAAGTTTAGTACATTTCTATGAAAATTACTTTGAAGCATTTTGCAATTAATAAAAATCAGTTTATGGCTGTTAAAAAAAAAAAAAAAAAAACTCCGGGTAGCCACATTTTCCCAACACATCGGAGGTTTACACTGAAAACCCCTCCTCCAACAACTACTTCCAAGCGAAACTTTTAAAAATCCCTCGCTTGCAAAACACGTGCAAGCTCCCTCGTTCCAAACACACACCTCAAGCGCACCAGCAGCAGTACCCAGGAACGTCACCTAGGATACATCTCCCCCGCCCCACAACGCGTCCGCGACTCGGGTGTCCTCACATTTGCCAGACTTCTAGAACTCATATTCATTCTACGCGCCCCTCCCAACCACCTTCTTTCTCCCCAGTCTAGAGCGCTCCCCCCACCCAGCAACGCCCCGTGGCGGACCTCACCTGGTCAGACTCAGGTAAGCGTCAGTCTGCCCTCCATGGGAGGCAGAAGGGTCTTCCAAAGTCTCCAACAGCGGCGCGAGGGGGCTCTGACCCCTGGCCGTCATGTCGGCCACCCTGAGGCCCGAACCGGAAGAGGAGAAAATCCAGTGACCGATGGAAACAGCCCCGCGGCGGCCGTGTGAGTCCGGCCCTCACACCCGCACGCCCGCCCCGGCCTCACAGCCACGCCGCGTCTGCACCCCAGGCCTCCGAAGCACCAAACCCCAGCGCGAACCTCCTCCGGCGCCCGGCACCAGGAACCTGAGGCCACGCCACATTCGGGCCTGGGCCCGCTCCCGCCACCACTTTCCCGGGCAGCTTTCAACAGAGGGAGGAGATCGGCAGAGGGCGGGAGAAGCCCGGGGAACGAGGCATCTCGCCGCGAGGGGGCGGAGGGTGGGCAGACTAAGGGCTCCCCGCGGCCTATCACTGTGACCCCGATATTTATCCCACCTAGGAAGATCAGGACAGGGTCCTCTCCGCCTCTGCCCCGCAGCACCCGGACGCTGCCAGAGCTCGACTGTCCCTGCTCCGGCTGTTTACTCACGCGTGCGGCGCTCTCCCTCCTAGACCAAGATGGCGGCGGGGCGGGCCCAGGAGTGCGCGGGAGTAGGTTAGGCCTGGCGGGAGAAGTTCGAGCCAATCCAACAGTCAGCGGCGCACCTGACTTATCGATCGCATCGCTTCCCTGCCCAGCTGCCGTGTCTCGCCCCGCTGGTCAGCATCAGGTGGTGGTGTTTTGCCTAAGGCGAGAGACTTGAAATTCAAAATGTGACTTAATTGCGCACACTCACTAGACTGAACTTAGTAGACCTTTAGACTAAGTGTTCAAACTCCAAGTCCAGTGCTTGTTGAAGTTTTAGCTACAAATCAGTTAGCAAAAGGAGATAACGTACTGTTAGGTTTAAGACTAAGAGCTGGCCGGGCGCAGTAGCTCACACCTGTAATCCAAGCACTTTGGGAGGCCGAGGTGGGCGGGTCACCTGAGGTCAGGAGTTCGAGACCAGCCTGGCCAACACATGGTGAAACCGCGTCTCTACTTAAAAAAAAAAAAAATACAAAAATTAGCTGGGTGTGGTGGCGCACGCCTGTAGTCCCAGCCACTTGGAAAGCAGAGGCAGAAGAATCGCTTGAACCCGGGAGGCGGAGGTTGCATTGAGCCGAGATCACGCCACTGCACTCCAGCCTGAGCGAGAGAGTAAGATTAAGACTCCGTCTCTCAAAAAAAAAAGAAGAGGCCGGGCGCGGTGGCTCAAGCCTGTAATCTCAGCACTTTGGGAGGCCGAGACGGGCGGATCACGAGGTCAGGAGATCGAGACCATCCTGGCTAACACGGTGAAACCCCGTCTCTACTAGAATACAAAAAAAATTAGCCGGGCGTGGTGGCGGGCGCCTGTAGTCCCAGCTACTTGGGAGGCTGAGGCAGGAGAATGGCGTGAACCCGGGAGGCGGGGCTTGCAGTGAGCTGAGATCCGGCCACTGCACTCCAGCCTGGGCAACAGAGCCCGACTCCGTCTCGAAAAAAAATAAAAAAAGAAGAAGAAAAGAGCTGTATATCAAGAAGGTCTAGATTCCAGCTCTGGTTCCACGTGACTTTAGCAAGTTAATTAACCTATGCCTCAATTTCCTCCTCTATAAAACAGGGCTTTTAATAGGTGAAGTGAGAAAAGGTTGGAGAGGCCAATGGTTCTCAAGTCTTAAGCGTACATAACAATGGCCTGGGGATATTCGTTATTAAACTGCAGCTTCCTGGGCCCCGCCTTTATGCATTGTAATTCAGTAGATTTAGGTAGCTCCCGAGGATGTGCATTCTTCTCTTAGGCCCCTGGGGGGTTGAAGGGTGGGATTTGGCCCGGGCTTCTTCCCTAGAGACACGTCGGTAAACACAATGACAGTCATTTATCCTTACTGTTAATATGCTGCTCCTCTTTTCTTTTTCTTTTTTTTTTACATTTCTTTTCTTTTTTTTTTTTTTGAGACGGAGCCTCCTTCTTTCGCCCATGCTGGAGTGCAGTGGGCTATCTAGGCTCACTGCAACCTCTGCCTTCAGGGTTCAAGGGAGTCTCTGCCTCAGCCTCCGGTGCAGCTGGGATTACAGACGCCCGCCACCACACCCAGCTAATTTTTGTATTTTTAGTAGAGACGGGGTTACACCATTTTGGCCGTGCTGGTCTCGAACTCCTGACCTCGTGATCCGCACGCCTCGGCCTCCCAAAGTGCTGGGATTACAGACTTGAGCCACCGTGCCGGGCTGTATGTGGTTTTTTTATTGTCTGCCTCTACCCATTAGAATATAAATTCTGTGAGAACAGGGATTTTGCTTTTTTTTTTTTTCCCCCATAATTTCCCGTTAATAATTAAAGGACTGGGTGGGGGGGTCATGTTGCTTGTATTTCTTTCATATGTATGGTTCTTTGATCTTCCAAAAATGTTATGTTTTAAATTTTATTATTTTTAAAGACAAGGCCTTGCTCTGTTGCCTGGGCTGGAGTGCAATTGGTGGTGTGATCATGATTTACTGCAGCCCTGAATTTCTTGGGTTCAGATGATCCTCCTGCCTCAGCCTTATAAGTAGCTCAAAAATGTTATGTAAGATTTTTTTGTTGTCATTCCTGTGCCTAAAATACTATGGCCATTCCCATCAGCAACAGGATGGATTTCAAAACTTTTGACATAACATGCAAGCCTACCATGATTGGGCCACTGCTCGTTCTTCATCTCCAGATTACTCCCACTTCATCAGATTCTGAAGTTTGCTAAGATCGCCAGCTTCTCTGTGTCTTTGAAGACTTTTATTTACAGCATGTATTTAGAATATTAATTACCTTCTTCAAGAGTAATAAATAAGAGTCAGGTGGTTCACACCTATAATCCCAACACTTTGCAAGGCTGAAGCAAGTGGATCACCTGAGGTCAGTTCAAGATCAGCCTGGCTGATATGGTGAAACCCCTTCTCTACTAAAAATACAAAAATCAGCCGGGCGTGGTGGTGCACGCCTGTAATCCTAGCTACTCAGGAGGCTGAGGCAGGAGAATCGCTTGAACCTGGGAGGCGGATTCAAGCCAAGATTGCGCCACTGCATTCCAGCCTGGGCAACAGAGTGAGACTCTGTCTTAAAAAAAAAAAAAAAAAAAAGAGTCGACTAAAATCACACCTTTTTGTGAAATCTTTCCCTCATCTACTATCCAAACACACACATTCTCTTCATGGAGAATTAAATGCTCCTGCCTCCCTGCTATCATGCTATTGATCTGATAAAATGAGTATCTCATTAATTTATTGTTGTTTGGTTATAGGTGTTTGAGTGCAGTGGCAGTGGCAGAGTTGACAGGTAGCCTGAGGGGGATTAGTTCCATATAAATTTCATATAAATTTCTATAGAAATGTTTATAGCTACCCTCCTGGATCTGCTACCTTTGGGCAATAAATTCATAGTACCTAGCACTCAATAAATATAATCTGAAATAATTTGTTCATATATTAATTCATCCATCCTTTCATCCATTCATCCAACTAATACACAATTTCTATCTTTCCCTCTCTAAATCCTACATCTCTTCTCCCCAGATCATCTTCCCTTTCTAGATGAAAAGCCTTATATCTGCAATCCAATATTCCTTTCTAACTTCCTCATTCATGTTTTTTTTGTTTTGTTTTGTTTTGTTTTGTTTTGAGACAGAGACTTGCTCTGTCACCCAGGCTGGAATGCAGTGGTGCAGACATGGCTTACTGCAGCCTTTACCTCCTGGGCTCAAGTGATCCTCCCACCTCAGCCTCCTAAGTAGCTGGGACTACAGGTATGCACCACCATGCCTGGCTAATGTTTATTTTTTGTAGAGATGAGGTCTTGCTATGTCACCCAGACTGGTCTCAAACTCCTGGGATCAAGCAATTCTCCCATCTTAACCTTTCAAAGTGCTGAGATTATAGTTGTGAACCTCCATGCCCAGCCACATTAAGCACACATTACTCAGCAAACATGAAGCCTATAATCTATATCTATCAATGACTCCTTTCTCTTACTTGTCCCCAGTGGTCCTAATGATTCTCCCTTCTCAATAATTCTTAGATCTACTCACCAATGTGTATCTAAAAATCTCAATTTATAGCCTAAATATACCTAAACATATTATTTCAGGGCTAGAACATTGCTTTTTTTTTTTTTTTTTAAGTTTTTATTGAGTGTCTGGTACCATACATGCATTATCTTTCTTTTTTTTTTTTCTCTCTTTTCAAGACAAGAGTCTCGCTCTGTTGCCCAGGCTGGAGTGCAGTGATGCAATCTCAGCTCACTGCAACCTCAAATGTCGCAGTGTTGAAGTGATTCTCATGCCTCAGCCACCCAAATAGCTGGAATTTCAGGTGTGCACCACCATACCCAGCTAATGTTTGTATTTTTATCAGAGACGGGGTTTCATCATGTTGACCAGGCTGATCTGGAACACTTGACTTCAAGTGATCCACCCGCGTTGGCCTCCCAAACTGTTGGGATTACAGGCGAGAGCCACCACACCCAGTCCATACAAGCATTATCTCATTTATTTCTCACAACAGTTCTAAGATGAATTACTTTCCTGGATTCACAAATAAGCCATGTAAAGCTTAAAGAGTAAATAAAAACAGAGAACTTTAATCTAGCCATGTGTAAAAACAAGTCTACTTAAACTACTTTCATTCATTAAAATGTAGTGAGCTCTACCCTGCACAAGGCACTATGGTAAAGTGGCTTTCATGATAGATTTATTACTGAATCTTGTAAGAAAAATAAAGTGTAAAGTCCTATGGGAGCCCACTATGTAAAGGGCTCATATAGTAATTCATTTAGTAAAATCAAGTATTCATCTGTAATCCAAATTATTGTAGTAAATGCAATGACCTCAGCTTTGGATCAAAGAAATGAGTGTTTAAATACTCGCTGTGCCACTGTGTGACTTGAGGTCCTCCAGAAAAATGCTCAAAATTACCACATCTTCGTCAATAAAATTAGAAGAATATACTTACATCAAAGTTCAATGCCTAGCACAAATCTTGGCACATAATAGACATTTAATAAGCATTTATTAAGTGAATACATGAATACATTGTATTAATTTAAAATTTCTTGGCCGGGCGCGGTGGCTCAAGCCTGTAATCCCAGCACTTTGGGAGGCCGAGACGGGCGGATCACGAGGTCAGGAGATCAAGACCATCCTGGCTAACACAGTGAAACCCCGTCTCTACTAAAAAATACAAAAAAAATCTAGCCGGGTGAGGTAGCGGGCGCCTGTAGTCCCAGCTACTCGGGAGGCTGAGGCAAGAGAATGGCGTGAACCCGGGAGGCGGAGGCCAAGGTGGGCAGATCACGAGGTCAGGGGATTGGGACCATCCTGGCCAATATGGTGTAGTGGCAAGTGCCTGTAATCCCAGCTACTTGGGAGGCTGAGGCATGAGAATTGCTTGAACCCGGGAGGCAGAGGTTGCAGTGAGCTGAGATCACGCCACTGCACTCCAGTCTGGTCGACAGAGCGAGACTCCGCCTCAAAAAAAAAAAGATATGGACTAAAGACTTAAACATAAGACCTGAAACTGTAAAACTACTAGAAAAAAAAACAATGGAAAAACTTCTTGACATTGGTCTGGGTCTGGGCAATGATTTTTTGGATTTCACTCCAAAAGCCTAGACAACAAATGCAAAAATAGACAAATGGGATTACATCAAACTATAAAGCTTCTGCTCAGCAAAGGAAATAATCAGCAGAGTAAAGAGACAACCTATGGAATGGGAGAATGTATTGCAAACCACACATCTGGTAAGGGTCAATATCCAAAATTTTTAAGGAACTCAAATAACTCAGTAGCAAGAAAACATGACGTGATTCAAAAATGGGCAAAGGACCTAAATAGACATTTCTCAAAAGAAGACATACAAGTGTTGAAGAGTTATATGAAAACATTTTCAACATTGATAATCATTCAGGAAAAGCAAATCAAAACCACAATGAGATATCACCTCACACCTGTCAGAATGACTATTATCCAAAAGACAGGAGATAACAAATGTTGGTGAGTATGTGGAGAAAAGGGAAATGTTGAGCACTGTTGGTGAGAATGTAAATTAGTACAGCCATTATGGGAAACTAAAGGGTCCTCAGAAAACTAAAAATAGCGTTACCATATGATCTAGCAACCCCATTGCTGGGTATTTACCCAAAAGGCTTGAACTCATCAGTGTATCTCTTCATCAGTATGTTGATGAGATGTCTGCCATCCTCTGTGCATTGCAGCACTATTCACAATGGTTAAATTATGGAATCAACCAGTGTCCATCAATAGATGAATGGATAAATAAAATGGAATATTATTCATTCTACACAATGAAATATTATTCAGTCTTTAAAAAGCAGGAAACTGTTTGATTTGTGACAACTTGAATGAAGTTGGTGAACAATATGCTAAGTGAAATAAGTCGAGCACAGTGACTCATGCCTGTAATCCCAGCACTTTGGCAGGCCGAGGCAGGTGGATCACCTGAGGTCAGGAGTTTGAGACCAGCCTGGGCAACATGGTGAAACTCCATCTCTAATCTTTTTTTTTTTTTTTTTTTTTTTGAGACAGAGTCTCTCTCTCTTGCCCAGGTTGGAGTGTAGTGGCGTGATCTCGGCTCACTGCAAGCTCTGCCTCCTGGGTTCATGCCATTCTCCTGCCTCAGCCTCCTGAGTAGCTGGAACTACAGGCGTCCACCACCATGCCCAGCTAATTTTTTGTATTTTTAATAGAGACGGGGTTTCACCATGTTAGCCAGGATGGTCTCGATCTCCTTACCTCGTGATCCCCCCACCTCGGCCTCCCAAAGTGCTTGGATTACAGGCATGAGCCACCACACCTGGCCTCCATCTCTAATCTCTACTAAAAATACAAAGATTAGCTGGGCATGGTGGCACACACCTATAACCCCAGCTACTTGGGAGGCTGAGGCAGGAGAATCACTTGAACATGGGAGGCAGAGGTTGCAGTGAGCCAAGGCAGTGCAATTGCAGTCCAGCCTGGGCAACAGAGTGAGACTCTGTCTAAAACAAACAACAACAACAACAAAAGTAATATATGAAAAAACATTTTTATGATTATTTCATCCAATCACTAGTTCATATATAATGAATATACATAGCTAATAACATGCCTTATGACTAGCATGAAATTTTCTATCCTTACTTAAATTTCACAGTGTCATCAAATTTTATTAACTGGCCAGGCATGGTGGTTCACGCCTGTAATCTCAGCACTTTGGGAGGCTGAGGCAGGCGAATGATTTGAGGTCAGGAGTTCCAGATCTGCTTGTCCAGCATGGTGAAACCCCGTCTCTACTAAAAACACAAAAATATGCCGGGCACAATGACGCACGCCTATAATCCCAGCACTTTGGGAGGCCAAGGAGGGCGGATCACCTGAGATCAAGAGCTCAAGACCAGCCTGGCCAACATGGTGAAACCCCATTTCTACAAAAACACAAAAATTAGCTGGGCATGATGGCGGGTGCCTGTAATCCCAGCTACTCAGGAGGCTGAGGTGGGAGAATGGCTTGAACCCAGGAGGCAGAGGTTGCAGTGAGCTGAGATCGCACCATCGCACTCCAGCCTGGGCGAGTGACAGAGCGAGACTCCATCTCAATAAATAAATACACAAAAATTATCTGGGCATTGTGGAGCACACCTCTAGTCCCAGCCACTCAGGAGGCTGAGGCAGGAGAATAGCTTGAACCCAGGAGGCAGAGGTTGCAGAGCTGAGATGGTGCCACTGCACTCCAGCCTGGGCAACAGAACGAGACACCATCTCATACAATACAAAATAAATAAATAAAAATAAATAATATTACTTAGGCACGGTGGCTCATGCCTGTAATCCCACCACTTTGAGAAGCTGAGGTGGGCAGATTGCTTGAGTTCAAGAGTTCAAGACCAGACTGGCCAACATGGTGAAACCCCATCTTGTCTCTACTAAAAATACAAAAATTAGCCGGGTGTGGTGGCCAGTGCCTGTAATTCCAGCTACTTGGGAGGCTGAGGCAGAGAATTGTTTGAACCTGGGAAGTGAAGGATGCAGTGAGCTGAGCTCATGCCACTGCACTCCAGCCTGGACAACAGAGTGAGACTCTGTCTGAAAAGAAAAAAAAATTTAATAAATTGTATTAACCAAGGAGACCTTTAATCCTTTAACAGACCAAAGGCCTTATGTAGACAAACAGTTTCACTCTTTCCATTGAGTTGGGCAGGGAGTTCCTATCATTTATGGCCAAACTACTTTTTAGGTGTGAAAATTGAGTCCTCTTGTGTTTATAGTGTAATGACTAAACCTGGAGCTTGATTGAGGTTTGAATCCTGGCTCTACCACTTGTTAGCTATGGGACTAATGTGTGACTCTGGCAAGTTGCTTGACCTCTTATGCCCCAGTTTCCATTCTGTAAAATGGGGGTAGTTGTACTAACCTCATAGGCTTGTGAAGAGTGTGTAAGTTAATACGTACATGGAATTCGCTAAGAACAATGAGTGGGCATGTGCTATAAATCTTCAGGAAAGTGTTAGCCATTCAAACATTGTTTCTTGGATTTAAATAGAACAACACATTTCAAAACCACGAATCCTTCTAAATAAAGAAGCATTTTTCAGGCCGGGTGCAGTGACTCACGCCTGTAATCCCAGCACTTTGGGAGGTTGAGGCAGGCAGATCACAAGCTCAGGAGTTTGAGACCAGCCTGGCCAACATGGTGAAACCCTGTCTCTACTAAAAATACAAAAATTAGCCAGGTATGGTGGCGGGCACCTGTAATCGCAGCTACTCCGGAGGCTGAGGCAGGAGAATCACTTGAACCCAGGAGGTAGAGGTTGCAGTGAACCGAGATGGCACCACTGCACTCCACCCTGGGCGACAGAGCGGGACTCTATCTAAAAAATAAATAAATAAAAATTAAAAAAATAATAAAGAAGCACTTTTCCATTGAAATGGTTTTCCTAGACCACATTAAAAATATGGGACACTCATGCCTGTAATCCCAGCATTTTGGGAGGCTGAGTCGGAAGGATTGCTCAAGCCCAGGAGTTTGAGACTAGCTTGGACAACATAACAATACCCTGTCTTTTTTTTTGAGACGAAGTCTTGCTCTGAAGTCCAGGATAGAGTGCAGTGGCATGATCTCAGTTCACTGCAACCTCTGCCTCCTGGGTTCAAGCGATTCTCCTGACTCAGCCTCCCAAGTAGCTGGGATTACAGGCACGTACCACCATGCCTGGATAATTTTTGTATTTTTAGTAGAGACAGGGTTTCACCATGTTGGTCTTGAACTCCTGACCTCAGATGATAGGCCCACCTTGGCCTCCCAAAGTGCTGGGATTACAGGTGTGAGCCACCATGCCTGGCCTTCCCTGTCTCTTAAGAAAAGGGACTACAACCTATCAGTAATAATTTAATGTTATATTTCTGAAAGTGTGGTTCTGGGATCATTGCATCAGAAAATCCCAGGTTAGCTTCTTTGTATGTAAATATCTGGACCATACCTCTAAGGGTAAGCCTACTAATCTACATTTTTGATATGCAGTCTAGATTATTCTTGTCAGCACCAAAGTTTGAGATTCCTACTATGTTCAAGGCACAAATTTTCTATAACTTTGATAAGACAGTTAAATTTATTTGTAATTGGAATACAAATATCAATTTCTAAAAGAACCCAACTATGTATGGCACAAATTCTTTGTCTCCATCTAAAATATATTCATGGAGAGAAAACAAAAATTTTCAGAAGTTCAAGAGCTACAAAAATATTAAAACTGACAACCTTGAGGAGCCAACAGGGAAGCCTAACCCACTGTTATGCTCAGGACTTCCGGAGAAAGAACATAATCTCACGCTTTAGAAAAATGATCCAGTTTGAAGCTGGGTGTGGTGGCAGGCACCTGTAGTCCCAGCTACTCAGGAGACTGAGGTTGGAGGGTCCCTTGACCCCAGGAGTTTGAGGTCAGCCTGAACAACATGAGAAGACCTAATCTCTTTAAGAAAGTAAAATAAAACAAGAAAAGAAAGTGTTTCCAATTTGACTTCATCATCAGGGCTACTCATAGGCAGGATTAATCACTCTCTCTCGATCACTGGATGAAGAAAATATTTCTTAAACTGCCTATTCTAGTAGACTAACATAACCGAAAATTTAAAATCCTCTAACTGTACTGTGGAAAAAACAGAATTTTGACCTAAATTTGTAAGCCTGGTTATCTGCTGTCATATGATATTGGTAGAAATATAAACTAGTGTCTGGGTGCGGTGACTCACGCCTGTAATCCCTACACTTTGGGAGGCTGAGGCGGGTGGATCACTTGAGGCCAGGAGTTCAAGACGAGCCTGACCAACATGGTGAAACCACATCTCTACTAAAAATATGAAATTAGCCAGACATGTTGGCATATGCCTGAAATCCCAGCTACTCGGGAGGCTGAGGCAGGAGAAACTCTTGAACCTGGGAGTCGGAGTTTGCAGTGAGCCGAGATCGCACCATTGCACTCTAGCCTGGGCAACAGAGCGACACTCCATTTCAAACAGAAAGAAAGAAAGAAGGAGGGAAGGGAAGGGAGGGGAGGGGAGGGGAGGACGGAAGGAAAGAAAGGAAGGAAGGAAGGAAGGAAGGAAGGAAGGAAGGAAGGAAGGAAGGAAGGAAGGAAGGAAGGAAGGAGGGAAGGAAGGAAGGAAGGAAGGAAGAAATGTAAATTAGCATAGCCTCTACTGTTGAAGGACATTTTGCAGTATTTATCCATTAAAAATTCCCTAAGTCTTTGATGCAAAAATTTCACTTCTAGATGACAATCCTACAGATACACACATTCATGTGCAAAATAAAGTATGCAGATATTTGTTCATTGTAGAATTGTATAATATTAAAAGATTAGAAACAACCAATGAGGGCATGTTAAGTAGATTATGGAACATCTACGCTGTGTAATACTTTGCAGCTATTTATGTACAGTACTAATATACACCAATATCCAAAATATATTTAATGAAAAAAATGTTCACTAAGAGGAACCAGAGATTCACAGAGAACTGGCCAATTCCAGGTCTGAGGCTGAGAAAGTAAAAAGTGCTTAGAAAATTATGGGAACGTGTTAAAATGACTCAGGGGCCAGCCAGAAGGACTCCCACTGGCCTAATCTGGAACAATGAATTATAACCCATTGATTGAAAAAAGAGCCCATACAGATACTAAAAATGTGCAGATAAAGAAAGGAAGGAGAAGGAATGTCACAGCTAGGAAATCACCATTTTGCAGTGATGACGGTAATAACTGATCCAGGCAATAATCAGTAGGTGTTAAAACCATTGAGTAAAACTTTAATGAAGAGCAGTTTCAAAATATCCCTCCATGATGTATTTTTTTTAAGAAGAAGAAACAGTAACTTCACAGTGGAGACACCTAATGAATATCACCAAAACTGGTAAAAGCTGATACCACTGAGATTCCCTGATGTGATTCACTGAGGAAACAACATCACTTCTACCTTCATAACCTAAATCTATCCATGAAGAAGCAGAAAAATCCATATTGAAGGATGTTCTGTAAACAGAAAACAAAAAAAAGCCCAACACAAAAGTGGCCTGTACTCTTCAAATGACAATGTCATAAAAGACAAAAGACAAAGGAAAACAGAACTGTTTCAGAATAAAGAAGACTCAACAGTCATGATAACCAAATTCAATGCGTGATTGTGGATTGGAAACAACACGTTTTGTTTAAAGGAGTTGTGAATTTAAAAAAAGACTAAATTTTCTACATTTGATAATTATGCTGTGGTTATGTAAGAAAATCAGAATAGAACTCACTCACAGGAAAAGATTGTTCTGTGAGCCATAGAACCAAGTAGCAACCAGAATGAATTTTGTTTTGCTCTTTTTTTTGGAGACAGAGTCTCCCTCTGTTACCCAGGCTGGAGTGCAGTGGCGCAATCTCGGCTCACTGCAGCCTCCACCTCCTGGGCTCAAGAGATTCTCCCACGTCAGCTTCCTAAGTAGCTAGGACTACAGGCATGCACCACCACACCTAGCTAACTTTTGTATTTTTAGTAGAGACAGGGTTTCACCATGTTGACCAGGCTGATCTCAAACTCCTGACCTCAATTGATCCACCCACCTGGGCCTCCAAAGTTCTGGGATTACAGGCGTGAGCCACCAGGCCAGCTCAGAATGAGTTTTAAACTCGTTCATTTGATAAACACAACTCACCTCCGTGAACCACTTTTGCAAGCTAACCAATCAGCATCAGCCTCTCATGTCTGAAAGTCAACCAACCAGAGGTGAACTTACTCCAAAAAAAGATGCCTGAGTACCAGCCAACCAACAATAGTAGCATCTGAGTTACCAAGCTTTTAAGGATCCTGCCATCCCATTTATGCCTCTGAGAATCTGCCCATCCCTGAACTCCATGCTTCCCCCAAACCCTATAGAGTCCAACAGTCTGCCCTACTCAGACTCTACCTGACCAGTATAGCTTTCCATTGCTGCAGCATGCAAATCCAGCTTTGTCTTTTTATTTAGATACTGAGTGGTGGTCTTCTAACTCCATCAGACCAGTCAGGCTCAACTTAGGTAACAAAGTTGTGAGTTGTTTTTCAGTTGCCACGGACCTCCAGGTTGAAGGTCATGTAACCTGAACATGCGCAGATGAACCAAGCCTACAACCACTGTCAGAACTTGCTAGCCTGAGGCGTGGGGACTGAATCAAGTGGACACCACATGGCAGGATCCAGGATCCAGTCAGATTGAGCCCTGGGGTCACCCCATAGCAGTATCCAGTTGGATCATGCCTCCCAGCGTCACCTCATTGCAAGAGCCAATCAGATCACCCCTCATTACCCTATGCTTATAAAACCTGAGCCAGTCCTCAGCTTAAAGAGACAGACTTGAGCACTTTCTTCTCTTACCTTGCCAGCTGACTGGCAATAAAGTGTTTCTTCTCTCAAAAGCTGCTGCTGTGGTATTGCCTTCTAAGAGCACAGGGCAGTGAGCCCATTAATTGCTCCGTAGCAGTCTCATCCTTCAGTAATTCTGGAGGTTCCTCCAAGATCATTTTTGAAGACTCTTGGTTGGCAGCATTCCAGGCAAACTTCAGACCAACGGGTGCACTTACTGGGCTCCTTCTATCTGAATTTCGTTGGTCTACCAGATCAGCTGCCAGATGAAATCAGTATCAATAACCATTTGAGCTCTGTTTTCATTGAATCCCTGTTACTGCATTTATTCTTTTATTCTAGGATTTATAACTAAGTAGATCCATTAGGACTAGGTGTTTGTACCAAGTAATTAGACAACTTTTGGTTTGGAGAAGCACCATTTAGTAATCAGACCTAGGTATTTAATAAGACCTAGGTATTTAATTCCTTTTACTCTTGAGGTATACCATTTGAAAATGTTTGCCATTAATCCACTTATTCTCCTGCTGCTTGCTTTTTTTTTTTTTCTTATTCTTTTTTTTTTTTTCAAGACAGAGTCTTGCTCTGTCACCCAGTTTGGAGTGCAGTGGCACGATCTCAACTCATTGCAACCTCTGCCTCTCAAGTAAAAGTGATTCTCCTACCTCAGCCTCCTGAGTAGCTGGGTCTACAGGCACACACCACCACTCCTGGCAAATTTTTGTATTTGTTGGTAGACACGGTTTCACCATGTTGACCAGGCTGTCTCGAACTCCTGACTTCAAGTGATCTTGAATCAGAAATAGATTTGATCAGAAATAGATTTGCCTATTCTGAACATTTTATATAAATTGAATCATATAACATATGACCTTTTGTGACTGGCTTCTGGCACTTAGTATTTTGTTTTCTAGGTTTATCTACATTGTAGCCTGAACAGTACTTCATTCTTTTTGATGGCTGAATAATATTCCATTGAGTAGATATACCCCATTTTGTTAATCCATTTATCAGTTGATGGATATTTGAAGTTGAATTAAAATCCCAGTCTAGAGCCAAATTAAGGACCATAATTAAGAAATGACAGTCTTCAGAGAAATAGGCAAAAATGTGCTACAGAATCCAGGTTTTTAAAAGATGAGTATTGTTCTAAACTATAGACCTGTACTAACTAAATCAATTAATTGTAAGAGCTACCAAAGAGAAAAATATCTAAAAGCAGCGAATCATGAAGGAGATTTAAATAATGCAACTGTAAAATGCTTTAAATATAAAAATATACACTAAATAAAGCAGTTATAGTAGCCTTTAAGGATATAATAGACAAAAATTAAAGATTATAAATTAGATAAAAATAAAAAATAAACTTTGGGAAACTTTCAGTATTTGAGTCAGATCTAGTATCTGAAGTAAAAGAGGCCTTACCTTCTCTTTTTGTAAATGGGCTTAAACCTAATTTAGGGGATTTAATTTTTTTAATGAATTAAAAATATATGATTTCAAGCTTAGAAAAATATCAAATATATGGTCAATATTTTCAGACATCTTTACATAAAAACAAACTGGAAATCAATACTTCTTATGGTGCAGTGGATTAAATAACCCACAGTGTCTCTGTTATTTGAGATGTTGAAGCCTGTAGATAAGGACTTTTGTAAATATAGTGAGCAGAAGGGCCATTAAAGAAACTAATATGGCCGGGCATGGTGGCGCACACCTGTAATCCCAGCACTTTGGGAGGCCAAGGTGGGCAAATCATGAGGTCAGGAGCTCGAGACCAGCCTGACCTACGTGGCAAAACCCCATCTCTACTAAAAATACAAAAGAAAAATTAGCTGGGCATGGTGGTGTGCACCTGTCATCCCAGTTACTCAGGAGACTGAGGCAGGAGAATCACTTGAACCTGGGAGGTGGAGGTTGTGGTGAGCTGAGATCACGCCCCTGTACTCCCAGCCTGGCGACAGAGCAAGACTCCGTCTCAAAAAGAAACAAAAAACAAAAAACAATATATCACACTGGGTAGCTAAAAAACAGGACGATTATCCAAAAATCCATGCAGTCATGTGACTCCAAGGTAGACATGAGCACCCAACAATTCCCAGTCCTTTTTCTAATTCCCAAGAGAAATAAAACAACTTTTCTGCTAAAAAAAAAAAAATTTTTTCCCCTCTGAGACAGAGTCTTGCTCTGTTGCCCAGGCTTGAATGCAGTGGCCCATCTCAGTTCACTGCAACCTCCACCTCTCGGGTTCAAGCAATTCTCCTGCTTCAGCCTCCCAAGTAACTGGGATTACAAGCATGTGCCACCACGCTCAGCTAATTTTTGTATCTTTAGTAGAGACAGGGTTTTGCCATGTTGACCAGGCTGCTCAGGAACTCCTGACCTCAGGTGACCCGCCCCCCTCGGCCTCCCAAAGTGGCGGGAATTATAGCTGTGAATCACTGCTCCCAGCCAGAAAAAGAAAATTTCTATTAAAAATGGACAGTGCCAGATTGCTTTACAAAAAAAAAAAAAAAAAAAAAAAGATAAGACAGATTTGAACATACATAGTAAATTGTGAAAGACTTAAGGGAAAATAAACATTATTTACCTTGGTTTAATAGAACCACCCAAGTAGTAAAAATCTAACAATTTAATGTCTCAACTGTAACTGATATTTTGAGATCATTAACAGAAGACTATTCTTTATTCTCTGTGATAGAAATTGTGCAGAAAACAACATAGGACCCCCAAACTACTATCCTTGGAATAGCCCAGTTACAAGATTGGCCCTTAGCTGGCATTTAGGAACTTAGGTCTGGGGAGGGTTTTCAACATTTAAATGATAAGAGTGGCTCATTATACCTAAAACTGTACAAACAATGTGTTTTTTTCTGACTACTTGCTTTTCTTTCTGAGAGTTTGGAATTTGTGTACATGCCAGGCAGGGGATGCCTACATGCTTACCCCCCAGTAGAAACTTTGGGCACAGTGTCTCTAGTTAGCTGTCCTGGTTGGCAACATTTCACATGTATTGACACAACTCATTGCTGCGGAGATTAAGCAAGTCCTATGTGAATCCACTGAGAGAAGCACCTTGGAAGTTTGTGCCTGGTTTCCCCTAGACTGTGCCCAGGTGCCTTTTCCCTTTCCTGATTATGCAATAGATCAGTAAAGACATATATAGATATCATCTATATGTATAGATGATATCATCTATATGCCTTAGCCATGAGTATAACTATATGCTGAGTCCTGTGAATCCTCCTAGTGAATCATCATACATGGGGGTGGTTTTGAGGACCTCTAACCCAAACATCTGGCCAGGTGTGGTGGTTCACGCCTGTAATCCCAGCACTTTGAGAGGCTGAGGCAGGAGGACCACCTGAAGTCAGGAATTAGAGACCAACCTGACCAACATGGTGAAATCCCATCTCTACTGAAAAATATAAACATTGAAAAAAAATACAACTTCAATCACTTTTACCTTCTACCTTGCCTTTCTGGTTTTGTAAGAAACATCTCATATACTAGAGCAGTTTTTCCCCCTTCTGCCTACAATATGTGAATGAGCTGTTGATATGTAAATGAGCTGCTGATTTGACATAATTATCAAGTATAGTAGTCCCTCCCTTTCTCTGAGGGGGTATGTTTTAAGACCTCCAGTGGATGCCTGAAACTGCAGTTGGTACAGAGTTCTATATATACTATGTTTTTGTCCTATACATACATACCTATGATAAAATTTATATTTAGGCACAGTGAGAGATTGATAGCAATAACTAATAATGTAATAGACCAATATACCCTAATAAAAGTTATGTAAATGTGGTCTATCTCTCTCTGTGTCTCTCTCTTTTTCTCTCTCAAAATATTGTATTGTCCTATGGGCAGCAGAAATCATGGAAGGACTACTGTATTTCAATATATTAGTGATGTGGAAAGAGCTGCTTTCAAATGCAACTGGCCTCCTAGACCCAGCCTTCTGAGGTTTGCCAATAACTGCTGCCTGTGTGCCTTGCCAACATCTGATTCTCTGTAACATTTAAAAGGACTATGCTGTCTTATGTTTTCCAATTGCCTTTGGGGTAGGTGCTGTCTTCTTCATCTTGAATAAACCCGTACAAAGGGGAAGCTTTGTGGGATTCTATTGGGAAATGTTTTGAGACATTGATTGGAGCCCTTGAGAGAGAATATTTAGCAGCCTTGTCCAAGAACATTGTGGTCATTTTGGATTAAAAAGAAACATACCAAACAAAATTTAAGTTAGGAGAAAAGGCAATTTCCTAACAGACAATGTTTTCTTAGAACTGATAGACCTTAGGCTTCTGTTCAAAGTGCACCATTTAATATTTTAAGCAAATCTGTATTACTCTAATTCAAATATGGATAATTTCCTCCATAGATTAGTGCATAAGACATATTTGTAATTGCTGCAGTTAACATTAAATGCTTCTAGCCTTAAATAGCTTCCCTTTGATCAATTGTTTCCTTATATTCTTGAATTTACCGTTCTCAAACAGTTCATTATTAATATAGCTACCACTTATAACAAATTTGTCCAGTAGATTCTGGCAACAGACGGCATTTTCATTTTAGGAAGTCCAAATACTCTGCATTATTTCAGATGGCACATTTGTAGAATAAAGTATTGAAATATGCCATATAGTCCTCTAAGAATAGGATAGGAAACAAATTTTTCCAAATATTCAATGATATGTAACATAGTACAGTATTTACTATGATAATTTTTGGACATAGATATTATGCCTGTATGTATTCTGTTTCATGCCTCTCCACTTCAAATCCTCCCTTCATTGCCTGCCCTATGAAAATGGAGGTGGGCCCTTTAAAATGTACTCTTTAACAGCTTGCACACTCTGTTAAGCTTTGTCAATAGCGGGTGCTGGCTGGGGATGCGGTGGTTCACGCCTGTAATTCCAACCCTTTGGGAGACCAAGGCAGGTGGATCACTTGAGGTCAGGAGTTCAAGACCAGCCTGGCCAACATGGTGAAACCCTGCCTCTACTAAAAATACAAAAATTAGGTGCCAAATGCTTGTAGTCCCAGCTACTCAGGTGGCTGAGGCAGGAGAAATGCTTGAACCCGGGAGGTGGAGGTTGTAGTAAGCCAAGATTGCACCACTGTACTCCAGCCTGGGTGACAGAGTGAGACTCTGTCTCAAAAAAAAAAAAAAAAAAAAAAAGAGGCTGCTGGAGAGATGGGGAAGGGACTTTCCTTCCTAGTTTCAGGGTTCCTGCTTAGCAAGTTCCTGCAGTGTATGTGGCTCCTGCAGTGCCACAGGGTCAGCAGCACCCAGCAGCCAGCAGCTTCCCCTGGCACCTGCCTCAGATACTTTTGTAATGGAGGGTCTTCTATAAGACACCTCTCTCTGAACAGCATTCCCCAGAAGTGTGCTTTCCAGCAAGTTCCACCACAGCAACTTCTCTCCATCCAGTGAGCTACAGTCACCCTCTCCAGCAAGGTCTGGATCTCAGTCTGAGGGGCTGGAGGCTCCTCCTTGAGTGCTCTTTCTCATAGCTGCTCTGTATATCTGCTTATATCTCCTTATATGTTTATTTTTCACTAGCCAATCCCTCATTACTCCTTTCCTCTGTAACAGTACTAGTATAATAATTCTTTTTCTAAAAAATAATTCTCTTTTTTTTTTTTTGAGGTGGAGTCTCACTTTGTCGCCTAGGCTGGAGTGCAGTGGCATGATCTCGGCTCACTACAACGTCTGCCTCCTGGGGTCAAGCAATTCATCTGCCACAGCCTCCTGAGTAGCTGGGACTACAGGCGTGCACCACCATGCCCGGCTAATTTTTTTTTGTATTTTTAGTAGAGATGGAGTTTCACCATATTGGCCTGGCTGGTCTCGAACTCCTGACCTTGTGATCTGCCCGCTTCAGCCTCCCAAAGTGGTGAGATTATAGGCTTGAGCCACCATGCCCAGCCAGAAATGATTCTTTATATTAAATGTTTCCCTGTTCAAATTTCCATGTGGATTCTGTCTCCTGATTGGACCATACTGATACAGATATGAAACATGTATACTCTATCACTTAACTCTTGGCAGATAGTAAGAATGTTTATCATGAACCAGACAAGGTGGGAAGGTGGCACCACCTATAGTCCTAGCTACTTAGGAGGCTCAGGCAGGGGGATCCCTTCAACCCAGGAGTTTGAGGCCAACCTATGCAACATAGTGAGACCCTATCTCTTAAAAAAAAATTAAAAATTAAAAGAAGAGGCCGGAGGCGGTGGCTCATGCCTGTAATCCCAGCACTTTGGGAGGCTGAGGCAGATGGATCATCTGAGGTTAGGAGTTCAAGACTGGCCTGGCCAATGTGGTGAAACCCTGTCCTAACTAAAAATACAAAAAATTAGCCAGACGTGGTGGCAGGTGCCTGTATTCCCAGCTACTCGGGAGGCTGAGGCCGGAAAATTGCTTGAACTTGGGAGTTAGAGGTTGCAGTGAGCTGAGATCATGCCACTACACTCCAGTCTGGGGAAAAAACAAAAAACAACAACAACAAAAACAAAAAAACCCTGTCTCCATAAATAAATAAATAAATAAATAAAATACGTAGTATGCTAAGTAGTTGATCAGTTCTAGGGATTTTTTTAAAAAGTAGGAAAGAAGATATAAAATTTTAGGGAAAAGGTGGTTGAAATAAAGGGCCAGGAAGACTTTACTAAGGATATGGCTTTTGAGTAAAGAGCTGAATGCAACAAGGGAGTGAGTCATGTGGCTATCTGGGGAAGAATATTCCAGTCAGAGGGAACAGCAAGGATCAAGGCCCAGAGTTGAGAGTGTGCTAATACGGCACAGTACAAACACCAGTGTGTCTGAGGTGGAGATAATGGTGGGAGGTGGGGCGAGGGGTAATGGGAGATGAGATGACAGAGGTAAGAGGGGGCCAGATCATGATGGGCCTTGTAGGTTACAGGATGGGCCTCCTAGGTCACCCTGGCTTTCTTCTGAGTGAGACGAGAGGCTGTCACCATTACAGCGAAATAATACACTGTTATTATAAATGCTCTTGTTTGTCCTTGAAAAGTACTGATTACTAAAATACTTGGTATTTTAGAAGGGAAAAATAAAAATAATTCTATTAAGATTATTTTGTAAGTGATCCCTCTTCACTTTCGCAGGGATAGAATTTCAGAAGGCAATGTGAAAATGAGCTGTGTACTGTACTACACACGTACGTTTATTTTAAATGAACATATTGACTCAATTAAAGCTAATACCATGAAACTTTGCCTTTGGCATCATGAGACTCACTGTGAGGTTATTAACTTAGACAAAATTTAAAAAATAAAAATGAAAAACTTAGGTACGTAGTGATCTTATTTATAATTGACCATAAAGTAAATGCTCAAAAATGATGATTTGTATTTTATAAACACTGTTAAAGATTTGGCTCTTCCAGTGGAATCCCAAGAGTCTGTGTCTTTAGGGAGTTTACTTTTCTACACTCAAGCTTTGTGGGATCTGATTTCTACTAGTGGTTTTCTTTGTTGGGCATTTGTTTAGAAGGAAACAAAATAGCTGTGAATATATGCTTTAGAAATCTAAAAAGCAACACGAGACATGAAAACAACTTGCTTTCACAATAACAGAGCAAGAAAAACGTTTTCTTGAGGAGGAAGAGTTGAAAAACATATTCCTAAAAAACTTCTTTTTCAAAAATATTCAGTCCAAAAACCTGAACTCAAATGTTATATTAAGCAAAATACTGAATATATACATATATCAACATCAGTACATTTGCTTTATTTTCAGAGAATGATTTTAATGTAAAGAACATATTAAATTAAAAGTAAGCATTACTTAAATTAGCCAGGCATGGTGGTGGGTGCCTGTAATCTCAGCTACTCAGGAGGCTTAGGCAGGAGAATCACTTGAACCCGAGAGGCAGAGGCTGTAGTGAGCCAAGATCGCACCACTGCACTCCAAACGGGGCAACAGAGTGGGACTCTGTCTCAAAAAAAAAAAAAAATTTGAAGGTAAGAGCAATTTACTGAAAGAATCATCTACATATATTATAAGGCTTTCTTTAAATCGGTTGTATAACCTATTTTTATAGGTCTTAGGATATATAATTATAATGTATTTTAAATCTTGCTAGTAAGGTTTATAAGTGATTCAGTCAAATCTGTAGAAGTCATTGTAACCTATCTCTAACCCTACTCCTACTACACTATTGAGATATAGGGGAACCTAGGTCAGCAGTAATAGATGGTATTTAATATCATTTAAAATATTTCCACACATTTGAATATTATTCTCAGGAAACCCGAAAGGACTTATATTTATCATCCATATCAGTAATAAGAGTGACTGGGTGTGGTGACAGAGCGAGACTCCATCTCAAAAAAATAATGATAATAAGAGTGCATTGTACTTTTTAAATTTGCACACATTCTTCAATTTCCTGTAAATATTACTCCCAAAGAGAACCAAAAAAGTGATAATTCTGATAAAGAACAAAAAACCTGTGGAGGTGAGGAAAACAGAGTAAAAAAAAAAAAATTCCATAATCAAGAAAGTGAAAAAGTATTAAATATAGTAAGAAAACATATAAACAGAGAAATGTTATACAGGCCTTATTTAATATTCACCTTTAATATTAAGTTAATTTCTCTGAGTTTAGAAAAATAACTGTCTTCTGTTCATGGCTTCTTGTTTATGCTTTGTTATCTAGAATTATACTTCCTCAAAGTTTAAGTCTGCATGAAACTGATTAAGAGATGCATTACCTTTCTATCACTGCTGTAAAACATTACAACACACTTAGTGGCTTAAAACAACGTTTATTTATTTGTTTATTTTTGAGATGGTGTCTTGCTGTATCGCCCAGACTGGAGTGCAGTGGCACGATCTCAGCTCACTGCATCCTCTGCCTCCTGGGTTCAAATGATTCTCCTGCCTCAACCTCCCGAGTAGCTGGGATTACAGGCATGCGCCACCATGCCCAGCTAACTTTTGTATTTTTAGTAGCGACAGGTTTTCACCATGTTGGCCAGACTGGTCTTGAACTCCTGAACTCAAGTGATCTGCCCACCTCTGCCTCCCAAATTGCTGGGATTACAGGCATGAGCCACCACGCCCACCCACGTTTATTATCTTACAGTTCTGTAGCTCAGAAGTCCAATGCGGGGCTCACTGGTCTAAAACCAAGGTGTTGGCTGGGCTGTGTTGCTTTCTGGAGGCTCGGGAGAATCTGTTCCTATACCTTTTCTAGTTCCCAGCTGTGACCCACTTTCTTTGGTTCATGGCTTCCTTCCTCCATATTCAAAGCTAGCAACATAGCATCTCTCTGACCCTGCTTTGTTGTCACCTCTTTTTCTCTCTCTTTTTATGCTTCCTTCATCCACTTTTAAGGACCCTTGCAATTACATTGGACCTACCTGTATAATCCAGGATAAGCTCCCTATTTTAAGGCACTTAATTACATCTGCAAAATTGCTTTTGCCATGTAAGATAATATAGTCACAAGTTCCAAGGATTAGGACTTATACATTTTAGAAGGATGGAGGATTTCTGCCTACCACAAAAGGTATGTTTAAAATCCCATTGTCTGACAACTACCTACTATCTTGCCATTCATTCTGTCTTATACTCTGATTCCACAATCCTTTGAGCCTTTGTGGTAGCTTCACTTCATCAATCCACCACTTTTTCAGTGTCCCTTGTTTCCTGATGTCCTCTCTTCCCTTCTAATTAAACTACATTCTGGCCAGGCATGATGGCCCATGCCTGAAATCCCACCACTTTGGGAGTCCAAGGCAGGCGGATCATTTGAGATCAGGAGATTGAGACCAGCCTGGCCAACATGGGGAAAACCTGTCTCTACTAAAAATACAAAAAATTAGCTGGGCGTGTGTAATTCCAGCTACTCAGGAGGCTGAGGCAGGAGAATCACTTGAACCTGGGGAGCAGAGATTCAGTTAGTCAAGACTGAGCCACTACATTCCAGTCTGGGTGATGGAGTGAGACTCTGTCTCAAAAATAAATAAGTAAATACATACATACATACATACATAAAACAAGAAATAAAAATTTAAAAAATCTACATTCCATGGATTATCTTTACAATCCCTCCTTTAGGCATGCACACTTTCTCCTCCCTTGCCCCTTTCTTGTTATACTTACATGACAAAAACCCGGCAGTGGTTAACCCAATTCTCCCTCTAGCCGCTCTTTTTCTTGTGAAGCTGAACATGACTAGAAGAAAACAGCCTTGCTGACCAGTTTCCCATTAAAGTCCAAGACCATGAACTTCAGATGGGTCCTTTGTGCTGCCTGGTAATCACATGCTATTTCCTAGTTCATTCACTTTCCCCCTTTCCTAGAAGACTCTTTCATGCCTTCTCTCTTCTCAACCTCTCACATCTGCCTTTCCATCCTCACTGTTGGCTCATGACTTGACTCTTCCACTGAGAAATGCAAAGCAAGAAGAAGTTCCTGCAGATTCCCACCACCTATCTTCTCCACCTGTCGACTTCTATGTCCTCACACTCTGCCTTCCTTCTAATGGGTCTGGGGGCAGAATCCACAGGGTCGTGATCTTGCATGTGGGAATGAAAGTTTATTTCCAAGACTTTTATCTGAAATCTAGCATGTCCTTCAAGTATGAATGTAGTTAATAAATGTAGCATTAGCAGTACCTGTGCTTTTAGCCCCAAAAGGCACCACAGATATATGAAACAGTTTTAGTAGAACTCACAAAATACTGTATACGTGTGTCACCACTTTGAAATTATTATTATTGAGACAGGGTCTCACTCTGTCACTCAGGCTAGAGTACAGTGGCACTATCACAGCTCACTGAAGCCTTGACCTCCCAGGCTCAAATGATCCTCCCACCTCAGCCTCCCAAGCAGCTGGGACAATGGGCACATGCCACCATACCCAGCTAATTTTTTTAGAGACAGGGTTTCTCCATGTTGCCCAGGCTAGTCTCAAACTCCTGGGCTCAAGCCGTCTTCCTACTTCGGCCTCCCAAAGTTATGAGATTACAGGCATGAGCCACTACACTCAGTCTACTTTGAAATTATGGTAATTACTAGACCCACTGCTAGATCTTATATACAGTATTAATAAATAAACACATGCTTTAATGTATCACAGTTTTTGTTTGTTTGTTTGTTTTTAGAGATGGGGTCTCACTATATTGCTTAGGCTGGAGTGCAGCAGGGCTATTCATAGGCATGATAGCTCACCGCAACCTCAAACTCTTGGGCTCAAGCCAACCTCCTGCCCCAGCGTCCTGAGTAGCTGGGACCATAGGCATATGCCACCACACCTGGCTTTGATTATTTTTTTCCAATGATTTGATAACTGTTTTAATATAATTAGTTTTTTTTGTATTCCTTTATATTTTATGCATTTGAAAACATTATTCTGAGAAGCATCCAGAAATTTCATCCATCAAAGAATTTATGGTATATATAAAGGTTAAGAGTCCCTCCTGCGGGTGAATTATCCATGTCCCTGTCTAAATCCAGTCCCTTTATTTGTGCACTAGATACTGTCTCCTCTCACCCACTGTGCTAAGTGTCCTCCTTTTGTCCTTCCAGATCTGTTCTCTACCTTCTCCTTGCTCTGGGCCCTGGAGCTGATCTCTGTGCAGCATCAACCAGATCTCGTTGCATTCTGACTTCCACTGGGATGAGACAATGGGAGGTACAAGTAGGACAGAGAAGGGTGGAGGAGGGAGACTTTGGGGTATTTATCCTCCCTCTCTCCCCACAGCCTTGGGTTGGCAGAAGCTCTTTTCCAGCTTTGGTTGGGCAACCCTTTCCTGTGGCTAAAGCTCCCTGTCTTGATTTCATATAACTGCCCCTGATTTTGCTTCTTCATGGCCCTCCTGCTTGGTGAGCACCCTGTGATTCACCATTCCTTGAGTGCTTCTCTTAAGTCAGCCCATTCCTCTATTATAATCTCTCCAGGCTCCCTCTTTGGAGAGTGTCATATACTTTTTTGCCAGGGGCCTCACAACTACATGGACTCAAAGAAATGGCCCCAGCAGCTCTCCCAGCTGAGTTCATTCATTCTCATCAAGAAAGGCTCCTTTCAGCCCACTTGTCCTTACAGCTACCACTTCCTTGTTAGCCAGACCCACTGTCTCCAATACCTCTCCTTTCTCCTCTAGTTCACTCTTCACACACTTCAGCTGGGCCTTTGACTCCTCCCCACTGAAACTGCCCATCCAGGTCACTGATGATCTCACAGGGTCAGTAGTTTATAATGCAGCACTCTAACCTACATTTAATATGTAGTTTATTTATTATGTATATTAATTATTATCTCTCTCCCTCCATCAGAACATAAGCTCCTCAAACCTAGGGATTTTTGTTCCTTTGGTTCTCTGGTGTTCCCTAAGTGCCTAGAACAGGGCTTGGCACATACATTTTTTTGTTTGTTTGTTTCTTTTTGTTTTTTTTTTTTTTTTTGAGAGAAGTATTGCTCTTATCCCCCAGGTTTGAGTGCAAGGGCTCGATCTCAGCTGACTGCAACCTCCGCCTCCTGGGTTCAAATGATTCTCCTGCCTCTGCCTCCCAAGTAGCTGGGATTAAGTCGCCTGCCACCACACCCGGCTAATTTTTGTATATTTTAGTAGAGACAGGGTTTCACCACTTTGGCCAGGCTGGTCTTGAACTCTTGACCTCAGGTGATTCACCCACTTCGGCCTCCCAAAGTGCTGGGATTATAGGCGTGAGCCACTGAGCCCGGCAGGCACATGCATTTTTGTTTAATTTAATTAAATGGTAATCATTGCCTGTTTAGGGATGGAAAGGTGTGATACCTTTCCTTACCATCATAAGGCCAACACTCCTATAACAAAGGCAGGCTAATAGAAGAAAAGCATTACAAATTTATTTAATCAAAATTTTATGTGACATGGGAGCCTTCAGAAATGAAGACCCAAAGACCCAAGTAAAATTGTATTTTTATATTTAGGTTTCATGAAGAATAGACAGCCATGTAGAAATGTGATTGGACAAATCGTGTGACCTGATGGCATTAGACCAAGTTGAGAGGCCCAGCAAGGCCTGTCTGTCTAGATTCTTCTTGGCCTCTCTGTGTAGCACTCTTTCCTTCTGGGTGTAGGGCAGGACTCTTCTGGAATGAAGGTATTCCAGGGAGAAGGAGAACAGAGTGACCTTTCTAGGTTTTATGGCATGCTTTTTTGTAGAGGAGTCTGTAACTAGACTTGAGGAAGAGGAATTCTGGTTCTGGTTGCTTTTTTTTTTTTTTTAAAGACAGGATCTCTGTCTCCCAGACTGGAGTGCAGTGATACAATCATAGCTCCACTGCAGCCTCAAACTCCTGGGCTCAAGTGATCCTCCCGCCTCTGCTTCCCAAGTAGCTGGGACTACAGGCATGTGGCACTATGCCCAGATAATTTTTAATTTTTTTTCATAGAGATGAGGTCTTCCTATGTTGCCCAGGCTGGTTTTGAACTCCTGAGCTCAAGAGATCCTCTGCCTCGGCCTCCCAAAGTGATGGGATTACAGGAGTGAGCCACTGCGCCCAGTTAATTCTGGTTTCTATGACTTGCTTTGGAAGAGGAAGAGGGGCAAGAGGGAACAGGGAAGGAGAAGGTCACAGAGATCTTGCTTCTGAGGCCTTCCAGTCTCCTTTAGTTCAAAGTGAGAGGTGACAATGTGCTAGCAGCCCTCGCTCTCCTAGCCTCCTCGGCCTTGGGTCCACTCTGCTGGCACTTGAGGAGCCCTTCAGCCTGCCACTACACTGTGGGAGCCCCTCTCTGGGCTGGCCGAGGCGGGAGCTGGCTCCCTCTGCTTGTGGGGAGGTGTGGAGGGAGAAGTGCGGGCGGGATCCGGGTCTGCAGGCTGTGCTAGTGGACCAGAGGGAGTTCCAGGTGGGTGTGGGTTCAGCAGGCCCCCAACTGGAGCAGCCTGCCAGCGATGCCGTCCTGGGAAGTGAGAGGCTTAGCCCCCGGGCCAGCAGCTGCCAAGGGTGTGCTGGGTCCCCCAGCAGTGCCAGCCCACCGGCATGGCGCTTGAATTCTCCGTGGACCTCAGCTGCCTCCCAGCCGGGCAGGGCTCGGGACCCGCAGTCAGCCATGCCCAAGCCTCCCCCACGCCGTGGGCTCCTGGGCAGCCCGAGCCTCCCCGACTAGCAATGAGCACCGCTCGCTGCCACCGCCCAAGAGCTGAGGAGTGTGGGTGCACAGCTCAGGACTGGCGGGCAGCTCCACCTGCAGCCCAGGTGTGGGATCCACTGGGTGAAGCCAGCTGGGCTCCTGGGTCTAGTGGGGACTTGGAGAACATTTAAGTCTAGCTGAGGGATTGTAGACGCACCAATCAGCACTCTGTGTCTAGCTCAGGGTTTGTAAATACACAAATCAGTACTCTGTATCTAGCTCAAGGTTTGTAAAGGCATGCACCAGTCAGTGCTCTGTGTCTAGCTAGTCTAGTGGAGACTTGGAGAACTTTTTTGTCTAGCTAAAGGATTGTAAATGCACCAATCAGCACTCTGTGTCTAGCTCAGGGATTGTAAATGCACCAATCAGTGCTCGGACCAATCAGCTCTCTGTAAAATAGACCAAACAGCTGTCTGTAAAATGGACCAATCAGCAGGATGTGGGTGGGGTCAGATAAGGGAGTAAAAGCAGGCTGCCTGGGCCAGCCAGTGACAACCTGCTTGGGTCCCTTATCCTTGTGTGGAAGCTTTGTTCTTTCGTTCTTTGCAATAAATTTTTCTGCTGCTCACTCTTTGGGTCCATGCCACCTTTATGAGCTGTGACAGTCACTACGAAGGTTTGCAGCTTCACTCCTGAAGCCAGCGAGACCACGAACCCACTGGACGGAAGGGACAACTCCAGATGTGCCGCCTTTAAGAGCTGTAACACTCACTGCAAAGATCTGCAGCTTCACTCGTGAAGTCAGCAAGACCAAGAACCCACCAGAAGGAAGAAACTGCAGACACATCTGAACATCTGAAGGAACAGACTGTGGACACACCATCTTTAAGAACTGTTTCACACTCACCGCGAGCATCCGCGGCTTCGTTTTTGAAGTCTGCGAGACCAAGAACCCATGAATTCCAGACACAAAAGTACTCAGCATTCCAAAGTGTCATAGTTTGGTATATCATCTGAGCCCCACCACCCCTCATATACAGAGTAACACCTAAAATGGTGAAGTGACAACACAAAAATAAAATGTAGACGAATACACGTCATATCTTATCATAGGAATTTTTATTCTCTTAAATAAAAGTTATAGGAGGTCACTGGTTTGGACTTAGTTTCTGCACCAGGCCTAAAAGACCAAACCGAAATGGAGTCACTCATGCTAAAGTTTCACACCATCAACCCAAAATTAGTTGTTTATCTGACCTTCCAAGAAACCAGGAGACACAGAAAGATAATAGCCAAACCCTCAAACAGACCAGTTTTTGCTGGCATAAGGAAGTTGCCTCTGCTTTAACCTTTATAAGAAAAGTAACTTTGAAACAATCAGTCTGCTTTTTGTTTTCTGTTTCTGCTGTCCTCATCTCTTTTATATCAATAAAACCAGCCTCCTCTGTTCAGCTCATCAGAATACTTTCTATTTTAAAAATGAGGTGCCTGATTCTAGAATTGCAAATGAAAGCCAATTAAGATCTTTAAAACTAAATTTGTTGTCATTTTGTCTTTTGACAGTCCTAAACATATGCGAAAAGAGACCTCAGAAAATCAAGTATAACAGCAAATAAATTTTAACATTTGATATATTTTAAAAAACCATGAAAGTAAAAGACAAACTATAAACTAAAAATTAAATTGCAGCATATATGCCAAACATGGACATATATAATAATTTCTTACAAATCAATAGCGAATATTATACCAGTTTTTAAAAATAGTGAAAAGCATGGAAAAATAATTCACACACACAAAAAAATGTATATATAACCATCAACCTCATGAATAAAGAAATGCAAATTCAAACTACAGTGAGGCCTCATTTTTGCCTATCAAAACAGAAAATTTTATTTTAATTAACCTTTGATTCAGTAATTCTATTTCCAGGTCCTTGTCTTAAAGAATTAGAGAGGTGCACAAATATGTGTGTTCAAGGATATTTATTGCAACAACATTTATGAAAACAACCTGAAATTCCAACAATGGAGATACGCTTAAATAATGTATAAAACATTCATCTCAATAGAGTATTTTACAGCTGTTTAAAATAATGTTTTTGTAGACTAATCAATGATTTCAGAAAATGTTTATAAAGTTCAAGATTTAAAAAGTATGATATAAAACTGTACATAAAGCAGGATTCCAAAATTTCAAATACAAATACATATAGGTACATATATACATATACCACAAATAGAAAAATGACTGAAAGAAAAAAATATGAAAATGTTAACACTTGTTATTTCTATGTAGTGGGATTATGAGAGGTTTCATTTTTTCGTTTAAAGTTTCCTGTATTTTCCAATTTTCCCTAAATTATGTATTGCTTTCACATTTAGAAAAATAATAAATAAATGTTAATAATAATGTAACAGTGAGATCAAAGGAGTTTCAAAATATTCCAACATAAACACTGTGTTTTGATCATCCTTTTTGTTTTTTTTTTATAAGTGACTAAATCTTCCAGCTAAAAAGTTTTTATTTCCAGTAGAAGTAGTACTTGTGTTTTTTCCTTGACTCGATTTGGATACAGGATCCACTGCAACATATTTGATTTGGAAACCTCCAGCTGTCACTGAAGCATCACTTAGAAACTTCAAGGTCATGACATTTCCTGTTGGGGGGAAGGAGACAAAAGAACAAAGATGTTACTCTCCTTTGATTTGGCTGACAATTCAAAGACTCTTCATTCTCATAGGAGAATATAAGAATTCATAAACAAGATTCCCAGAATTCAGAGGTCGATTCTCAAGCTGAAGAGTCTGTGGCTGCACTGCTGCAGGGAGCAGGGTAAGAGACGTTTGTATTTTTTTCTTCGGTCCTTCAATGTGTCCTACAGGAAATTTTGTCTATTGCATTTATTTATTTATTTTTGAATGAGACGGAGTCTCTCTCACTCTGTCGCCCAGGCTAGAGTGCCGTGGCGCAATCTCGGCTCACCTCAACCTCCGCCTCCTAGCTCAAGCGATTCTCCTGCCTCAGCCTCCCGAGTAGCTGGGATTACAGGCATGTGCCACCACACCTGGCTGATTTTTTGTATTTTTACTAGAGACGGGGTTTCACCATGTTGGCCAGGCTGGTCTCGAACTCCCAACCTCAGGTGATCTGCCCACCTCAGCCTCCCAAAGTGCTGGGATTACAGGTGTGAGCCACCGAGTTGGCCTCTCTATTGTATTTAAAAGGTACTCTTGGGCCGGGCCTGGTAGGTCACACCTATAATCCCAGTACTTTGGGAGGTCAAGGTGGGCAGATCACCTGAGGTCAAGAGTTCAAGACCAGCCTGACCAAAATGGGGAAACCTCGTCTCTACTAAAAATACAAAAAATCAGCCAGGCGTGGTGGCGTGTGCCTGTAATCCCAGCTACTCGGGAGGCTGAGGCAGGAGAATCACTTGAACCGGGAGGGAGAGGTTGCAGTGAGCCGAGATCGTGCCATTGCACTCTAACCTAGACAACAAGAGCAAAACTCCATCTCAAAAAAAAAAAAAAAAAAAAGATACTCTTCATAGAAGGAACATCCACTGAATTACAGGAGAATGGCAAGCAGGTCAAACCAGTGATGGGTGGATGAGTTATTTACTAAATGATGTCACAGCAACAAGTTTCACATTTCTAAGAAACGAAGCTAGACTCCTACTTTGCACAGAGTACCTAAACACATTTTACCGTCATATAAAGACCAAAATGTGCTAAATAAGGAGGAAAAACTTTATTATATAACATAAAATATAGGAATATTTATATCTTTTTCAGGAGGCAAAGGACTTCTTTTTGTTTGTTTTTGGAGACAGGATCTCACTACGTTGCCCAGACTGGTCTCAAGCTCCTGTGCTCAAGTGATCCTCCTACTCCAGTTTCCCAAAATGTTGGAGTCACAGGCATGAGCTGCAAATATATATAAACAAAAGCAGAGTATATACATTCCTAATGCGTGCTTTTATCTATTAACTCATTTAACCCCCAAAACAACACTGTGAGGTGAGGGGGATACTTTTTAAATATTCATTTTAAAGATAAGAAACTGAGGCACAGAGTGACTAAGTAGCTTGCCCAAAGCCACAGAACTAAATGGTAGAGTCAGGTTTGAGCACAGGCAGTCTGGTTTCCAAGTTCATGCTCTGATTCTCAGACTGCTGTTTTCCCATATTTGGAAGATTTGCCTAAATATATATAAAAAATTTTTGCATGAGACAGACTGAGAGAAAATAGGGTTAATATCTCTAATATACAAAGGGCTGCTAGAAATAAAAAAGAGAAAGACAAAAGTGCCAAAGAAGAATAGGCAAGAAATTTATTCTTTGAACACCTAAGAATAGGTATTCAAAGGGATGTTCAAAGGGAAAACAGACATTTAAAAATGTGTTCAAAAACACTACCAAAAATTCAACTTAGATTATTAATGATACTTTTTTGCTCTTCTATTGTGAGAGAATTCAGAGAATATTCAGCTGGTTAAAATGCAAATTGGTTAAGTATGAGTTGACAGGCCTTATTAAAAAAAAAAAAAGAAAATGTACATTGGGAGTCAGCCAGGCAAGTTGGTTTACGCCTGTAATCCCAGCACTTTGGGAGGCTGAGGCAGGAGGACAGCTTGAATTCAGGACTTCAGGACCAGCGTAGGCAACATAGCAAGACCCCATCTCTACTAAAAATACAAAAATTAGCCTTGTGCGGGAAAATCACTTGAGCGTAGGAGTTTGAGGCTGTAGTGAGCCATGATAGCGCCCTTGCATTCCAGCCTGGGTGACAGAATGAGACCCTGTCTCAAAAAAAAAAAAAAAAAAAAAAAAAAAAAGAAAGAAAAAGAAATGCAAATTGGCACTGTAGGAATCTATTTTTTTTTTTTAAAGTAGCATTACTGAGTAAAGACAGGTTTTAAAATGTTCATTGAAATGTTGAATAACAAAAGAAAAAAATCAGAATAAAACACCTCAGAATGTTAAATATTAGTACATGACAAATTATGGTATATCCATACAGTGACCTATTAGGCAGTCAGGAAAAAGAATTTGAATGATCTAAATATCATACTCTGACTTGGAAATATGTCCATAGTATCCATGTATATAATGTTTGTATACTAGAAAAACATCTGGAAGGATGGTCAGTACAGAGTTATCAAATGCCTTTCTGGGATGGAGAGGTGAGGAGAGTAGGCACATGCTTACTTTTATATATCTTGTTAATGTGGTAGGATTATGGACAATTTCAGGTTTTTTTTTTTTTTTTTTTTTGAGACAGGATGTCACTCTGTCTTCCAGGCTGGAGAGCAGTGGCATGATCACAGCTCACTACAGCCTTGACCTCCCTGGATTCAGGTGATCCTCCTACCTCAGCCTCCTGAGTAGCTGGGACTACAGGTACACATCAAGATGCCTGGCTAACTTTGTATTTTTAAAGTTTTTTTGAAAGGGAATCTTACTCTGTTGCCCAGGCTAGAGTGCAGTGCAGCCATCTCAGCTAACTACAATCTCTGCCTCTCAGGTTCAAGCGATTTTCCTGCCTCAGCCTCCTGAGTAACAGGGATTACAGGCACTTGCCACCACACCTGGCTAATTTTTTGTGTTTTTAGTAGAGATGGGGTTTTACCATATTGGCCAGGCTGTCTTGAACTCCTGACCTTAATTGATCCACCTGCCTCAGCTTCCTGAAGTGCTAGGATTACAGGTGTGAGCCACTGTGCCCGCCAACTTTTGTATTTTTTTGTGGAGACAGAGTTGCATCATGTTGCCCAGACTGGCCTTAAACTCCTGAGGCTCAAGCAATCCTCTCACCTTGGCCTCCCACAGTGCTAGGATTACAGGCATGAACTACCATGCTTGGCCGATGTCTTTATTTTCTATTTTTGTTTTGTAATCTATACCCCAGGTTGAGTAAGCATATATTTAAAAAGAAATAGTATTGTGCTTGATAGGATTTTTTTTTTTTTGAGATGGGGTCTCACTGTGTTGCCCAGGCTGGAGTACAGTGGCACCATCTTGGCTCACTGCAACCTCTGCCTCCCGAGTTCAAGTGATTCTCCTGCCTCAGCCTCCCACGTAGCTGGAACTACAGGCTCCTGCTACCACGCCCGGCTAATTTTTTGCATTTTTAGTAGAGACGGGGTTTCACCGTGTTAGCCAGGATGGTCTCGATCTCCCGACCTGGTGATCCACCCACCTCAGCCTCCCAAAGTGCTGGGATTACAGGCGTGAGCCACTGTGCCAGGCCTATGCTTGACAGGATTTTATGTTAACTTTATCTTATATCTTCTTTTTCTTTTTCTTTTTCTTTTTTTTGAGATGGAGTCTCGCTCTGCCACCCAGGCTGGAGTGCAGTGGTGTGATCTTGGCTCACTGCAACCTCCACCTCCTGGGTTCACGCCATTCTCGGCTCAGCTTCCCGAGTAGCTGGGACCACAGGCGCCCGCCACCAGGCCCAGCTAATTTTTTGTGTTTTTAGTAGAGATGGGGTTTCACCGTGTTAGCCAGGATGGTCTCGATCTCCTGACCTCGTGATCCACCTGCCTCGGCCTCCCAAGTGCTGGGATTACAGGCGTCAGCCGCCACCACGCCCGGCCTATACCTTCTTTTTCTATTACTTTGTATCAGTGTCCTCTTCCTGATTTTTTGCCAAATCTTTGGCTCTTTTGTTTAACTGTATTCTTTTCTGTTTCTTGATTTGTTTCTCTTTGAATGAGAAATTGTGTGGGTTTTTTTTTTTCCCCCAGTTTCTTGAAGTTATGCCAATAAAACCCCACCACTGATTTGATTACGTTTGGAGTAAGTTGTCTATTTTAGAGAAAAAAGGAAAATGTAAAATTTTAGACTTTTTTTTTTGAGACAGAGTTTTGCTCTTGCTGCCCAGGCTGGAGTGCAATGGCGTGATCTCGGCTCACTGCAACCTCTGCCTCCCGGGTTCAAGCAATTCTCCTGCCTCAGCCTCCCGAGTAGCTGGGATTACAGGCATGCGCCTCCACGCCTGGCTAATTTTGTATTTCTATTAGAGACGTGGTTTCTCCATGTTGGTCACGCTGGTCTTGAGCTCCTGACCTCAGGTGATCCGCCTGCCTCCGCCTCCCAAAGTGCTGGGATTACAGTCGTGAGCCACCGTGCCCAGCCTAGACTTCTTTTTAACTTCTTTGTTTAATAGGATTCTCATCCCCCAACTACCTCCTACAGCAATAAGATGTTTTCTTTCAACTGTCTGTTAATATAAAATATATTTTCAAAAAAGGAATGAGAGATAAGTAAATGGTTTAATTTAATAGGTTATCTTTCTTAAGGGAGTTTGTAACAGAATAATGAACTAGCAAGGTTTAAGCATTAATCATTCAATAACAGAGCAGGAAGTTCCATCTCTTACAGTTATGACGAATAAATTAGAATTGAGTCACTGAAAGGCTGGGGTGTGGGAGTAAGTTAACTAGTAGTATCTGAGTACTCAGAAATTGCAACTCAGTGTAGTTTTATTGTTTATAGTTGCAGAAGTATTGTGATAGTTTTATGACTTGGGAAAAAATAGAATACATAAAAATGCCAGCTGCTGGTGCTGGTGATGGAAATAAAATATTGAATACATGTAAGAAAGAACTTTTTAGGCAGAAAATAGCAGTATGGGATAAATTAAAGAGTGATATTGCATATTAAGATAAATTTATGCGACTACAGGGCATTTCTTGAGGTATATTTCTTGGAATAAAGTCACCGAAAATAATGGGGGGGCAATATTTGGAAAGCACTGCCTATTATATCTGATCTTTTCAGATTTACTATGCATGATTAGCATATTAAAAGATCCCTGCTGTCTTCCAGTAAAGAAATCTGTTTGATATTGTTTAACCCAATGTTTTCCAAATTTATTTGACCTTAGAGCCCTCTTCTCATGTAACATCTATTTAAATCTCACAGAACTTTGTTATTTGAAACATTCTCTGGAGAATACTGTACTAAGATAAAAATGTAATGAATATGATGTAAGATTGTTTTAGTGACAAAGATTTTTAATGACTTTATAAATTACTTCAACCCTTTGTCAATGAAAAATTTCAGCTATTTTATTAGCACATTTATGGAAATCATAAACTACAGCAATATTTGTGGATTTGCAGATTCAAGACTCTCTCAGACGCATTACATTTTCTGCAAAGAACAAGAGTCTATACATTTTTTAGTGCAGGCAGTTGGCATAAATCGTTAAGTAATTTTTTTTTTCTTTTTGTAAGATAGCAAGCTGCATCTGGTCTTGGTTCTTTCAACTTCAAAAAGTGAATAATAACTGCTATTTACTATTTTACAGTGTCCCTTCACTTTCAGGGACACTAAAAAAACAAATCATAGTTTTGGTCCTCAATTTAGAACCTTACCTGTACTGATGATGTCATCTGGAAGCTCATCTCCACAGTATCTGAAAAGGAATTTTTAGAAAAGAGATGTCACACAAATGAATATTATACAGCTAGTAAAGGGGCTCTTACCAATAATTAAGCCTCTAAGTAATAGCTCATTGTTCCATAATTTTTGAAATTTCTATTGTTATTTTACCTGGATTTGTAAGGGAGAATAGGAGTTAAAGTTTGTTATTTGAAATAATCTTCTTACAATATTTATGAGATTTTATTTTATTTTATTTAGATGGAGTCTTGCTCTGTCGCTCAGGCTGGAGTGCAGTGGCGCAGTCTCGGCTCACTGCAACTTCTTCCTCCTGGGTTCAAGCGATTCTCCTGCCTCAGCCTCCTGAGTAACTGAGATTACAGGTATGCACCACCAAACCTGGCTAATTTTTGTGCTTTTAGTAAAGATGGGGTTTCACCATGTTGGCCAGGCTCATCTTCAACTCCTGACTTCAGGTGATCCTCCCACCTCAGCCTCTCAAAGTGTTGGGATTACAGGCATGAGCCACCGCACCCAGCCAATGAGATTTTAAAGGAAAGATATGTAGCATTTTTACTTTGTGTAACTAGAAAATTTTGCGCAGTAAGTAATTTGAATCTACTTGGAAAAATTAAAATTTTATTTCTTTTTTTTGAGACAGAGTCTCGGTCTGTAGCCCAGGCTGGAGTACAATGGTACCATCTTGGCTCACTGCAACCTCTGCCTCCTGGGTTAAAGTGATTCTCCTGCCTCAGCCTCCCGAGTAGCTGAGATTACAGGCACCCACCACCATGCCCGGCTAATTTTTTGTATTTTTAGTAGAGATGGGGTTTCTCCATGTTGGCCAGCGTGGTCTCAAACTCCCGACCTCAGGTGATCCGCCCTCCTCGGCCTCCCAAAGTGCTAGGATTACAGGCATAAGCCACTGTGTCCGGCCTTAAAAATTTATTTCTAATTAATTTTATAAAGTTTTCTTCACAGTTATAGAAGAATGGGCATATGGTTGGTGATATTAATATTTTGAATTCTAGGATAGACTGATTTAAATCTGGAAAAATTATTTTGAACCTTATAGGTATAAAAGGATTTGATTTTTATCTGAATCATGACTTGAAAGGAACCCTCTTACACGTATAAAAAGGTAAGAGTTTTATAGGTTTCTAAATATGTAATTTATTCAAGAGGAAAAGTCTAAATTTACCTGAAAGGTAAATTATATAATATAAATTCAAAAAATAAATTAGTCTGTTCAAACCTCCTAAAAACAGTAGTTTATAATTTTATATAAGATAGGATCTTGCTGTATTGCCCAGGCTGAAATACAGTGTTTATTCATAGGCCCCTTCTCACTTCTCAACACGGGAGTTTTAATCTGCTTGTTTCTGACCTGGGCAGGTTCATCCCTTCTTAGGCAACCTGGTGGTCCCCTCCTCCTGAGAGGTCATCATATTGATGCTGCTCTTAGTGTGGACACCCCATCAACATAGTTCACTCTAACCCAGAACTACTGGGCTCAAGTGCTCCTCCTGCCTCAGCTTTCAAAGTAGCTGGGACCACAGGTATGCCCACCTGGACTTTGTTCTTAATTCCCCCAACTCTACTTTGTGTCTTCATCAAACTATTTTTATAAACTATCTTTTCTCTACAGCAGTAGTCTGTCAGCTAAAGAAGGAAATGAGGCCGGGTGCGGTGGCTCACGCCTGTAATCCCAGCACTTTGGGAGGCCGAGGCGGGTGGATCACCTAAAGTCAGGAGTTTGAGACCAACCTGGCCAACATGGTGAAACCCCACCTCTACTAAAAATACAAAAATTAGCCAGGCATGGTGGTAGGTGCCTGTAATCCCAGCTACTCGGGAGGCTGGGGCAGAATTACTGGAACTCAGGAGGCAGAGGTTGCAGTGAGCCAAGATTGTGCCACTGCTCTCCAGCCTGCTGACAGAGTGAGACTCCGTCTCAAAAAAAAAAAAAAAAAGTAGAAAGAAGAAAACAAAACGAAAAATACTTTCCCTTCAAAAAGTATTCATTTTTGCAAGAAATACCTTTGGTTTTCTTTGTATTTAAGTTACACGTTCAAAATTGACATAAAAAGCGATTGAGTCTGTCATTTTTAAATTGTCCCCACTACCATTTTTTTCCCGTTAAATTACTATCATGTATAATAGAGAATTGAAAACTGATAGTCTATTGATAATTGGTAGTCTAAAATATGGGTTATTAGGTGGGGACCTGAGTATATAAAATACCTAATTGTACACTCCTTAATTTTGCAATATATCATAAGATACGCAAAATTCAAAGTAGATTAAAGATTTGGAATGTGAAGAAAAAGGTTGTGTTCTAGCATGCTGAAAAGCCACAGGAAAATATTAAAGAGAGAAAGGGTTAAACTTTGCTTATTTACCTTACATCCATAATACTTAGCACAATGCTTTGTAGGAATAAGAAAGGCAACAATTACTGAATTTATAATCTTTTTTTTTTTTTTTTTAAGACAGAGTCTTGCTCTGTTACCTAGGCTGGAGTGCAGTGGTGCAATCTTGGCTCACTGCAACCTCCACCTCCCGGGTTCAAGTGATTCTCCTGCCTCAGCCTCCTGAGTAGCTGGGATTACAGGCGCCCGCCACCATGCCCAGCTAATTTTTGTATTTTTAGTAAAAACAGGGTTTTGCCATGTTGGCCAGGCTGGTCTCGAACTCCTGACCTCAGGTGATCCGCCCACCTTGGCCTCCCAAAGTGATGTGGATTACAGGCGTGAGCCACCATGCCTGGCCCTATAATCATTTTTAAGGTTGTAAGAAATTAGAACTTAAAAACATGAACAATTTTTGCAACTCACATATCTTTCTTCCTTCTATTGTTAGTCAGATCTTGAGGTATTTATAAAATAGACTAACTAGTTCTTACAACTTAGCCATAATCAAAAGGCAGCTCTCACTACTTTAATAAGTATGTTGTAGCGGCCAGCTAAGAAAAATCTTTGTTGAAAAATGATATGGTGCTTTAGGAGAGTAGAACTATTCCAAAATCAATATTATAGGGGCGGTGGAGGAAAAATTAAAGAAGCATCGAACAAAATACTGGACATTCATTTAACTTCCTCTATGGGGACCTACACGTACCTTCCCACGAAGCCATGGACATCATCGTAACTGTCATATATTTCAACATAATCAGCCAAGCAACCTGGATCATCTTCAAGGTCAAAATCTAAAAAACTCAGGTGAATATGCTGACCATACTTGAGTCTAATGTGCCAGTAGCAGATTTGGTTATCTTCGTACTCATTTGGGAAGCCTGGAGATTTAAAAATTCCCTTTGAATCTGTAAAGACGCCGCCACACTCCTTTGCTGAAATGAGAAGAAAAAAAACGTAAAAACCCCAAAGCATTAGGAAAAACATTATCCCTATTAAAAGTGACATTTCTTAGCAATCTATTACTTTTTATGAAATATTAAATGTCTTAGTATACAGCATCTATGGTATATTATGTATGCTTTTAGCTAAAGAATAAATGTATTTTTTCATCAATAGTTACTAAATTCTCTAAAATGAATATGGACTCTTTGTGAATTTATTTTTCTTTTTATATTTTGAGACAAGATCTCGCTCTGTCACCCAGGCTGGAGTGCAGTGACCCAATCATAGCTCATTGCAGCTTTGAACTCCTTGGCTCAAGCGATCCTCCCACTTCAGCCTCCTAAGCAACTGGGATGACAGGCATGTGCCATTTCTACAAAAAAAAAATTTTTTTTTTTTGTAGAAATGGGTCTTGCTATGTTGCCCATGCTGGTATTGAACTCCTGACCTCAAGTGATCCTCCTGCCTCTGCCTCTGAAAGTGCTGAGATTATAGACATGAGCCACTGTGCCCAGCCATGAATTTTTAAAAAGTAAATATAGTAAGAAAAAAATGGCTAGGTGCAGTGATGCTCACCCTTAGTCCCAGCTAATTGGGAGGCTGAGGCAGAAGAATCCCATGAGCCTAGGAGTTTGAGGCCAACCTGGGCAACATAGTGAGACTCTGTCTCTAAAAAAATAAAAATAAAAATAAAATTTAAAATTAAAACAATTGAAATGTAATTAATTTTTGCTTTATTTTATCTTTTAAGGCATAACATGACAAGTATTTTGTGCACACACCTGTTTTTTGTTGTTGTTTTTTGAAATGGAGTTTCACTCTGTCACCCAGGCTGGAGTGCAGTGGCACAATCTCCTCTCACTGTAGCCTCTGTAATTGTTCAAGCAATTCTTATGCCTCAGCCTTCTGAGTAACTGGGATTACAGGCATGAGCCACCATGTCTGGCTAATTTTTGTATTTTTAGTGGAGATAGGGTCTTGCCATGTTGGCCAGGTTGGTCTCGAACTCCTGACCTCTAGTGATCGACCCACCTCAGCTTCCCAAAGTGCTGGGATTACAGGCGTGAGCCATGGTGCCCGGCTTATGTCTATGTATTTTGACAAATATATATACATTTATATTACAAATAGCCCTATCAAGATGGTAGGGACTTTGCCGTGTGGTGTCACCATATGTCTTCGGGGCCACAAGCACTTAGAATAATGGATCCCGTAAATTCTGTTTGGAAAATCATTATGCAATTTCATGATCGCAGGAGACTTTAAAGTCACTCTAATCCACTTAAAAGGAAAAATTTATAATTATTCTGTATACTGCCTTTACTGATTTTAAACTAATACCCTAATCCTAATATTTTAGGTTTTGATGGAGTTATTCAGGTTTGTTTTTTCCAAGTCATTCATCATTTAACAGATTTCAATGTTATAACTTGTCATAAGAAAAGCAAACACATGTAAAACAAAACAAAAACGCTACATCAGAATCAATGGTTTGCAATATGACCTAGAGGGAAAGCTAGGAAGAAGCCCTGGTTAATTTTAATTCCATATAAGGTAAGTGTCTAATGTCTAGAAAGAGGTGCTCCCCAGCCTTTCTATGATCCTGTTCTGCTCATCCAATCTTTGTTGTATATATTAATAAATTAGAAAAAATTCAAATCTTGAACTAATTTGGCTGCCTATTTGCTATATTTATTTAGATCTACATTTTACATTACATCTAGTTACTGCCTCATCTATTATTTGGAATATCAGCTCTAACTTGGTGACATTGATTAATCAATAATGATTGCTTGATTTTTCTGAAGCCATTATTTTTTTTTCATTCCAGTGATGTTTCAGTGAGCTGTTCCCCTAGTGCTAGTTCAGGCAGTCAAGTCTCCTTCAAGTTAACCACATCCTAAATAGTCAGCATACCACCAAATCCAAAAGTGAGCTAAATGCACTGAGAATTGGGTAAAAACAAATCTCCCAGGATTCTGTACACATGTTCCCAGAGTGTATTCAGCCTCTCTCAGAAAAGAAAGCAACTTATAATAATTTATAATTTAGGATTATATTCTTATGAAAGGGCAATGCAATACTGAAAGGACCGTTTCATTGGCACTTCTTCAATGACTCTAGAGTTTAATCTACGGAAATTATCCAATAGAAGCTCAGAGATCCTAAAGTTTATCAAGTGAAGGAAGAATCAGAGAATATATTTGAAAAGAATAGTTAGTCTTGAGAGTAAAAGAAGAGTGGTCTGCATAAATATATTTAAGAAAATGTAAGAGAGGGAGGGAGGGAGGAAAGGAAGATACGTATTATTGACATAACTAAATATAGCACTAAATTAGTACTGTATAGTATAGGACTAAATAAGCTTAAAGCATGTCAAAGTGACTTGAAAGTTAAAGTTACATAAATGCACTGTTAACTATTCCTATTTTGTCTCAGTTAAGACTAGTTGTAGATGTAGGCAAAAATCTTTCTACCTGGACTACACATAATTTTGAGATATAGGTTAGTTACAGACATGAGAAACTGTTCTCTAAATGTTAATATCATTAAATAATAGATTTTATAAGAATACACTAGAACCTCACTATGTAATTCTCCTACTGTGTTATGGAATTTCTTATAGGGTAAATCCAAATGGGACATGTCTGAGGATGTTTATGATCCTAAATGCCAGGAAGACTTTGTAACATACTGTAATATTTTGTAACATTGTCCTGGGGGAAATATATCCAAAAAGAACAGCCTACTTTTTCTCCAAGAACATGCCCTAAGAATAATTCTTTATAGTAATTATGAGTTAAATTTTCTCATTATTTCCTAGTTGTAAGCAACCATGGAAAAAATATGAATAAAAATATACTGTATAATGATAACTAGTATATACAGTATATGACTGTTAAACCATAGAATTAGAGTTGCTTAGTTTAGAAGTACTAGCATATATACACAAAAAGAAATTAGGGAAAGAATTTGTTTACTTTGTCTCCTTTTCCCCCTTGTATCGAAAGGACAATTTTGAATAGTTAACATTTGGTAGCATCACTTCATTGTTTTAGCTAATTCACTGCGACAAGTTTTTAATCTGCTTTTTATTTTCTTTTTCTTTATGGCTGGGATGTTACCTGGCACAGAGAAGATCTGAATTCTCAGTCCCATCTGCCTAATCATTATTGACTCCTGATTTGGGGTTACTTAATCTCTAAGTTTCAATTTCCTGATTTCTAAAATATAACAACAGCTCCTTGAAGAATTATTGTGAATATTAAGTTAGAGTGTAGATGAAGGAACATAACTCAAGGTCTGGTATAGTATAAGCACTTTATGAATTATAGTTATTAGTAGTAATTATTATTACCAAATTCAATGATTTCTGGAAAAAGTAGCCATTTCTTTTTTAACAACCTCTTAGCAGCATGGAACTGTTTTTGCAAAACATAAAATTATTATTTTTAATGTACCATGTGGGTTGTAGCAATAGGCATCCCATCTTTCACTCCTATTGAGACGGACTCCATAATCAATAATGCCAGTTTTTCCAAATCCACAGTTGGGCCCTGGCTTCACAATGGGGTATCCAACTCTGCCCTTAGCCATCCATCCAGCAGCACAGACGTGAAATCCTGCAAGAAGAAAAAGAGTTACGGACTAAACTGCTAAACTGTCTTGGCCAAGCAAAAGTCATCTTAGCAAAGATAGCCACTTCTAACAATAAGTTTCTTAACTGCTCAAATCCAGTTCATGTAAAAGGGAGAAAATTGTTTCCTTAATTAGACAAAGTGTGAATACACATAAAATATAACCTCTGATTTCTACTAGAAAACTACCTCTTACTTGAAAAAAATGCAAATAGACTACAAATTATTGTGGGTATGAAACTAATCCAAGTTCAGAGCTGGCTGCTTTTCACAAATGACTTATCGAATGCCATGAGATAATTTCTGAAATTATCAATTTTGAAAAACATATTTTCAAGTGGTAATTTAATTTCTATTTCAGGGTCAATTAAGATATTTTTAATATCTTATTTATTTATTTTTTGAGACGGAATGTCACTCTGTCACCCAGACTGGAGTGCAGTGGCACAATCTCGGCTCACTCCAACCTCCGCCTCCTGGGTTCAAGCAATTCTCCCGCCTCAGCCTCCTGAATAGCTGGGGTTACAGGCATGTGCCACCATGCCCAGCTAATTTTTTTATTTTTAGTAGAGATGGGGTTTCTCCATGTTGGCCAGGCTGGTCTCGAGCCCCTGACCTCAGGTGATCTGCCCACCTCGGCCTCCCAAAGTGCTAGAATTACAGGTGTGAACCACCACGCCTGGCCTATTTATTTATTTAAGACATGGTCTTGCTCTGTCATCCAGGGTAGAGTGCAGTGGCATGAACACAGCTCACTGCAGCCTCTACCTCCTGGGCTCAAGAAATCCTCCCACCTCAGCCTTTAGAGTGGCCATGACCACAGGTGTGCATCACCACACCTGGCTAATTTAAAAATTTTTTTTTTTAGAGATGATGTTTCGCTATGTTGCCTAGGCTGGTCTTGAATTCAAGCAGTCCTCCTGCCTCAGCCTTCCGAAGTGCTGGGATTACAGGTGTGAACCACTGCACCCTACCAGATATTAGTAATGTTTTAAAAGATTTGAATAAAGATAAATTCTCTCATATATTTCAAACAAAGGCTCAGCCCTGTTTCCCTTGCTCAGCCTCAGAGGCTGTTTTAGTGCCTGTCAGTGCCACCCAAGATCAATTTTACTAGAGGTCCAGGATGGACAGTAAAGACTATGGGCTTTGTCTCTACCATTTTGGTTACTTTGCCCCATGCCACTCTGTGATTATAGACCAGCAGTCATCTTGGGAGGCTATGGGGCATTTGAGAAAACACTGTTTTTTGTTTTTCTTGAGTAATGTATCAACTTTGCTGGACGTTATCCAGTCAGCAAAGGAGTTCTGAATGGGAGTGGTCCATTGTCCCCAAAGGCCAAGAGAGATGGTAGCAATCCACTTTTGTATAAAGAAGCATATAACACTAGTTGATTACTGGAATTTTCACCAGGTCTTCTGATACCATCTTCCCAGTTTCTTTCTGCTTCTATCTCACGACCTGCCAGTTCTTTTCCTTATAGCTTTTGATCCTGAAGTACAAATACATTCTCCCACTTAATGTAAAACAACTGGGGAAAAAAGCCACTAAATTCAATATTTCTTCTCCCAAGTAAATTTGCTTGTAAGACTCAATATAGTACTATAGCATCATTTAACAACCTTCATACTCAGAAGTCAAAGAGATAGAACAATACTAAAAATGAAAACAACGGCATTGAAATTAATGAGAAATTTAAATGATATTGAAGTAATGAGGTTTTCATTTTCTTTTGACTTTTATTTTATTAGATCACACTGGGTTAAGACCCCACATAAGTTGCTGGAACACTAGAAACTTTCTGCCAACTCTAGGCAGGTGGATAGGAGAAGTCAGAGAGCGGAGATGTCCTAGGGGCTTAGTGATATATCAGAAGGGGGTTGGAGAAAGAAGTCTTACTAGGGTTTAGGAAAGATGGATTTTTTTTCCTCTAAGGATGAAAAAGAAGAAAAATCATTGTGAAATTAGTTACCAATTTTTCTGGCTGCCTCTAGCTGCTTGTAAGTTGCGAGATGGCCGCCTTCAAATTCACACACCGCCTTAGCTTCTGCATAGGTGAGCTTGTATTTGCCAGACCGTGATTCTCTGTGGTACACACCTGCTGCTCGTTCTGTAAAATCAGATGATGTCGTAAAAGCACTGTTATTCCTTCTTACGAAACGGGAAATTCTGTGGCCTCAGCTGGAAGATTACAACAGTTACCATTCCTGCCAAAGAGCTTTCTGTGTTGGCTGCCTTGGGTAGCTAAGTTTTCACTGTTAGGAAGCTTTGGGGAAAAATATGAATGAGGGGGAATTTTAGGGGAATTTGCGGCCATAAACAGAAACTTGAGGCTAAATTATGTTTTTGATCTGATAGCCTGAAATACAGTTTTTATTTATTTTTTATTTTTATTTTGTGAGATGGAGTCTCACTCTGTTGCCCAGGCTGGTACGATTTGGGCTCCCTGCAATCTCTGCCTCTTGGGTTCAAGCAATTCTCCTGCCTCAGCCTCCTGAGTAGCTGGGATTACAGGCATGTACCACCACAACCGGCTAATTTTTGTATTTTTAGTAGAGACGAGGCTTCACCATGTTGGCCAGGCTAGTTTCGAACTCCTGACCTCAAGTGATCCACCTGCCTCAGCCTCCCAAAGTGTTAGGATTACAGGTGTGAGACACCGCACCCAGCCTAAAATAAAGTTTTTAATACAACATTGTATTGCAACACTATCCACAGGTGATAAAGTTTTGGTTTTCTTTTGGATTTAAGCTATATAAAAACTTGCCAAGGTAAGCAATGGGGGAAAAAAAAGGTGAAGGCAAAAGAAACCAGTGAAGATGGATCCATTATGTAGGCTCACAGTGATGGAGAAAAATAAGCTAAAATAGCCAATTGAAAGGAATGACTAATTGACTAATGCAATATAATTAAGAATTTAGGCCGGGCGTGGTGGCTCGTGCCTGTAATCCCAGCACTTTGGAAGGCCGAGGCAGGCGGATCACGAGGTCAGGAGATGGAGACCATCCTGGCTAACATGGTGAAACCCTGTCTCTACTAAAAATACAAAAAATTAGCCGGGCGAGGTGGCGGGCGCCTGTAGTCCCAGCTACTCAGGAGGCTGAGGCAGGAGAATGGCGTGAACCCGGCAGGCAGAGCTTGCAGTGAGCAGAGATTGTACCACTGCACTCCAGCGTGGGCAACAGAGCGAGACTCTGTCTCAAAAAAAAAAAAAAAATAATAATTTAGTAAAACAAATAAAAACTGAGGAAAGATCTGAAGGGATCCAAAGCAAATACTGAATTAGGGAAAAGAAAAACAGATTCAAACACAGCAGAGAAAAAACTGGACACACCTAACTACCAGTTAAAGCCTCAATTTTTTAATCTGATTTGTCTTTTTTGTTCACATATTTTTCCCAACATATTTTAGGCAGTGTTAAGTCATACATGAGTTGTCTTCCAATAGATCACTGTTTAAATGGATTGTTTTGAGTTTGGAGTGCCTTCTACCATAGAAACAATGTGAAAAAATTCCCAGGACAATAGTCATAACATTAGCTCTGTAGTTAGCTCTAATAGTTCTATGTAGTCTGACATTATGGTTAAGTCTCTGTATCCTGACCTGTGCAATCAGCCACCCTTAGGACTATTTTCATTGAGGACATACATATTTCTTGGCACCAAGAAATGAATCCAGGGGCATTAGAAATATAATTCTTTGTTTTCCACCCCAAACTGAAGTTGAGATTGCCATAGTTCAATAACAGAGGGTGCTTGTTTTTCTGAACTCTAAGGATCTTGCTCTTATACATTACATAGTAACTCTGTTACACACAGAGGACCTTAGTCAATCTGATGCTGGAGGTCAGAGAATACCGGGACCATCAGTCAGTTGTTTCTCCAATGAAAGGTACCTGCTGCCCGGTGTCCTTCATGTGGCAAAGCCTCATTAAACTTTCGCTAGTTTTCAATTTAGTTACTTTGAGCATTATACCACGGGGTATTTTGCTAGGTGCTGTGGGTCAGGTTCTATCCTCAAGGAACTTGGACACTAGTGAGTATTCTGAATTTCTTTATCTTGAAATACAGGAACACCAAAGCTTTTGGTAGATGCAGGAGGCGTGTTTAACTTACTTATGTATTATAATAGAGATTGTTGTTAATCATTAAAAATGTTAAAAATTATATTTCGTAAGTATACAGATTAAAAGACCTGTATTTGAAAACAAATTTTGTAGAAATTAATGTATACAAAGTTTTCTCAAACTGATTTTCTTTATATTTTATTTCAAAATTAAAATGTGATGCTTACAGAAAAAATTAATGGAGATTTGGCCAGGCGTGGTGGCTCATGCCTGTAGTTCCAGCACTTTGGGAGGCTGAGGCGGGTGGATCACTTGAGGTCAGAAGTTCCAGACCAGCCTGGCCAACATGGTGAAACCCCGTCTCTATTAAAAATACAAAAAATTAGCCGGCTGCGGTGGTGCACGCCTGTAGTCCCAGCTACTCAGAAGGCTGAGGCAGGAGAATTGCTTGAACCAGGGAAGCAGAGTTGCAGCAAGCAGAGATCATGCCACAACACCCCAGCCTGGGCGACAGAGCAAGACTCTGTTTCAAAAAACAAAACAAAATAAAACAAAAGAATTAACAGTTTTAAAAAATAATAATTTTAAGTTTTCCTCCCAGTAAATTTTCATTTTTTTAAAATCTTTTATTTCAGATTCAAGGGGTACATGTGAAGGTTTGTTACATAGGTAAACTCATGTCACAGTGGTTTGTTGCACAGATTATTTCATCACTCAGGAATTAAACCCAGTACCTCTGTTCCTCTCCCTTCTCTCACCCTAAGTAATTTTTCTTAAACTTTTGGTACCTACTGAAACTTGTCTAGTAATAACCTAATAACAGAAATAGCAAAAAATTTTTATGTTATAATTTTTGATTTAATTTATTAAATATTAATATTCCACATTGTTCCTCTAACAGCACCAAACTTCCCGGTATGTTGCCATATGAACAAATAGAGAACTCTTGGAGTATGTACCTGACAATTTTAAATACGGTGTTTTATTAAAAATATTTCTCAATTCAGAATTTTGAGCTATTGAGATGGACCTTTGTACAATGGATCCCAATTTTACCTTTCAGAAGAAATAATATTTTATTAATTTATCTAGTCAATAGTCATTTATTAAAACTGAAAATTTGTTTAATAACTGTTTTCTCTTTTTAGTGAGTGGTGGCAGTAGAAATGGACTTTGGTTCCACTGCTGTTTCTACCACGGAGTTGTATAACCAGATGAGCCTCAGTTTCCTCATTTGTCAAATAGGAATAATGATAGCTTCTGGGCCATAGGAGGAGCTCAAGATATGTTACTTTTCCTTTGGTTTTTTTTTTTGCTTTGAGATAAAGTCTCACTCTGTCACCCAGGCTGGAGTGCAGTGGTGAGGTCACGGCTCACTGCAACATCTGCCTCTTGGGCTCATGTGATCGTCCCACTTCAGCCTCCTGAGTAGCTGGGACTACAGGCATGCACCACCACACCCAGTTAATTGTATTTTTTTTTATAGAGACAGAGTTTCTCTGTGTTGCCCAGGCTGGTCTTTTTAATTCCTGGGCTCAAGCAATCTGCCCACCTCAGCCTCCCACAGTGCTATGATTACAAGTGTGAACCACCGCATCCCGCCTTCCTTTCCCTTCTTTTCCAGATTCAACAATAAAAATAATTGCTTATCTGTGCATTTATTATTCTCATGATCCATGTAAAATGATTGTAATTTCTTGTCCTTAACTGTTGTTTGTTTTTGTTTTGTTTAAAGTACTATTTTTAAAATTAGATAATACCAGAGTTAAAATAAGCCGTAGGGATCCTTTACTTCAACCTTATCATTTTACCAGATTGGAACCATAACCTAGAGAATTTAAAGTAAACTTGTCCAACTTGCGGCCTGCCAGGACGGCTTTGAATGTGGCCTAACACAAATTTGTAAACTTTCTTAAAACATTATGAGTTGCCCAAGACAATTCTTCTTCTTCCAATGTGGCCCAGGGAAGGCAAAAGATGGGACACCCTAGATTTAAAGTGTCCTGTTCTCGATAGTTGCTAACAGATGTATCCCTTCTAATCCAACTATCTTTCCTTCCTAAATGGTTTCTAATATTATATTGATCCAACCAACTATAAACTATAAACTAAACATCTGTGCTAGGATGGCTGGTCAATAATTTGCCCCAGATTGAAGCAATTTGCAATTATCCTGACCCTCAGATTTGTAGCATACATTAATAGACATTTGAATTTGCTTCTCTCTACCTCTGGAGCAGAACATCTATTGTCTAGGTTTATATTTTTGTAACATACAATGACACTTTAAAAGACAACTCTAAATTACTTGATTATTAGAGGGTTTGATAACATTTCAAAGTTTATCTGCCTGGATTTAATTACTAGCTTCACGACATTTAAAAAAAAATCCTGGCGAATATGAGCATATTTCCTACATTTGACTGTATACAACAAAAATAAAGAGATGGGCTCATTCCTCTACTAAATGTCAGATCCTGTCTTGGCCAAATGGATCATAATGAAATTAGTTCACTGGCTGAAGCTGAAAAAAATAGGTGGCAAGGCTGTGCATTACAAATTAGGCTTTTTAATGAAATCCGCATGGTTGTAGTTGTTACCAGAGAGAAACATGCTGAAAGGGAAAATATTCTACAACTGTGCTGTTTAGCACGCATAAAATCAAAATCTAGGTTAATTTCACCTTCTCTTTATTTCTTTTTTCTAGGCAAGAATTTATGCATTTTTCCCCAAGAAATTCCATTTATTTTTACTGTTAAACACAATAATGAACATAGAGCAATATCAATTTGTATCATGAGAATTAAAGCATTGTTTAGCATACTGTAACATAAGGGGTGTTTTGGATTTTCTGCATTTTCCTTTTTTGATCTATTGTTTATCTTCACTGTTTGGCCTATGTCATTCCTTACATTTAACAAAACAAAATAACAAAAGAAACTTTCCTTGTCTAACAAAAGGGTCAGAAAAGTATTTATATGGATAGTACAAACAGAAAGAATCAAAGTGGTAAGAATGCATTCAGAAGGAGAAACATTTTTCACTTTTTTCTGTATTGCCAGCTGGCTTGGTCAAAATAGTCAAAATGTTTGAAAAAACTAAGATATAGACTATAGCTCAGAGTACATGAAGCAATTATTATAAAATTTTTGTATACTCCAATTTACCTGTTATGATTCTGAAATCTGATTGCAAATGCATTGACAAAAACAAAAGACTATATTGGTGTTTCTAGTTGGTTAAAGAAATACTCCTCTGTGCTACTACATCTGCTTTGAAAAGTTTAAAAGTGTATTTTCATACTGAATATAAATATTAACTGCTATTTTCTACTGAACAGTTTACTTTATAAAATGCTATTTTTACTTTTCAGAGGACAAGAACACTTAAGGAAAAAAAAGCATATGTATTCCAAAGGCTATCTTTCCTAAGCATTTTCTTTGAGAACATCAGCCTTGTACAGAATAGAAAAAGTTACTGCTTTAATTTCCTTCTCCATGATTTAAAGAATTGACATTCTCAACAAGAAGCTCATGAGTGAAGTTTCTTACCAAGCCATATGGAGTTATGAAAAATTCCATCCTTGAATCCCCATCCTTGAGCCTCTTCCCATAGCAAGAGAAATAAGTAAATTAAGATGATCATATCGTCAGTTGTAGCGAAGTAACAGCCTGTTAGGGGCTGCTCACAATAAATTCTCAGAGCAGCGGCTGAAATGTGACTGAAACATCTGGTTTCCACATCTTTTAAATAGTTTTTTTCAACCGTGAGGTCAGCAAGTACTCTCCAATGGCATTTTCCGCTGTGGAGTTACACAATTATCTCAGTGTCTCAAGCAAATCCTCTGACTCATTTGCATTGGCAACCTAAACTAAGGAGATAGAATGATCATCTATGTTTTAAAATTAACTTACTAAGAACGGAGTTCATTTATTGTTAGTCACAAACAGTTTTCTGTTAGAAAGTTTGCGTAACTTGATGCAGATTTAGCACTGATTAAAAGAAAGTCAAACTTGAGTAGGAATTTCAAGATAAATCCTAAATATCTTATTTGCAGTGTCAATTATGGGATATGGGGTTAAATACTAATCTTTTATTGGTAATGTTGGACTGGCTTTTCCTAAACATTGTCAAGCCCATATAAAAAATTTAAAACAAAAAGTGTACACAGTTTGGAGAATCCTAATTTTTCTCCAATGATATATGACTTCCTTATTCTCTGTCTGCTTTCTTCCAGGGTGGGGTCTGTTGCAGTCTTTGGTTTGTTATGGTCATCAGTTAAATAAATGCATCAGCTCCCAGAAAAATAGTTCAATTTCAGAGCATCAGGACGTTCCAGCAGCTTTGGGATGTCCTGTTATAACAGGCCTGTTTTCGCAGGCCACAAATTCTTGAAGGGTTGGGAGAAAGGTGGGTAGACTAATAAAGTTAATAACAATTTGTCCCTAGCTTCCCGAGACCACTCTAACTTTGAAGAAGATGATCAAAATAATAGATAATAATTATTACAGTAAGTCATCATGTCTTCAAATATACCAAACTTTCCTCTTCCTTTATGTAGAATCCTTGGGTAACATATCTGATAATACTCCCACTACCACTGATGCTAATGGCATTTCCTGTTATTCATTGATAGCCATTTATTGGCAACTTTTGATTTTTTTACAAAATTCGTTATTTTTTGGAACTTAGATTCTCTACTTTCGGTCCCAAATTGTTTCCCATTCACTCCTATTATAGCATTCACTTCTCCTATGCTTTCTTAGTCCCTCCAATGACGTTGGAGTTCTTTGAAAAAGCCAACTTGCTAGACGTGCTCTGGTCTGGAGTTAGCTTTGAATCCCTTAGACGTCTTTGCTTTGAACATCTCAGGTATGTTCTGGTCTCATCTCTTCTCAAAAGAGCAGTTATGGGGATGTAGGCTGAGAGTACAGAATTTTTTGGATGCCCACTGAGGTAGGCATAAAGTTACTAGCATTCAAAAATCTTTATTTTGGACCAGTGGCACGTGAAAGATGAGGGAATTGTATCCAAGTTCACAGATAGGATTAGTGAATTTAAGTTTGTTGCAAAAGGGAAAGGTATAGTCTAGACCAGGTGGATGTGACTATGGAGAAGACAGACATGGTTAGTGAGAGCAAGATTCATAGGTAGTTGGAAGGAATAAACCATGACATTTCTTTGGAAAGTATAATTATATGAGTATTTTAAGTTTGTGGTTTAGGAAGTAAATATAACTTTAGTTGTGCAATGCTACAGCAAAACCTTCCCATAGTCTTTCCAATTATTTGCTTGTCACATCCTCCAGCTGTGCCCTTTCTGCATCTCTCTCAAGCGCCTGATTTCCCCCTAGTTCTCATTTATCAAAAATTACTCTCAGGAAAGGGTTTGCAATTAATCTTTACTTAGGCCAGATAACTAAGAACAGATACCCTTCTGTGTTCATTTGCATTTTAATGAAGCTCCAAGTAGAGCGAAGTGTGAATGTTCGACTTCTTTTAACACAAAAATTTAATGAGTTGCTTTGATGAATTAACCCAATCTGGGGTGGAGGATTTCTTTCTCCCCTCTGCCAACTCTCATGCATATTATTATATTATTTATATTCAATATTTCCCCTTACCTCTGCATAGTGTCTGAAAATCTCATCCTCCATATCATCAAGGAAGTAGAGAATAATGCCTAATGATATGGGTCCTGATTTTGAGGGGCATTCAATAAAGGAAAGAGGAAATAGGGTTTTCATATGGAAAAGATGCAGAGAGTAATCCTGAGGACAAGAGAGTAGAAAAGAGAGAGTGGCAAATGAAATGTTGCCTGTAAACTTATCTTAGAAGTTGTCTAAGAAGCACCTCTGCCCAGCCTCCAGCACACACCACCTAGCATGAGCCTCATGAGGAGCTGAGAGAAGATACACCGATAAAGTATCTTCTGGATAAGGTGGCTCACACCTGTAATTCCAACACTTTGGGAAGTCTAGGCAGGCGGATCACGAGGTCAGGAGTTCGAGACCAGCCAGACCAACATGGTGAAACCCCGTCTCTACTAAAAATACAAAAATTAGCCATGCGTGGTGGCTCACTTCTATAATCCCAGCTACTCAGGAGGCTGAGGCAGGAGAATCACTTGAACCCAGGAGGCGGAAGTTGCAGTGAGCCGAGATCATGCCACTGCACTCCAGCCTGGGTGCCAGAGCCAGACTCCATCTTAAAAAAAAAAAAAAAGAAAAAGTTCCTTCCTTTGGAAGACTTTACTAGTCAAGTGTTCTGCCTTCGCAGAGGAATGCCCTTCCCTCCCATGATATCTGGGTCAAGATGTGCAGTGGCTCCTTTTGCACATGTCACCACTAGCTGAAAACCCAGCAAGACTGCTTTTTGTAGAGGAGCTCCTCTTTTGGTTGCTTTTCTACAATGCTCCAATGCCCGTAAGCCTAAGCAGCTATTAGATACCTAAAGGCATGGTGGGAGAACTCCGTATCTGAATTGGGATAGGGCTGCACCGAACAAGCTTAAGATCTCTTAAGCTGCCACAGTGGTTAATGATGTCGCTATTACACAAAGTTAACTGAAAAAATGAGACGTTAGCCAGTGTGGTGGTGTGTGTCTGCAGTCCCAGCTATTCAGGAGGCCGAGGCAGGAGGATCACTTGAGCCTAAGAGTTTGAGGCTGCAGTGAACTATGATCACATCACGACATTATAGCCTGGGCAACAGAGCGATACGCTGTCTCGAAAGAAAAGAAAGAGAGCGAGAGATACACTAAAGTAGAATTTTAAACATTTATCAGTGGTTGAGAGGAAATATTTTATATTCTTTTGACATGCTGAGTTTCACCTGACAGGGAAAGGGATGGAGAAGTGTCAGGTGAATACAGACAGGAGAAAAAGAAAGAGAATGAAAACAGGTTCTAAGAGAACATGTCTGATTATACTTAAGACTGGATTTGAATGGCAAGATGTACAAAAATGCAATTCTTTGACACACTGTATGAAAATTAAAATATAAATTATATCCTTTATTGAGCATATGTTGCAATCTTGGAAAGAAGGAAGAAAACCAAGAGATTAGGAAAGGGTGGAGCTCAGTGAATTACAAAACATGTCAATACAGGACATTTTTAACACTGCCAATAAGTACATAAAATTGCAATATGGGAATGCCCCACCCACCCCAGGATCTCCACAAGGACTAGGATAGGAATAAAGGCAATACATGAAGAAAAACCCATTCCCCTTGAGTATGATTTAAAACGATTGGAGAGAAATTCTTATGTGCGACATAGAACAAGCTTAAAGAAATGAAATATGTGGCAGTGTACTCGTTCATTCAATAATCAGTGCAAACTTTTACAGGGTCAGTGAGCAGGATAGAGCCTAACTAGAACAATGGGAAATCTTTGGAAAAGTGAAATGTTTATTTTTTTATTTATGTAGAGACAGAGTTTTGCTCTTGTTGCCCAGGCTGGAGTGCAATGGCACAATCTCGGCTCACTACAACCTCCACCTCCTGGGTTCAAGCAGTTCTCCTGACTCAGCCTCCTGAGTTGCTGGGATTACAGGCATGCACCACCACGCCCAGCTAATTTTGTATTTTTAGTAGAGACGGGGTTTCTCCATGTTGGCCAGGCAGGTCTCCAACTCCTGACCTCAGGTGATCTGCCCACCTCAGCCTCCCACAGTGCTGGGATTACAGGTGTGAGCCATCATGCCTGGCCTATTTAATTATTTTATATTAAAAAGCTGTGAGACAGTGAATATGAGCCTGTGTACAACACTGAATGGAGTAATGCACTTTCAAGTTTATGGGTAAACAGATGTCAGAAAGGTATCCAATGCTGATGTTGGACTTCCAATTGTTATGCGGTGTGACAGTTGTTAGTAATCTTAATCAAATATTTCCAGCTCTCCAACTTCTAGCAAACATAATAGCATTGTACTTGTGTCTATCTGTGGTTTGGTGGAACCATGTGATTATTTTTAGCTAATGAGATGTGAGCAAAAATTATATATATCATCTTAGAGATGAGAATTGGATTGTTAATGCTTTGGAACTCTTTCCTTCCGGCATGGAGGGAAACATTTGTGATGGCAGCTGCTCTTTCACCCTGATTCCTAATTGATCCCTGGATTTTATATAACATGAATGAACTATAAACCTTTGTTGTTTTAAGTTCGAGATTTTGGGGTCATTTACTACTGTTAGCATAACTATCCTGATTTATAGGAAGAAGTGAGCTAATATATTAAAACAAAGGGGTAAGTTAAAAGGTTAGCAGTCACCGGGCGTGGTGGCTCACGCTTGTAATCCCAGCACTTTGAGAGGCTGAGACGGGCAGATCACGAGGTCAGGAGATCGAGACCATCCTGGCTAACACGGTGAAACCCTGTCTCTATTAAAAAATACAAAAAACTAGCCAGGCGAGGTGGCGGGGCGCCTGTAGTCCCACCTACTCAGGAGGCTGAGGCAGGAGAATGGTGTGAACCCAGGAGGTGGAGCTTGCAGTGAGCCGAGATCCTGCCACTGCACTCCAGCCTGGGCGACAGAGCGAGACTCCGTCTCAAAAAAAAAAAAAAAAACGGTTAGCAGTCTAAGGACATGCAGATGTAAAAATTAAGACAAGAAGGAGAAATATGAAGAGGAGGAAATAAAAAAGGAGGAAAAGAAGACAGTGATTGATGGATTTAATATTCTTCCTCTGCTGACCTCCCAAACTCCTAATAACACACAGCTCCTCAATCTATGATTTGCCCCTCCAAATTTATTGACCAGTACCCCCCCATATGCATTTATTCCAATCAGACTGCTTCCTATGCCTCTAAGTCTTGAAAACATGTCTTCTTTCCTTGCCTCTTGTCTTCTCTTACTAGTCAGGGAATCACAGAACTCAGTGTTAGAAACTAAGAGATCAGCTGGCTCAAATTCTACCTGTTGTAAATCACCGCTATGCTCCCCTTATTTATTTATTTATTATTTGAGAAGTGAGGTCTTGCTATGTTGTCCAGGCTGACCTCCAGCTTCTGTGCTCAAGTGATTCTCCTGACTCAGCCTCCTGAGTAGCTGGAATTCAGGTGCACACCATCACTCCTTCGTAACCTGAAATCCTTAAAACTTTGGCTCATCTTTAAACTGAGGCCCACAGAGTAAGTCTTACTTCCATCTGCTTTCAGGAAAAAATTACTATGATCTATGAAGCCTAGAGCAAAGAATCAAGCATATATATATGTATGTATATATATTTGAAAACAAATTAAAAAGATGCTTACTTAAAATTTCCCTTTTAAATATTTTTACAAGATAGGTTCTGAAACATTACGTTTAGAGTGATCCTATGTGATAAAAGGTACATCTTGAGCCTAGAAGTTCAAGGCCAGTCTGGGCAATATATTGAGACCCTGTCTTTACAAAAAAATTTTTTTTTTAATTAGCTGGGCATGGTGGTGTGTGCCTAATTACTCGGGAGGCTGAGGCAGGAAGATTGCTTGAGCTTGGGATGTTGAGTTACAGCGAGCTATGATGGCGTCACGGCACTCCAGCTTAGACAACAGAGTAAGACAGCAAGACTGTCTTTGTCTCTCAAAAACAAATGAAAACAATTAAAAACAACAAATAAAGAAAAATATATGTGTAAATATATGTAAAGGGAAAGTCCAGAAAGGTATACACACAAATACCAAATATCTCTGCATGGTGGAGTTGTGCTTTCATGGTTGGGAGTTTTCTAATTTCTTCTTCTTTTTTTTTGTATTAAATGAATTTTTGTCCAATAAATATATATCATTTGTATAATGAACATGCATCATTTGTGTAATGAATAAGAAAAGTTATAATTCATATACATATATTTATTTTTTATTTTATTTTTGAGACATATATATACATATATTTAAAGGCCTTGCTAATTGACATAGCAATGAGACTATTAAAGAATATTTACTTATTTATTTATTTTTTTAATTTAAGTTTTTTTTTTTTTTGAGTCTCTCTCTGTCACCCAGACTGGAATAAAAAAAAAAAAATTAAAATTAAAAAACTAATTAAAAAAAAAGAAAGCAAGAAGATGGTAATATAATTTTTTTTTTTTTTTTTGAGACAGAGTTTCAAAAAACTTGTCACCCAAGCTGGAGTGCAATGGTGCGATCTCGGCTCATTGCAACCTCCCAGCTCACTGAACCCGGGAGGGTTCAAGGGATTCTCCTGCCTTAGCCTCTGGAGTAGCTGGGATTACAGGTGCCACTACCACGCTCAGCTTATTTTTGTATTTTTAGTAGAGACGGGGTTTTGCCATGTTGGCCAGGCTGGTCTTGAACTCCTGACCTCAAGTGATCCACCCTCTTTGGCCTCCCAAGTGCCGGGATTACAGGCATGAGCCACCGCACCTGGCCTAAGATGGTAATATAGTTTTTGAAAAGAAACTTTTCCTTTCCATCATGTAGGCAGAGGCTATAGTGAGCTGAGATCATGCCACTGCACTCCAGCCTGGGTGACAGAGTAAGATTCTGTCTCAAAGAAATAAAAAAATAAAAAATGAATAACATTGTGGGAACAGGAGTATTAAAATTTTTCAAGTTCCTAAGAAACTGGAATATTGTGTTTTTAACCAAGTACGTGGTTAAAAGGACCTATTGTCTTTCCAAAGAAAAACAGAATAGTCATTATAAGATGAAAGCCAAGTAATGATTCATAGATTTGTGCTAGGTTACATGGCATAGAAGTTTACTTTTTAAAAATTTTTTTAATTTAAATTTTAATTTTTTGAGACTTGGTCTCACTCTGTCATCTAAGCTAGAGTGTGATCATGGCTCATGGCAGTCTCAACCTCCCCAGGTTCATTTTTGTATTTTCTGTAACGATGGAGTTTTGCCATGTTGGCCAGGCTTGTCTTAAATTCCTGGGGTCAAGTGATCCTCCTGCCTCGGCCTCCGAAAGTGCTGAGATTATAAGCGTGATCATTGTGCCCAGCCAACTTTTGGATAACTCCAGTGTACTTGAGGTCTATATCTTAGCCTCAAAATAGATATTTAATTTTTTGCAAATGTTTACTGAGGGCATTGTTTATGTTGAGCATTATGCTGTATATAGCAGGTAGGGATATAAAGATTAATAAAATATCATCTCAAAGAGTTCACACTTTCCTATTCGGAATATTCTCAAGTTGATTTGATTATTCACTTGGAAGTTTCGGAAAGGGATTTAGTTCAATGTAATGCTATGTCCATTGTCATTCCACATCCTCTGGCACGGTGAAGGGAAAATCTACCAGGAAAATTTTTGATCTTAGGATCTTTGGTACTGATAACGCTGGCAAGAGTAGCTGCCATCAGAGTTAGTGGCTAGTGGCTTTGTCCATCAAGTATTAGATATAGTTAGGTAGGCCGAGTGCATCCTTCTTCAAAGAAATAATTTGTGTCATTGGAGACAGCCTGCCTTTAGAGGCAACTTCCTTTCTGCCTTGATGTCCTGCTCAATTGCTATGGGCAAGATCTTTGCATCTTCTTCCACTCATCATCCCTTCTTTTAGTACAACAGGTAGGACGAAGGGAAGGAGAGAAATCAAGCACATCTCCTAGATCTTTCACCTCTGTTATCAAGAAGCACGAGTGAGAGAAATCCTAGGTTTCATTCTTGATTTCTCTCACCAGTCTCGTCCAATCCGCTTCCATGTCCTGTGGTCTCTACCTTCAAAGACCAAATGGTGGCAGAGATTGTCAGATGATTACCATCCAGTTCTCTTTTTACTGGGCAGTCACAGGCTCTATTTCCCTGCCCTGTGCCATTTTGTGCAGTCAAGTGGCTAGATTCTAGCTATTAGGATGGGAGTTAATGTGAAGTATAACACTTTCTGTCCAGGCCCGTGAGGTGGTTGCTTATTTGCTATCTGATGCCTGAATTAGGACTTTTGAGACCTTGAGGAGAGTGGAACCAAAAGGCAGAAAAAGCCTCATTTTCTGTGTGACTGGGTAGAGGGGATCGCACCAATCAGGAACACCAAACAAAATTCTACTCGGTTAAGCCACTGGGATTGGGATTTACTTGTTACCCTAACTAAACAATACTACTAATTGGTCTGCCTCTTTCCATCTCTATGCTACCACCCCAGTCCACGACACCATGATCTCTTGCTTAGACTGGTCTAATAGCTTCTTATCTCTTTCCTTTCTCTCTTGCTACCTAGAAGTCATTCTCTGAAAAGCAACCTGGATGCTGTTTTAAAAGAAGAAATTAGACCTTGTAACTTCCCTGCTTAAAAACCCCTCAAGTTTTCCTGTAGCACCAAAAATAACATCAATCTCTTGATCCTGGCTTCCAAGCTGCCTGCCATTTCCCATGCTCTGGGTCTTGTCTACTTCTTAAACCTCACCCATCCTGTCCTAACTTGAACATGTCAAGCTTGTTCCCACTATAGGGATTTTGCAATCACTGTTTCCTTTTTTTTTTTTGGTAATAATCTTCCCTTCATCTTCTTTCTTGCACTCAATCTCAGCTTAATTACTACCTCCTCAGTGAGGCCCTTGTTACCCAATCTAAAGTAGCATTCAATCACTTTTATTTTAGGACCCTATTTCTTTTTCTTTTCTTTTCTTTTTTTTTTTTTTTTTTTTGAGGCAGGGTCTCATTCTGTCACCCAAGCTGGAGTGCAGTGGCACTATCTTGGCTTACTGCAAGCTCTGCATCCAGGGCACCAGTGATCCTCCTGCCTCAGCCTCCCAAATAGCTGAGACCACAGGCATGCGCCACCATACCTGGCTAACTAGGACCCTATTTTTTTTTTTTTTTTGAGACGGAGTCTCGCTCTGTCACTCAGGCTGGGGTGCAGTGGCCGGATCTCAGCTCACTGCAAGCTCTGCCTCCCGTACCCTATTTTCTTAAATGTCAGGTTTTTTGAGGTATAATTTGTGTCCAGTAAGAGTTATCCTTTACAAGGTGTACCATTCTATGAATTCCGAAAAACACATTCAGTTGTGTAACTGTCACCATCACAATTAGGATGTAGAGTATTTCTGTTACCCCAAAAAGTTCCCTTGATATCACTCTACTTTAGATCTCTGCATTGAATTTATCACCATCTAATATTCTTACTTTTTGTATTCATTTATCTTTTCATTCATTTGTTTAATTGTTGTCTTCTACTAAAATATATGTCCATTTAAACAAAGATCTTATTTCCTCACTCATCTCTGAATCCACTGGTATGCTGTAGAGTCTCAACAAATATTTTTGAAGGAAAAAAAGTGAGAAGGAAGAAAGGCAGGGAGGGAGGGTAGGGTCTCCATGGCTTCACATGTCCAGGGGGATATGTAATAAAACCTTTTCTAGAGTGCTTTTGAGGACCACAGGAGATGTTGGCTAAAAGCCCCTAGCATCATGCCTGGCATTCAGTAATCTATAGTTCATGTAGTTATTATTGCCTTTGAAGTTAGTTTATCAGTCTTCCTTGGCCAGCTTAATGTTTTCAGTAAGACGGGTCTTCTTCTTCTTCCTTTTGCTGTTTTGTTCCATCATGCTGCCTTCTACTGGTCCAGGGCTTTCTTCTCACTAGTGAGACAACTTGACAACTTTTCAAGTCATATAGGTCACTGACCTCTCTCAGCAGCCTCCATACTAGCAGGAGAGAGAAGCTTTCAGGTTCCTTCTTGCTTTGACCAATAATTACATGAATTTCTTTCACAAGACCCACAGTCCTATATTAAGCAGTGAGATAAGGGATTCTCTGTTGTCTCCTGTTTTCATAGCTCCAGTGACCCAGCAGACAAGCTCACTGATATAGTTTTACTGTGTCCCACCCAAATCTCATCTTAAATTGTAGCTCCCATAATCCCCATGTGTTGTGGGAGGTAATTGAATCATGGTGGCAGTTACCCCCATGCTGCTGTTCTCATGATAGTGAGGAGTTCTCACGAGATCTGATGGTTTTATAAGGGGCATCCATCCCCCTTCCCTCAGCACTCACTTTTCTCGCCTGCTGCCATGTGAGACGTGCCTGTTTTGCCTTCCACCTTGATTGTAAGTTTCCTAAGGCCTCCCTAGCCATGGAGAACTGTGAGTCAATTAAACTTCTTTTCTTTATAAATTACCCAGTCTTGGGTATGTCTTCCTAGCAGCGTGAGAATGAACTAATACGCTTACTCTGCTGTGAGATTCCTGAGCTCTCTCAGTTCGATTCACTGCTCTCTCTAAGCCCCCTTTAGTGCGCAACCTTGACCTGAACCTCATAGGTGTCAGCACCCTTCATGTTAGTCCTGATATCCTTTCCAGAGAGGCCTTTGCCCACAGCTGATGCTCACTTAACTTCAGGTTGCAGTTTTCAGATTTCCTAAGGCATCCAAGTGAAAATGCTCTGTCATCATTCTCTACCCCCCATCTCAAGGGGACTTCTGAATGTCTGCATGCATGGGGGACCTTTGTTTTAGTTCTTCTTAGCCAGTTTAGCATACTGTGCAGCAATGTAAAGAATGAGAAGGAAGAATTCCAGTACTCATGGGGGGACATTTATTTAATCAGTATTATTTGAGTATTTTAAATGACAAGTAGTTACTGAGTAACTAAAATTAAATTAATCTAGAAATGTAAAAAAAGCCAAAACTGATTTGATCTGTTACCTAATTTGAGACCTGGGAGAAAGTTTCATGAGCCTCTTTCTGATACCCTCATCTTGCAGACATAAAAATGGATGCCCACAGAAATTAAACTGGCTAGTCAAAGTCATATTTATCAGAATCTGGACTAAGACCTGGGTCTGCTAACTCCTGTTCACAAATCATTACTAAAGTCAACAGGCTATCTCCTGGAGAGGGAAAAAGGGGTGAAGGCCCAAATGAAAGCCTTTCTGGCTATTTAATACACTGTCACTGCACAGCCAAAGCTCAGAGATATTGATAGCCTAAGAATCAACCGGGAGAGAATGGCACATGAGTCACTGCGGTGGCACCCTTGAAAAAGAAGGTAATATTGCATATATTGAGATGAAACAGTAGCTAATAGCGATAAATGCATTCTTTAAACAAAAAAATTATCTTTAAACTGTGTTAGTGCCCTTGATGAGATAGTCTTGCCAGGGCCAAAATGTTCCAAGTGAAGGGAAACACATTTGTGGAGGTTTGGAAATGGAAACAGATGACTCCTTTGGAGAACAGCAAGTTCTTCAGTGTAGCTGGGGAAGAAGGGACATAGTAGGAGATGGAGAGAAGTGGTAGGAGATGCGACCTGAAGGAAGCACCAGCCAAGCCTTCTTTGCAAAACTAAGGAGTTTGAATTTTATCCTGAAAGCTAGGGACAACTTATAAGGGCCAAGAAACTTTCTAAAACATGTGTCTTTTCTTAATTACTTAAGCTTCAAGACTCTTTTCAGAGGTCCTCTCATTCATGAACTTGTTCGACTCCTTGGACAGTTGAGTGTATTTTATTTATTTAAGAGCTTTAAGGGTTCCAATCTGTTTGGAAGGAAGATACTTTTTAACTTAATGGTTCTCTCTAGAAAGATAGATAGATAGATAACATATATTTGGTATACTTTGCCATCAGGTGCTATTGAGAAAAAAATATAAACAAGAACCCACATAACTTTTTTGTTTCTTTTTTTTTAAAAGATAGGGTCTCACTCTGTATTTCTTCTTAGGCTGGAGTGCAGGGTGACACAATCACGGCTCACTGCAGCCTTGCCCTCTCAGGCTAAACAATTCTCCCATCTCAGCCTCCGGAGTAGCTGGGACTACAGGTGTGTGCTACCATGCCCAGCTAATTTTTGTATTTTTTGTAGAAACTGGGTTTTACCATGTTGCCCAGGCTGGTCTCAAACTCCTGGGCTCAAGTGATTTTCCTGCCTTAGCCTCCCCACGTGCTGGGATTGTAGGCATAAACCACCACTCCCAGCCACATGTAATTAAAAATAATAATAATTTGTCCATGTTTGTTTCACTATCACCTAATGAATACCACTTAGATTTTTGGTTTTTTTTCCTTAGATGGAGTCTTGCTCTGTAGCCAGGCTGGAGTGTAGCGGCACGATCTCTGCACACTGCAACCTCCGCCTCCCGGGTTCAAGCGATTCTCCTGCCTCAGCCTCCCGAGTAGCTGTGATTACAGGCACTCACCACAACGCCCGGCTAATTTTTATTTTGTATTTTTAGTAGAGATGAGGTTTCGCCATGTTGGCCAGGCTGGTCTCGAACTCCTGACCTCAAGTGATCTGCTGGCCTCGCCCTCTCAAAGTGCTGGGATTACAGGCGTGAGCCACTGCGCCTGGCCCTACCATTTAGATTTAAAAATCTCCTCCTTAGAAACAGATTGTAGCCCTTAAATTTCTCCTATAGAGAAAGATGATGAATATGATAGAAATGTTGAGACAAGACTTATAGACCCACATTTTTCACATTTATCTAGGCTATGTAGGCCGATCCTAAAATCATGAAGTTGAATATATTCTCATATGTTTATTATTTGTATTTCTAGCTCTGGAACTTTTTTTTTTTCTTTGAGACAGGATCTCACTCTATCACCCAGGCTGGAGTGCAGTGGTGCAATCATGGCTCACTGTAGCCTCGACATCCTGGGCTCAAGTGATCCTCCTGCCTTGGCCTCTCAAAGTACTGGGATTACAGGTGTGAGTCACTGTGCCTGGCGTGGAACTTCTTTTTTACGCTAGGCTGAATCACTGAAACTGGTCACGTTTTTAAGTTGTTGTTTTTTTAAAAAAATTTTTAAATAAGACAGTGTCTCACTCTGTTGCCCAGGCTGGAGTGCAGTGGCACAATCTCAGCTCACTGCAACTTCTGCCTCCTGGGTTCAAGCAATTCAGCCTTCTGAGTAGCTGAGATTACAGGAATGCATACTACACTCAGCTGATTTTTGTATTTTTAGTTGAAATAGGGTTTTGCCACGTTGGCCAGGCTGATCTCCAACTCCTGACCTCAGGTAATCTGCCCACCTTGGCCTCTCAAAGTGCTGGGATTACAGGCGTGAGCCACTGCTCCTGGCCTGCTGGTCAAGTTTTAAGGATTAGCCAATGACAACTCAGACTAGGCTGAGACTACCTTTGCGCAAGAACAAGGACACTGATGCTCCAGGTATGTGTTTTTTTTTTTTTTTTTTTTTTTTTTTTTTTTTTTTTTTTTGGAGAAGGAGTCTCCTTCTGTCGCCCAGGCTGGAGTGCAATGGCGCGATTTTGGCTCACTGTAAGCTCTGCCTCCCAGGTTCATGCCATTCTCCTGCCTCAGCCTCCTGAGTAGCTGGGACTATAGGCACCTGTCACCACGTCCGGCTAATTTTTTGTATTTTTAGTAGAGATGGGTTTTCACCGTGTTAGTCAGGATGGTCTCGATCTCCTGACCTTGTGATCTGCCCGCCTCAGCCTCCCAAAGTGCTGGGATTACAGGGTGAGCCACTGTGCCTCGCCCCAGGTATGTTCTTTTCCAGTGCATATCATATTTGTCATGAAAGCATACCTACGGTTTGGTAAGCTCTGCTACCTTTAAGAAGGTGGAATCCTTCAGGTCAGAAGATCCCAGAACTACGGGTCTTTTATTCCTTTTTGGTTTGGGGAGGGGGGAAATGAAGGTCAGAAATGTTAGCAGGCTGGGCACGGTGGCTCACATCTGTAATCCCAACGCTTTGGAAGGCTGAGGCAGGCAGATCACTCGAGGCCAGGAGTTTCAAATCAACCTAGGCAACATAGTGATACTCCATCCCTACACAAAATACAAAAACATTAGCTGAGTATAGTAGCATGTACCCATAGTCCCAGGCACTTGGGAGGCTGAGGTGGGAGAATTGCTTGAGCCTAGGAGGTGGAGGCTGCAGTGAATGGTGATTGCACCATTACACTCCAGCCTGGGCAATAGAGCAAGACCCCATCCCTTAAAAATTTTTTTAAAATGTTAGTACTCACGACTTTAACTTATGATCACAAAAGGGATTTCCAGTGTCACAATAGTGTACTTTCATGTTTTATTTTTGCTTTGCCATCGCATGTACCCAGAGTTTCAGTGCTAAAGGCCTGTACCTTGCTTCTCATACAGTCTTTGCCTATTTTTTCATTAAATGTTGACATTTACTTTTTATTTTTTTTGAGATAGAGTTTCACTCTTGTTGCTCAGTCTGGAGTGCAATGGCCTGATCTCGGCTCACTGCAACCTCCACCTCCCAGGTTCAAGCGATTCTTCTGCCTCAGCCTCCCGAGTAGGTGGAATTATACAGGCGCCCACCACCACACCTGGCTAATTTTTGTAATTTTAGTAGAGATGAGGTTTCACCAAGTTGGTCAGACTGGTCTTGAACTCCTGACCTCAGGCAATCCACTTGCCTCGGCCTCCCAAAGTGCTGGGATTACAGGCATGAGCCACCGCACCTGGTGACATTTGCCATTTCTAAGCATTCCATATAATGTCTATGTTTCCCTTCCTTCCACTGGAAAAAATCTATTATTATTCAAAATTCTGTTTCCTATTCCCTGGTGAAACTCCTTTATCTTCCACAGGTAGAATAAATTTCTGTCAGATGTTTTTAAAAGAAATTTTTTTGTAGACATGGGGTCTTGGAGTCTTGCAATGTTAGCCAGGCTGGTCTCGAACTCTTAGCCTCAAGCAATCCTTCTGCCTCAGCCTCCCAAAGTGTTGGGATTGCAGGCATGAGCCACCATACCTGACCTTATCTTAGACTATCTTAAGAAGAGTTCATTCTTATGATAACAATATTTTCTGAGTCAAAAATGAGGTCAGGCATTGGCTTAGACAAGGATTTCATGACCAAAAGCCCAAAAGCAAATGCAATAAAAACAAAAATAAATAGCTGGGACCTAATTAACCTAAAGAGCATTTGCACAGCAAAAGGAACAGTTAGCGGATTAAACAGACAACCCATAGAGTAGGAGAAAATCTTCTCAATCTACATATCTGACAAAGGACTAATAACCAGAATCTACAATGAACTCAAACAAATCAGTAAGAAAAAAACAAACAATCCCATCAAAAAGTGGGCTAAGGACATGAATAGACAATTTTCAAAAGAAGATATACAAATGGCCAACAAACATATGAAAAAATACTCAACATCACTAATGATAAGGGAAGTGCAAATCAAAACCACAGTATGATACCACCTTACCCCTTCAAGAATGGCCATAATAAAAAAATCAAAAAGCAGTAGATGTTTGCGTGGATGCAGTGATCAGGGAACACTTTTACACTGCTGGTGGGAATGTAAACTAGTACAACCACTATAGAAAACAGTGTGGAGATCCCTTAAAGGACTGAAAGTAGAACTATGATTTGATCCAACAATCCCACTACTGGGTATCTACCCAGAGGAAAAGAAGTCATTATTCGAAAAAGATACTTGCACATGCATATTTATAGCAGAACAATTCCCAATTGCAAAATTGTGGAACTAACCCAAATGCCCATCAGTCAAAGAGTGGATAAAAAACTGTGGTATATATATGTGATGGAATACTGCTCAGCCATAAAAAGGAATGAATTAACAGCATTTCCGGCAGGGTGCTGTGGCTCACGCCTGTAATCCCAGCACTTTGGGAGGCCAAGTTGGGCAGATCACAAGGTCAGGAGATCGAGACCATCCTGGCCAACATGGTGAAACCCTGGCTCTACTAAAAATACAAAAACAAATTAGCTGGACGTAGTGGCGTATGCCTGTAATCCTAGCTACTCAGGAGGCTGAGGCAGGAGAATCACTTGAACTGGGGAGTCAGAGGTTGCAGTGAACTGGGATCGCGCCACTGCACTCCACCTGGCGACAGAGAGAGACTCCGTCTCAAAACAAACAAACAAACAAACAACAACCACACACACAAAAAAAGAAAAAAGCAAAAAAACCCCACAGCATTTCCAATGGCCTGGATGAGATGGGAGATTATTGTTCGAAGTGAAGTAACTCAGGAATGGAAAACCAAACATCGTATGTTCTCACTGATATATGGGAACTAAACTATGAGGATGCAAAGGCATAAGAGTGATACAATAGGCTTTGGGGGCTTGGGGGGAAGAGTGGTAGGAGGGCAAAGTATAAAATACAACATATGTGGTGCAGTGTATGCTGCTCGGGTGATGGGTGCACCAAAATCTCACAAATCACCACTAAAGAATTTACTCATGTAACTGAATACCCCAATAACTTATGGAAAAATAAAATAAAATAAAATAAAAATGAGGTCAGGGCTGGGCATGGTGGCTCATTCCTGTAATCCTAATACTTTGGGAGGCTGAGGCAGGTGGTTCACTTGTGCCTGGGAGTGCAAGACCAGCCTTGGCAACATGGTAAAATCTCATCTTTACAAAAATTACAAAAAATTAGCTAGGCATGGTGGTATATACCTGTAGTTCAAGCTACTAGGGAGGCTGAGGTGGGAGGATCACCTGAGCCTGGGAAGTTGAGGGTGCAGTGAGCTGTGACTTCACTACTATACTCCAGCCTGGGCAATGGGAGTGAGACACTATCTCAAAAAAAAAAAAAAAAAAAAAAAAAAAAAAGAGATCAGGACATAACATTGACACATGGTAAGATTTGTTGAGCACATAAACAAATGTATTCTTTGAAAACACTCCTGTTCTGGAAAAGCCATGCCACAAACATAGCAGTTATTTCATTGAATGTATAGGTATGGCTTAAAAAATAGCACCTGCAACCTAAGGAGTTACCAATCAGCACCAGAATGGTAATTTGTAAGAACGATACAGCCTGGTACTAGGAAGAACACAGATTTGAATTCAGGTGAATTACCTTTGTGACCTTAAGCATGTTACTTTCTCACTGAACTTCAGTTTACTTGTCTGTAAGATGTGGGTACATATGTGCTTTGCAGTGTTCCTCTGAGATTTAAGGTAGCTAATCTATGAAAAGGGCTTGTGATACCCGATGCACAGTAAGCACTCAATGAAACCTCATTCCCTTGTGACTTTATAGTGTATTTCTCAAAGAAGTCCTCATCAAGTATTTAATTGGATTATCATAATACAGATAGTATTTTTGATTTTGGAGAATTAGTTATGAGTACACCACAACTGGTCTGGAATATTTCATTCGCAAGTTAGAATAAAACATAAATCCATTTTAAAAAAAGGTTTTCCATTTCAGTCATCATTATCCTCATTTCTCTCCATCTCACCAAAAGAGCAGTGTCAATGGCTGTGGAATTGCAAACCAGTTGGCAGCTGAATAACTTTCAGCACTCGCTCTGTCACACACATACACACACACAAGCATGTGCACATGCACATGGGTTGTCTGAGGAAACAGAAAAACATTACAAGACATAGTGATGCATTTAGGATTTTCCAAGAGGAATTTCCTCTCTTCCTTTCCTTTCTTGGTTTTGTCCCTCCCAGCAGGTCAGAAAAAGGTGCACAGCAGGATGTGAAGATGCTCTCTGCTCTGAGCACGGGCTGGTTCCTTCTCTGTCAGGGAACTTCTCAAATGAGAAGAGATGGAAGAAGAGATTTTTGAGGGAGGAGAGAGAAAGTCATTTTACGGCCTGGCGCGGTGGCTCACACCTGTAATCCCAGCACTTTGGAAGGCCGAGGCGGGTGGATCATGAGGTCAGGAGATCAAGACCATCCTGGCTAACACGGTGAAACCCTGTCTCTACTAAAAATACAAAAAATTAGCTGGGTGTGGTGGCGGGTGCCTGTAGTACCAGCTACTCAGGAGGCTGAGGCAGGGGAATGGCATGAACCCAGGAGGCGGAGCTTGCAGTGAGCCGAGATTGTGCCACTGCACTCCAGCCTGGGCGACAGAGCCAGACTCTGTCTCAAAAAAAAGAAGTCACTTTACACCAGGGAAGAGGAAGAGAGGAGACTCAGAATGCAAGCAAACATTGCTACTTTTCTTCCCCTTCCTTAATACCAATTACTGCCAACAATCTGCTGCATTCACATCTTGCTAGGTGTTTAAAAATCCATCCCAAATTTGCCTCATTTCTGTCACTCTTCTTGGTGTGCTTGTAGATGAATGGTTATAGAAGTTTATTTGTAAAAATGGTAAATATTACTTCTCTATTAAAATCTTTTCTCAAAAGAGTCAACACAACTAATTATTATGAAAATAAATATAATTATTGTACTGAAATACTTAATATAATTTTATGTTGTGTGGCATCTCAGGCTACTTGCCCCGACTGTCTCACCCACCCCTTGCTAACCTGGCTGCCTTTTCCTGTGGGACAAATTCCTCCTTAGCTTCCTGAATATTTCTCTATGTCAGACTTATTTTATCTTATTTTTCCAGATTAGAGGTTTTTGGTGGTTGGGGGAAGAAGTGCTACAGATACACATGGCTTAGCTTTTCTCTACAATATGATTTTTTTTTTTTTTTGAGTCGGAGTCTTGCTCTGTTGCCCAGGCTGGAGTGCAGTGGCCGGATCTTAGCTCACTGCAAGCTCTGCCTCCCAGGTTCACGCCATTCTCCTGCCTCAGCCTCCCGAGTAGCTGGGACTACAGGCGCCCGTCACCTCGCCCAGCTAGTTTTTTGTATTTTTTAGTAGAGATGGGGTTTCACCGTGTTAGCCAGGATGGTCTCGATCTCCTGACCTCGTGATCCACTCGTCTCGGCCTCCCAAAGTGCTGGGATTACAGGCTTGAGCCACCGCGCCCGGCCTCTACAATATGATTTTTAAAAGTAAAGTTCATCTAAAAAGCAAATGTTTTTCTCTTCATCATTGTCAATTGGTTTTCAAATACTGACACTTTGTCTCTAGATGCTATCTCCCAACCCTCCAGCCACATCAAAAATCTCACCATAGGAGTACTGGGACTATAGCTGAAATTTTACTGTGAACTTTTACTGCTTTTCCAAAGTTCTATCCAAATACCATCTCCTTTGTGACGTGTTCTTTCCTTCTCTTGAGCAATTAATCACTTGAATCATTTCCTTCTGTGTTCCCATAGCACAAAGGACATATCTCCGCTATGCGTAGTATATCTTTTTGCATATCCATCTCCCCAACATCGGCTGTGACATGAATAAATGTTTTAAGCACTTTTATTTTTATTTTTGTTGACATGGAGCTTTCCTATGTTGCCCAAGCTGATCTCAAACTCCTGGTCTTGAGTGATCCTCCCACGTTGTTGACCTCCCAAAGTGTTGAGATTACAGCCATGAGTCACCACACCAAGCCATACCAGTTTTAAGCACTTTTAATACATAAGGACAACTTGTGTTGGGGTCCGCGTGTTTCCTAAACAAAGGAATGAACACACAAGACAACACAAGACAAGACAAACATGGCGGCCGCCTCGAATGGCGCGCTCTGCTTTATTTTATACAGTCGTTTGTGAAATGTTGCCAAGTCACAAGACACATTGTTGTTTTTCTGACCTTTCCCTGACTTTCTGGATTTTCAAGATGTTTACACATAAACAATCCCCCAACGCCCTGCCTCATTTGCAAGAGCAGGACTTATCGGGAAGTTATAAGCGAGCACGTAGTCCTCTACAACTTGCCCTCTAGTTAAGTACCTTTTCTGCTCCACTCCAACAAACATTGGATAGCATGATTCTAAAAATCTTTTTTTTTTTTTTTTTTTTTGAGACGGAGTCTCGCTCTGTCACCCAGGCTGGAGTGCAGTGGCCGGATCTCAGCTCACTGCAAGCTCCGCCTCCCGGGTTTACGCCATTCTCCGGCCTCAGCCTCCCCAGTAGCTGGGACTACAGGCGCCCGCCACCTCGCCCGGCTAGTTTTTTGTATTTCTTAATAGAGACGGGGTTTCACCGTGTTAGCCAGGATGGTCTCGATCTCCTGACCTCGTGATCCGCCCGTCTCGGCCTCCCAAAGTGCTGGGATTACAGGCTTGAGCCACCGCGCCCGGCCGATTCTAAAAATCTTTGCTAACAACTTACATCACTTTGATTACTTTTGAGATGAAACATTGAACAATATGATTTGTATAGTAACGACTGTTTGTGTTTTAAACTAATCATATTTTGAGGTCAGTTCAATTCTGTTATTATTATGTGTCTCACCCACCCCAACCTATGACTCCTTCCTATTTGGCACTCTGGGGATTATGCTAGTGTACTTATCTTGCAAAATATTGCACTGTGGTGATATGATTAAGTTATTTCATCAGAATATAGCATTAAAGCTATTATATGTTCCTGGAAAATTGTAGTGCTGAGCCAGTTCTTAATAGTTATTTCTGCCCAGTCACACTACTTCTGAATTACACATCACTACTAGTAAGTCCAATAAAAGTTTATTCCAAATGACGTGTTTGCTAATAAATCTGGAGAAAATTTGAAAATTCCCTGGGAGTCAGCAGAATAGTTTTTTTTTTTTTTCTTTCTTTTTTTTTTTTTTTTTTTTTTGGTTTTTGCTTTTTTCCTGAGACAGAGTTTTGCTCTTGTTACCCAGCCTGGAGTGCAATGGCGTGATCACAGCTCACTGCAACCTCCGCCTCCCGGGTTCAAGCATGTCTCCTGCCTCATCCTCTCGAGTAGCTGGGATTACAGGTGCCCTCCACTATGCCCGGCTAATTGTTTGCATTTTTTTTTTTTTTTTTTTTTTTTGAGACGGAGTCTCGCTCTGTAGCCCAGGCTGGAGTGCAGTGGCCGGATCTTAGCTCACTGCAAGCTCCGCCTCCCGGGTTCACGCCATTCTCCGGCCTCAGCCTCCCGAGTAGCTGGGACTACAGGCGCCCGCCACCTCGCCCGGCTAGTTTTTTGTATTTCTTAGTAGAGACGGGGTTTCACCGTGTTATCCAGGATGGTCTCGATCTCCTGACCTCGTGATCCACCCGTCTCGGCCTCCCAAAGTGCTGGGATTACAGGCTTGAGCCACCGCGCCCGGCCAATTGTTTGCATTTTTAGTAGAGTTGGGCTTTCACCATGCCATTGGCCAGGCTACTCTCAAACTCCTGACCTCAGGTGATCTGCCCACCTTAGCTTCCCAAAGTGATGGGATTACAGGCATGAACTACCACACCTGGCTGAAAATTGTTTTTTACACTAACAAAATTTTACAGTACATTTTACATATTGGAGTTGAAAATTCTTATTAGAGAAAGAGGAAAAGGATTTAGAAAATTATTAGGAAGTTTGTTAATGTTTGATTTCATGAGAATTTTAATAGTTTCCTGTTAATGAAAATAATAATGATGAAATAAACAATAACCAAGATATATTGGGTGTTTAAAAGGTGACAGACATTATTCTAAAGGCTTGACACTTTTTTTTCTTTTTTTTGGTGGGGACGGAGTCTTGCTCTGTTGCCCAGGCTGGAGTGCAGTGGCATGATCTTGGCTCACTGCAAGCTCCGCCTTCCGGGTTTATGCCATTCTCCTGCCTCAGCCTCCCGAGTAGCTGGGACCACAGGCGCCTGCCACCACGACCGTCTAATTTTTTTGTATTTTTAGTAGAGATGGGGTTTCACTGTGTTAGCCAGAATGGTCTTGATCTCCTGACCTTGTGATCCGCCCACCTCGGCCTCCCAAAGTGCTGGGATTACAGGTGTGAGCCACCGTGCCCAGCCACGGCTTTACACATTGTTTTTTTTTGTTTTTTTTTTTTTTTTGAGACGGAGTCTTGCTCTGTCGCCCAGGCTGGAGTGCAGTGGCCGGATCTCAGCTCACTGCAAGCTCCGCCTCCTGGGTTCACGCCATTCTCCTGCCTCAGCCTCCCGAGTAGCTGGGACTACAGGCGCCCGCCACCTCGCCCGGCTAGTTTTTTGTATTTTTTTTAGTAGAGACGGGGTTTCACCGTGTTAGCCAGGATGGTCTCGATCTCCTGACCTCGTGATCTGCCCGTCTCGGCCTCCCAAAGTGCTGGGATTACAGGCTTGAGCCACCGCGCCCAGCCGGCTTTACACATTGTAACAAATTTAGTCTTTATAACTATTTCTACCTTCTCCCCCCTACTTGGTTTCCCAGGAGGCTGAGATTTGTAGACAGCATCATCGGGGTCACTTGCCATTTGACCTTCAGGAGTGTATGGCTGATGGGAGGCACTGGCATGAGATTGGAGGAAGGAAGGAGGAGGGTCAGGTTGGGGTATGTGTTTCCTGACCTCCTTCCTGCCAGATAGAGGCAGTTGTCTGCATCCCTGCTAGAGCATGGAGCCCTTGTGGCCGCCTGCATACAGCTACCATCTGGGTGCTGATAAATCATTTCTCCCTTCCTGCCTGGGAGTGGTAATGGTGTTCTGCCCAAATCTTTATAACCAGTGTCTTTATTAAGTAAACCTCCTCTATTATTCTCCTGGAGTGCTCCATCTCTTTTCTGCCAGGATCCTGGCTGATATGCTTGATTGATAGTTTGGCGGAATGCAGAATTCTCAATTAGAAATAACGTCTCTCAGAATTTTAATGACATTGCTTATTGCTTCTGACTTCCAGTGTTGTTTGTTGAAAAGTCGGTATTTTGATTCCTGAATTTCTGTCTCCCCAACCCTAAAATCTTGCAAAAATCTTTTTGTCTCTGGTGTTCTGAAATGCTACAAAGTTACATCTTTTTGAAAGACTTTTTCCACCACTGTGTTGGACAATGAGTTCTTAAAATCTGAATGCATATGTCCTTGAGCACTGGGAATTTTTCATGATGATTTTGCTACTGATTTTCTCCTTTCTGTTTTCCAAGTTTTCTGTTTCTAGGATTCATATTTCTATATAATAGATGTGGGAACTTCTAGTTTTATCCTCTAGTTCTCCAGATCTTTTTGCTTTTCTTTTATACTTTTTGTCTTTTTTATTTACTTTCTGAGAGGTTTGCCTAACTTTATCTTCCAATGCTTCTATTGAGTTTTTCATTTCTGCCATCACTCTTTTTTTATTTCCAAGATCTGTTTTCTGCTCCTTGGATAAGCCATTTAAAAGTAGATATTTTTCTTTCATGAGTGTAATATCTCCTTTCGACTATATAAGGATATTGGTTATGCTGGTTTTTGAAGTTTACTTCTTCCTTCTTACACTCTGTTTCCTCCAAGCTCCTTTTGTTCTTTTGTCTTCATCATCATTTTTTATGTTAAATGTTCCTGCAATTCTGATAATCCATGAGTGTTTGCTCATATTTAAGAATTGGGAGTAAAATGATGAATGGTGTCCTCAGTGCATGGGTGAGTCTCGTTGACTATGACATTCATTCTAGGGTGATCTGGCTGGGCTGTATTGGTGAAAAACCCTCAATGTCAGTATCTTTGGGTCTGAACCCTTGGACTGGTCCTGGCTGTCAGGTGGCAGGAGTGGTGTGGGGGATGAAGGCCAGGGTCTCATCATTCATTATGCAAATATTCGCTTAATCATTCTGCTTTTAGTATATCACCTTTATTCTCCATTGTAACTGATTTTGCCCTGTCCAGAGACAATCTGTTTTACTGCCTTCAAGGAAGAAGACCCGCCAGTCTTCCATAGGGAAAGGAGAAGGGCAGTGGCCAAGCTGATCAGGGTTGGGGCATGGATCTGGGAGTTATGATGATTCCGCAACAGACTTTCCACCAACCTTCACATTTTTTCGACTTTTCTAAGTATATGGCACTATCAATTCCTGAGCCTTTTTTCTTTTTCTCTATAATGCAAACCAGTCACTGTTCTTAGAATGCCTCACTACTGGAATAGGATTTAACTAGCTTTTCTGCTAAGGTAGTTGCCCCTCTCTCATATGCTTTCTAGCTTCCACAACCTTTATATTAGAGATTTTTTAAAAATATAACATTTTAGTGTCATTTTAGCAGGATTTTCGGATGGAGAGAATATTGATGCTTTTGTTAAATTCACCATCTTTACCTACTTAAAGCTGTTAACTTCTCACAGCTGAAAGGATTAATCTATAATAGCCTGTTCTTTGCCTTCTATATACTTTAAAGCACTCACTTCCCCAATATTTGGCTGTTTATTGATTGCTAATGAAACAAGACCACTTGATAATTTGTTGCAACTGGTAAGATATATTCTTCTTACATGGAAATGAGCAATCCTATGAAAAAAGCAAGGGTGACTCAAGAACTGTGCTCTGAGTACCGTTAGAACACTGTGTTAACAACTTAATAATATGTCCCTATTAGGGCCAGGTAATTTTTGCCCTTGGCCATGGCCACCATGAAACCATGGAATTTTGTTTTAGCATTTTCTGTCTTTCGAAAAATCTCCCAATACATACGTTCTCAGGAGGAGGTAGTAGCCACCTTGACCTTAGCAGATTCAGGGGACATGTGACCTTGGATCGTCGTATTGGACATTCTCTCCTGTGCTTTTTCATTCAACGGATAGAAGGTCATGGGAACAGATGGAGGCCCTGTCTATCACAGAGGCAGAGACCTTGATGTCCTGTTGGAGGACAGTTGCCTGGGTTTCTGTTGTTTGACCTGGTCACACAGTCCTCCCTGAGATTATTCTCAGTTTTCAAGATTGTTCATCTGGCCACTCATTAATTTAGTCAGCCTTGATGACCTTCTAATAAATTTCTGTTTTACTTAAGATAGCAAGCCATGTTTCAGTTGCAAACAAGAGCCCTGACTAAAAACACTACAACCACAGGAAAGAAATTTGCAAGTGCCACAGGTGGCTGGGAGGTTGGAATGGAAGAGAAACAAATCCAACAGGCCTTCAGTAAATAAATTTAAAATGCTTGCCCCTTTAGGAATGGATTGCCGGTATTCCCTGCCTATGAAAACAATGGTGGACTTTCACAATTTTTTTTCTTACAATCTAAGAGGATGTCAATGGCCCACTTCTGTGCCTCTGAAATCCCATGTTTGTTTTACCAGAGCCAAAGGGAATGACTCACTAATGAGAACCAGATTCGCCTGCGTCTAAAATGCCAAGGGAGTTGTTTAGTAATATTTAGGAGCAATCCTTCCTAAATAGCACCAATCTAAAATAGTTCAATAAATTACATGGGAAATTAAATTGATTTTTGGGCTACCAATATTATATCACTCTTTTTTTTTTTTTTTTTTGAGACGGTGTCTCTCTCTGTCGCCCAGGCTGGAGTGCAGTGGCGCGATCTCGGCTCACTGCAAGCTCCGCCTCCCGTGTTCACGCCATTCTCCTGCCTCAGCCTCCCGAGTAGCTGGGACTACAGGCGCCGCCACCATGCCTGGCTCATTTTTTGTATTTTTTAGTAGAGACGGGGTTTCACTGTGTTAGCCAGGATGGATATATCACTCTTATATACTCAGTTAAATCAAATGAGTTCAATTTGACTTATGGCATAATAGTAACAGTTAACTCGATTGACAGCAATCTAATCTGACACACACACACACTTTAAGATATTATCAGTACCAAAGAAATAAATGAAACAATCTTATTGTAAAAATAATTTTAAAACAACACAGATAGATTTAAAATAAAACCTGAGAAAACCTCTTTTCTAATCCTCACTCTCCCCAACCTACCCCCAATCTCATTCCCTCACCATAGATAACCTCTGTTAACAGTTAGATTTCTGTGTCCTTCCAGACCTGGCTGTTACTTTTTCTGTCTACATATCTATACACACATTTGTAGATGTCCTTTTTACATATTTTTAGTCTTAACCATGTTACTTTGAGGCATGTTTTTTTATTTATCCAATGTATTTTAGAGATCTTTTCAAATCAATACATGTAAGACTTCCTTCTTTTTTTTTTTTTTTTTTTTTTTTTTTTTTTTTTTTTGAGACAGAGTCTCGTTCTGTCTCCCAGGCTGGAGTGCAATGGCGCGATTTCGGCTCACTGCAAGCTCCGCCTCCTGGGTTCACGCCATTCTCCTGCCTCAGCCTCCCGAGTAGCTGGGACCACAGGCGCCCACCACTACGCCCAGCTAATTTTTTTTTTGTATTTTCAGTAGAGACAGGGTTTCACCGTGTTAGCCAGGATGGTCTCGATTGTTAGCCAGGATGGTCTCGATCTCCTGACCTCGTGATCCGCCCGCCTTGGCCTCCCAAAGCGCTGGGATTACAGGCGTGAGCCACTGAGCCCGGCCAAGACTCCTTTCATTTTTTAAAAGACTATACAGTATTGTATAATATATATAATATTGTATAATATGGCTTAACCACAATTAACTAGGTGAATACCATATTTCTGAACTTGTTGTTTGCATTTTTTTCTCTAGTATAAACAATGCTAACATAGATATCCTGTGTTATATATTAAATGCCTATATGCACGTAAGTATTTTGGTATAGTAAATTATTCCTAGAAGTAGAGTCCTAGGTTAAAGCTGTGCATGTTTAACATTTTGAAAGATCCTGCCCCCCATCAAATAGTCTCCTGTGGTTTTAATTTGCATTTCTATGCTTACTAGAGAGTTTGTGCATCTTCCTTCGTATCTTTGTTGTGAAATTATCTGCTCATACTATTTGTTGACTTATCTAGTAGATTGATTATATTTTTCTTACTGTTTGGCTGAGTAGTATTTTCATAGTAAAACATTTACTTTTTTTTTTTTGAGTCGGAGTCTCACACTGTCACCCAGGCTGGAGTGCAATGGCGTGATCTCGGTTCACTGCAACCTCCGCTTCCTGGGTTCAAGCGATTCTTCTGCCTCAGCCTCCCAAGTAGCTGGGATTACAGGTGCCTGCCACCACACCCGTCTAACTTTTTGTACTTTTAGTAGAGATGGGGTTTCACTATGTTGACTGGGCTGGTCTCGAACTCCTGACCTTGTGATCCACCCGCCTCGGCCTCCCAAAGTGCTAGGATTACAGGCATGAGCTACTGCGCCTGGTGTAAAACACTTTCATGATATGCAGAAGTTTAAAAGCAAATGGCAATTTCACCTCCATTTTGCCCTAATTGCTTTATCTGAAGCAATATACTTAATGACTTGTTGAACTTTTTAAGTTGCTTGCCAAGAAGTGTATCAATGCCACTCATGTGCATTAAACCGACTTATACTGTGTATCTCAAAAATAATTGAAAAGGACAAATAAATTACTGAAGTTATATTCTCTAGATAGCTCTTTTAAATTTTATACTTTTTTTTTTTTTTTAAGAGGCGGGGTCTCATTCTGTTGTCCAGGCCAGAGTACAGTGGCACAATCCTCCTACCTCAGCCTCCAAAAGTGCTAGGATTACGGGCATAAGCCACTGTGCACAGTCATTATTTACATTTTAATTAATTTAAAAATTAGGGTGTTCGCAGACCTAGACAAGTTTATGCTAACATTGATATGGAAAGACACAAGTTCTAAAATAGGTAGTGCAATCTTGAAAGAACAGAGAAACAAGAATCACTGTACCTGATATTAAGACATACTATGCAGTGATAGTAATGAAGACAACGTGTCCTTGCAGAAGGATAGACACAGATCAATAGAACATATTTTAAAATCCAGAAATAGATCCACACAAATATGCTCAACTAATTTTTGACACAGCTGAAATGTTTCAGGAGGAACAGACGTTCAACAAACGGTGCCGGAAAAATTAGGCATCCATAAGCAAAATAATGAGTCAAGACCTAAACCTCACACCTTATTCAAACATTAACTCAAAATGGATTATGAACTCAAAGGTAAAATGTAAAATTATAGAAGTTAGGGAAAAAAGAAGAAAAAATTAAGGATCTATGACTAGGCAAAGAGTGCTTAGATTATACCAAAAACACTATTCATAAAGGGAAAAAATTAATTAATTGGACCTCATCAAAAGTTTTAAAACCTTTGCTCTCTGAAAGATCCTGTTAACAGGATGAAAAGACAAGCTACAAACTAGGAAAAAGCTCTGAAATCCATATATTTAACAAAGGACTAGTATCTGGAATACATAAAGAATACTCAAAATGCAACAGCAAAATAACAAACAATCCAATCAGAAAATGGGCAAAACCCATAGACTGTATACCTCACTAAAGAGGTGTACAGATAGCAAATGAAAAGATATTCAACATCATTAGCCATTAGAGAAATGCAAAATTAAAATAATGATGAGATATCACTATCAGAAGGGCTAAAATTAAAAATAATGACAACAACAAATGCAGACGAGAATGTGGATAAACTGAATCACTCCTATATTGCTGGAGGGAGTATCAAATGGTTTAGTCAATTCTAAAAAAACAGTTTGGCAGTTTCCTAAACTAAAGAGGCAAAAGACTTTTCTTAGAATGGGAGAAAAAACTTACAAACCATATATCTGATAAGTGTCTAGTATCCAGAATATATAAAGGACTCATAATAAAAATTGACAACCTAGTTGAACAATTGGCACAGGATCTGAATAAACATTTCTACAAAGAAGATATTCAAATGGTCATTGAGTGTGTGAAAAGATACTCAACACCACTGTTCATCAGGGAAATGCAAATCGAAGGTAGTTCATGCCCAGTAGGATTGATAGAATCAAAAATCAGATAACAACAAGTGCTGGTGAGAATATGGAGAAGTTGGAACCTTCATCAACTGCTGCTGAGAATGTCAAATGGTGAAGTCACTCTGAAAAACAGTCTGAACAAGGATCCTTATGGTGAAGTGTTACCATTGAGGAAACTGGGTGAAGGGCACATAGGAACTCTGAACAATTTCTTTCAATTGAATGTGAATCTATAATTATTTCAAAATTTAAAAGTTTAATTAAAGAACAAAAAACAACAGGCCTAAAGAGGCTGAGGAATTTTAATACCTAACAGAAAAATCAATAATTAAAAAATTATGGTAGATATCTTCAAGTCAACTCTATATTCAAAAATGTTCCTTCTTAGAAAGGAAACACCCTTTTAAACACCCTTGGCTTTTTAAAATTTAATTTTTATACTTATCAGAGTTTAAAAAGTCAGATAGTTCTAGAAGACTGAAAATATGGTAACTTGCTAGACTTCTCAACTGCTGCCTCTTGGTTCCCACTTTCAGAGTCAATAATTTTAAATTTTTTCAGAAGTTTCTTCAGGTATTTGCCTCTGTTTTTCTATAGTAATATTCTTATAGTGCTATTTCTTATTTTTTCATTTTAGACACCATTCATTTTCTACTATTTCGTATATCATAAAAGATGAGGATTTAGCTCTCTTATCTTCTGCCTACCATCTCTATACTTTCCTACTCCCATCCTCCCAATATGATTCTACCAGAAAAGTAAAGAATATTAAGTGCTTGTATTATTATGACTATGCAAATATTATTCTTAGCTGAGTGTACTATGATTAAATATTCGTTCTTGCCCAAGTCTTTGTTTTTCTCTGGAAGTGATAATTGCCTTTTCCCTCCCATTTACTTAGCTTTCTATGTACCTGTTCCTAATTCAACTCCAAACTGTTTACAGAATTATAAAACTACATTCAATATTTGAAAACATATGAATTAAACTGTCAGTTCAAATTTTCTTGTTGACATCCATACCAAAGCCCTCTATCCCTTTTTTCTAATTTGGATAGTTTCTCTCAAGACCTCCTGGGAATTGTCTCTGTCTGCCTCTCCTTTTGAAGACTGTTTACCGAATCTTAAGTATTTTGTTTTCTCAATGTGTCTCATTTTAGTGGAGTACATTCACCAGTAGCTTCCAGAGTTAGGGGATACAGGAGGTTAAATTTTAAGAACTCACCTCTTACAGCTGGGCGCAGTGGCTCATGCCTGTAATCCCAGCACTTTGGGAGGCAGAGGCGGGCGGATCACCTGAGGTCGGGAGTTCAAGATCAGCCTGGGCAACATAGTGAAACTCTGTTTCTACGAAAAATACAAAATTAGCCAGGCATGGTGGCACATGCCTGTAATCCCAGCTACTCAGGAGGCTGAGGCAGGAGAATCGCTTGAACCTGGGAGGTGGAGGATGCGGTAAGCTGAGATTGTGCCATTGCACTCCAGCCTGGGCAAGAAGAGTAAATCTCCATCTCACCAAAAAAGAAAAAAAGAATTTACCTCTTGCAATGTCTTTATACATACTTGATTGGTAGTTTGAATGAGAATACAGTTCTATGTTGTTAATCATTTTTCCCTAAAACTGTAAAAGCATTATTGCAACATTTAATTTCGTTGACAAGACTGTTGTCTTTATGGTCTGTAATATTTTGTATGTGACCTATTTTTTGTCTCTTTCTCTGGAAGCTTTTTGGATCTTTCCCTTCCTTCTTTCTCCCTTCCTTCCTTCCTTCCTTCCTTCCTTCCTTCCTTCCTTCCTTCCTTCCTTCCTTCCTTCCTTCCTTCCTTCCTTCCTTCCTTCCTTCTTTTTTTTTCTTCTTTTTTTGAGACAAGGTCTCACTCTGTGGCCCAGGTTGGAGTGCAGTGGCACGATCACAACTCACTGCAGCCTTAGCCTCCTGGGCTCAAGCAATCCTCCCACCTCAGTCTCCTGAGTAGCTGAGACTTCAGGCGCATACCACCATGTCTGGCTAATTTTTGTATTTTTTGCAGAGACGGGTTTTTGCCGTGTTGCCCAGGCTTGTCTCGAACTCCTGGCCTCAAGGGATCCACCTGCCTCGGCCTCCCAAACTGCTGGGATTACAGACATGAGCCACTGCACCTGGCCCATTGATCAATACTTTCAGCCTCCAGTTTAATCGTTTCTTGTTCTTTTGTTCTTAAATGCTATATATATTCTCTTATCCTTGTGAGAATATTAATTATAAGTTTTTAAAACATATTCATCTGTTCCTTGCATTATTGTGCACCCACATGATTGTTTATCTCCCTCCTCCAAGCAAGAAGCTTTTATCAAATGTTGGATGATCCTTGACAACTGGAAGCTCTGTATATATGAGGTCTGACAAGTAGGGAGTTTATAGCAGAGTGATTGTTCAGGGATCTGTTTTTTCTTTCTTTTTTTCTGGGCGGTAGCTGTTGGTCTTCTTTTCTGGGGCTGGTCACTCTCCAGAAAGGAATCCTCCACTTTCGTCTTAGGATGGTGGTGATGGAGTGATCTGGGTGCTGAGGTTGATAAGTCTCATTGTTCAGAATGCAGACTTGTACTTGATCTCTGTGTTGCCAGTAAGTTACCTCAGTCATGCCTCCATACCTGCTATCCTTGAGTCTAGAGATTTTTCTGGTTTAACCTCCCCTGAAAATACTGTCAAGCCTTCTGCAGAAGAAGGAGGGTCAGTTACCTCGCTGTGCAGGTGATGAGGAGATGTATTGGTTGAACTGCTTTTATGCAAGCCATCAACCAGTCCTCTCGATTTTAGCCTCATCTGCTTCCCATATTCAGAGACAACTTGCGGTTCTAATTTCTGGGCCTTTGAAGGACTTGGCAGCCAAATCCACATGCTTCTTGGCATCACCCATCCTCACCCCTACTGCAATCACTTAGTTTCAGCTTCCTCTAGTCTGCTAAATCAGTTATCATAAGTCTGTTTTGTTGACATCTCTTGGCAGCTATTTTCTCTTCTCCTATTCTCTCTGTGTCTATTAATTTTTGAAGTTTTCTTTTTCTCTTTTTTTTGAGACGGAGTCCCGCTCTGTTGCCATACTGGAGTGCAGTGGTGTGATCTCGGCTCACTGCAACCTCCACCTCCTAGGTTCAAGTGATTCTGCTGTCTCAGCCTCCCACATAGATGGGATTACAGGCATCTGCCATCACGCCTGGCTAATTTTTGTATTTTTAGTAGAGACGGGGTTTTCCCATATTGGCCAGGTTGGTCTCGAGCTCCTGACCTCAGGTGATCCACCCGCCTCAGCCACCCAAAGTGCTGGGATTCCAGGTATGAGCCACCGTACCTGGCCTAATTTTTGAAGTTTTCTATTTTTCTTTCTTTCTTTAGTGTTTTTTTTTTTTTTTTTTTTTTTAATTAATACAGGGTCTTGCTCTGTTGCTCAGGCTGGAGTGCAATGGTGTGATCGTAGTTCACGTAGTTCACTGCAGGCTTGAACTCCTGGGCTCAAGTGATCCTTCTACCTCAGCCTCCGAAGTAGCTGGAACCATGCCCTGCTAATTAATTAATTATTATTATTTTTTGTAGAGACAGGGTCTCACAGTGATGCCCAGGTTGGTCTTGAACTGCTGGCCTCAGGTTATCCTCCTGCCTCAGCCCACCAAAATATTGGGATAACAGGCATGAACCACTGCACCTGGCCTCCATTTTACATTTCTTTATCAATATTTGGTGAGATTTTGGGTGGTAGTGAGATTAACAGGTGTTTTGCTTTGCCGTATTTGAATGACAGTCTAAATTTTTTTTTTTTTTTTTTTTTTTTTTTTTTAAGACAAGGTTTCACTCTGTTGCCTAGACTGGAGTGCAGTGGTGTGATCTATGCTCACTGTAACTTCTGCCTCATGGGATCAAGTGATCCCCCCAACCTAAGCTTCCCTAGTAGCTAGGACTGCAGGCACATGCCACCATGCCTGGCTAATTTTTGTATTATGTTGTAGAGATGGAGTTTCGCCATGTTTCCCAGGCTGGTCTCCAATTCCCGGGCTCAAGTGATCCGCCTACCTCTGCCTCTCAAAGTGCTGAGATTACAGGCTTGAGCCATCGCACCTGACCTGCAAACTTCTTTGTTTCTAATATAAACGGTGGTTGCTTCCAAACGATAAGTCTTATGGAGTATCTGCATACTCAGGGAGTAAGGAAATAATGCCAGCACTGTCCACTCTATGTTCTATTCTTCTTTAGTAGGAATTTTCACATGGGCCTAAGACTGCCTGCTTAAGCCCATATCTCTGCTTACAAGGCTTGCCAAGTGGTAGATTTCACAGCCAAATCTAGGTGTTTCTATGGGACTAATTTCTTTCTTTCTTTTTTTTTTTTTTAAATTTTACTTTAAGTTCCAGGATACATGTGCAGAATGTGCCAGTTTTTTATATAGGTATACATGTGCCTTGGTGGTTTGCTGCACCTATCAACCTGTCATCTAGGTTTTAAACCCTGCATGCATTAGGTATATGTGACTAATTTATTGCCAATTCTGTGATCTGGAATATAAAGCAACAAGATAGAAAACAATCTTGAATAGCAATCCCAGAGATAACACTACAGAGCAAGATAGAATAATCCGGATTCTTGACACTGTGAAACTGCCACTCCCTTATGCTTGGAATGCTGTGTAAGAGAAACATTAGCTATAACTTCTATTCTGTATAACCCTCTCCTATTGCTTTTTATTTGTCTATTTTGTTTTTCTTCCACCAAGTAAATATTTAAATTAATAAACAATATTTTATGTTGAGGAAGTCAAGAATTATGACATGTGGTAAAGTGATAAAGAGGAAGGATGAAAAAGGAAGAAAGAAAAGAAAAATAGTTAAGAATAAATATTTAAGAATTTTAAGAATAAAACAAAAAACATTATTCCTTTAAGATTTAGAGAATAAAAAATTCTCATCCTGCTTTTGGCATCTTTTCTACAAAGAGCTTCTGTGTACCATGTAATTTGATTTCTTTTTTTTTTTTTTAATAAGAAAAGGTTGGAGAAAAATAGCATCATGTAATACTTGGTAGTTGACTAATCTTAGGTTTATTTTATTATTAGTGAAAAATGGGATGCCTTTCTTCCGTTTCTATATTTTAGTCAGACATTATATCATGCAAACTGATTCAATTTTTAATAGTTGTTTTCTGGTGATTCAGTGTCTTTCATTTATTTCTTCACCATGTCTAGATTCTTGTATTGGAAAAAGATGATATTAGACTGATATGTTTTATTTAACATTGACCAAAAAAGTTCAGAATGTTGATATTACTTTTATTTTTAAGAAATAAAACTCTTTAAATATTTATTTTTATTTTTCTTTATTATTATATTTATGGGCATATAGTTTACATACAATAAAATGCACAAACATTGCATGTTCAGTTCAATGAGTTTAGACAAAACAAGACAGAATACTTACAGCACCTAAGAACTTTTCCTCATGCTCCTTCCCAGGCAATATTCTTTGCTATGGTTTGAATGTTTACTCCCTCCAAAACTCATGTTGAAATGTACTTGCCTGGCTGGGCGCGGTGGCTCACGCCTGTAATCCCAGTACTTTGGGAGCTGAGGTGGGCGGATCACAAGGTCAGGATTTTGAGACCAGCCTGGCCAATGTAGTGAAACCCCGTCTCTACTAAAAATACAAAAAATTAGCCGGGCGTGGTGGCCCGTGCCTGTAATCATAGCTACTCAGGAGGCTGAGGCCCAAGAATCGCATGAATCTGGGAGGTGGAGATTGCAATGAGTGGAGATGGCGCCGCTGCACACCAGCCCAGGAGACAGTGTGAGACTCTGTCTCCTGCCCTTGTAACAGTATTAAGAGCAAGACCTTTAAGAGGTGATTAAGATACGAATGGGTTGATGCTGTCATGCTCTCTGTCCCTCTCTTGCCCTTTTGCTCTTCTGCCATGTGATGATGCAGTAAGAAGGTCCTTGCCAGATGTTGGCACCTTGATATTGGACTTCTGAGCCTCCAGAACTGTGAGCCAATAAGTTTCTGTTCGTTATAAATTACTCAGTCTGTGGTATTCTATTACAGCCGTGCAAACCAATGAAGACATCTTTCAAACCCTCAGAGTTAAGCAATGTTCCGATTTCTGTCATTGCAGATTAATTTTGCCTGTTTTGGGAACTCATATTTTGCTCAATATGATTGAGTACAATTTTTTGAGGTTAATCTATGTTGCTGTGGGTATTGGTGGCTTAAAAAAAAACTGATTCCATTGTACAAAAATATCACACTTTTAAAATCCATTTTCTTGCTGACAGATGCAGTAGGCAGCCTCTTTCACGGCTTCCAGTGATCCTCACCTCCTGTATTCACACCCTTGTGTAATCTCCTCCCTTTAAGGATGGGTTCAACCTAGTGACTCTCTTCTAATAAATAGAATATGGCAAATGCCATGGCATGTCACTTCCAAGATTTGGATATAAAATATTTGACTTCCATGTCTCTTGTTCTCTGTAGTTCTTCTTGCCTGCTTGTTGTGATAAAGCAAGCTGTCATGGGGTCCACATGGCAAGGAGCTGAAGAAGACCTCCAGCCAACAGTCAGTGAAGAACTCAGGCCACCATTCTAACAGTCTGTGAAAAATTGAATTTTTCCAACAACATGTAAGTAGACTTGGAAGTAAATCCTTCTCCACGCAGAGCCTTGAGATGATCTGGAAATCCAGTCAGCACCTTTGTTGGAACCTTATGAGAGAAGATACTGCTGCCTGAGATTTTTGACCCGCAGAAACTGAGATAATAAATGTTTCCATTTACTTTTTGGGTAATTTGTGATGAAGCAGTAGATAGCTGTTACAACAGACATTTGGTTGTTTTTAATTTTTTTTTTTTTTTTTTTTAAATGATGGAGTCTCACCCTCTCACCCAGTCTGGAGTGCAGTGGTGCGATTTTGGCTCATTGCAGCCTCCACCTCCCAGGTTTGAGTGATTCTCCTGCCTCAGCCTCCCGAGTAGCTGGGTCTACAGGCGCACGCCACCACACCCTGCTGATTTTTGTATTTTTAGTAGAGATGAGGTTTCACCATATTGGCCAGGCTGGTCTTGAACTCCTGACCTTGTCATCCACCCACCTTATCCTCCCAAAGTGCTGGTATTACAGGCGTGAGCCACCGCACCCAGCCTGTTTTCAAATTTTGGTCAGTGTCCTATTTCATTATTTATTTTCTATTTGTTCTTTGCTTCTCTGTTTCAGTTTTCTTGCTTCTTTTGGGTAATATATATTAATTAAAAATATGCCATTCTATCTCATCTATTGACATTTTTAGCTACACCTATTTAGTTATTTTTTAGTAGGTATTCTAGAGATTACAATATTGATCTTTAACTTATTACTAACTACAAATAATGTTTTACTATTAAATAAATAATGTAAGCCTCTTATAACCATATAACTCCATTTACTCTGGTCTTTTGTGCTCTTGTGCCATATATGCTACTTCTATAATATGTTGTTATTCTTTTTGCATTAAAAAATACTTTACCTATACTTAAATATATTTGAAGCCAAAAGAATAGCAATGTATTGTGGGATATACATATAATTTACAGCAAAAATAATGACAATGTATTTAATTTAAAGTGGCATTTTACATTTACCTAGATATTCAGTAGGTGCATTTCATCATCAGAATATTCAGTATACGATCTAATAATAAGACCTTATTTTGAAAGAAGAATAAAAGCCCTAGAATTCATTACCTCCAAAGAATAAATGACACCACAATATAGTAGTTACTTGGATTTCAGAGTTTGTAATCCCAGCTATGCCACTTACTGATTATACAACATGGGGCAATGTACTCACCATCTCTTACTTTCCTACATGTGAGATGAAGATAAAATCTACTTTACATCATGGTTTTCAGGAGAAAATGAGATAATCATTGTCAAGTCCTTGGTATATTTTCTGGCATATAGTTATTCACATCAACCATAGCTACCATCATTGTTATTGCTACTGTTACTGTTGTGATTATTGTTGCTATTATAATTAGCATTATTACTATTTGTATTAGTAGTGGTGGTGGTGGTGCCTGATTCTCTTCATTCGTTATTTCTCTCTCTGTTCATTATTTCTTTTCTTTCTTTCTTTTTTTTTTTTCGAGTTGGAGTTTTGCTCTTGTTGCCCAGGCTGGAGTGCAGGGGCGCGATCTCGGCTCACCGCAACCTCTGCCTCCCAGGTTCAAGTGATTCTCCTGCCTCAGCCTCCCGAGTAGCTGGGATTACACGCATGCGCCCCCACAACTGGCTAATTTTGTATTTTCAGTAGAGACGGGGTTTTGCCATGTTGGTCAGGCTGGTCTTGAATTCCCGACCTCAGGTGATCCACCCACCTTGGCCTCCCAAAGTGCTGGGATTACAGACATGAGCCACCGCACGTGGCCTCTGTTCATTATTTCTTAGTCTTCTTTTAGGATTGTTCTATCTCTATTTACTCAATAATATTCGTATTCTCTGGGATTGAGTTCATGAGTCACTTTTCTTGCTCTTCTACATAGTCTCACTGATTTTGTTTTACCCCCACGAGAATCAGGGAAATGGAGACTCTAATTGTTTAAGTTCTTTTGCAGAGTATTAACTGACACTTGTATACAACCTTTTTTTGTCAAGTTTTGGACTCATAATCCAAGCCTGTTAGACATATCCACTTGGCTATCCAGCAGATGCCACAAATTCAGTATTTCCTAAATAGAACTTATCTTTCTCTTTCCAAGCCTGCTTCTCTGCTCATGTCCACACAGTAGTATCAGTAACATCATATGTCCACACTAAAAACTGGAAGTAACCTTGGACTTCTTTTTTTTTTCTTTTCATTTATCCATTCATTAATCATAAACCCGGATTTGTTGTACTGGAAGATACAACTGTGACAAGATGTCAATCCTGTGTCCTCACAGAACTCATAGCCTGACAAGCTCCAATTGATTACTAAGTCCTACTAATTCTACTCCCTAAGTATTTCTGGAATTTACCCTTTCTTCTTTGTTTCCTTAGCCCTTACCTTAATTCAGTTGTCATCACCTGATGATTCTGCATTTGTTTTCCCCCTAGCTCATTTATCACGCTACAAGAATGATTTTTTTTAAAAAATTTTATTTCCATCAGTTTTTGGGGAACAGGTGGTATTTGGTTACATGAGTAAGTTCTTTAGTGGTAATTTGTGAGATTTTGGTGCACCCATCACCCGAGCAGTATACACTGAACCCAATTTGTAGTCTTTTATCCCTCAGTCCTTCCCACCCCTTCCACTTGATTTCCCAAAGTCCATTGTGTCATTCTTATGCCTTTACATCCTCATAGTTTAGCTCCCACTTGTAAGTGAGAACATATGGTGTTTGGTTTGCCATTCCTGAATTACTTCACTTAGAATAATAGTCTGCAATCCCATCCAGATTGCTGCAAATGCCATTAACTCATTCCTTTTTATGGCTGAGTAGTATTCTATTATATATCTACACCACAGTTTCTTTATCCACTCATTGATTTATGGGCATATGAGTTGGTTCCATATTTTTGCAATTGCAAATTTTTCTGCTATAAACATATGTGTGTAAGTATCTTTTTTGTATAATGACTTCTTTTCCTCTGGGTAGATACCCAGTATTGGGATTGCTGGGTCAAATTGTAGTTCTAGTTTTAGTTCTTTAAAGAATCTCCACACTGTTTTCCATAATGCTTGCACTAGTTTACATTTCCACCAGCAGTGTGAAAGTGTTCCCTTTTTACCACATTCATGCCAACATCTATTTTTTTTGTTTTTAAATTATGGCCATTTTTGCAGGAGTAAGGTGGTATTGCATTGTGGTTTTGATTTGCATTTCCCTGATCATTAGTGACGTTGAGCATTGTTTCATATGTTTATTGACCATTTGTCTATCTTCTTTTGAGAATTGTCTATTCATGTCCTTTTTGATGGGATTTTTTTTTCTTGCTAATTTGTTTGAGTTATTTGTAGATTCTGGATATTAGTCCTTTGTCGGATGTATCATGATTGTGAAGATTTTCTCTCACTCTGTGGGTTGTCTGTTTACTCTTATGACTATTCCTTTTGCCATGCAAAAGCTCTTTAGTTTAATTAGGTCCTAGCTATTGATCTTTGTTTTTACTGCATTTGCTTTTGCTTTCTTGGTCACGAAATCCTTGCCTAAGCCAATGTCTAGAAGGGTTTTTCCAATGTTATCTTCAGAATTTTTTTTTTTTTTTTTTTTTTTTTTTTTTTTTTGAGACAGAGTCTCGCTCTGTTGCCCAGGCTGGAGTGCAGTGGCACGATCTCAGCTCACCATAACCTCCACCTCCTGGGTTCAAGCGATTCTCCTGCCTCAGCCTCGCAGGCAACTGAGACTACAGACACATGCCACCATGCCTGCCTAATTTTTATATTTTTAGTAGAGACGTTTCACTATGTTGGCCAGGCTGGTCTCAAACTCCTGATCTCGTGATCCACCTGCCTTGGCCTCCCAAAGTGCTGGGATTATAGGCATAAGCCACCATGCCCGGCCCTAGAATTTTTACAGTTTTAGGTCTTAGATTAAGTCTTTGATCCATCTTGAGTTGATTTTTGTATAAGGTGAGCGATGAGGATCCAGTTTCATTCTCCTACATGTGGCTTGCCAATTACCCCAGCACCATTTATTGAATAGGATGTCCTTTCCCCCACTTTATATTTTGTTTGCTTAGTTGAAGATCAGTTGGCTGTAAGTATTTGGGTTTATTTCTGGGTCCTCTATTCTGTTTCATTGTTCTACGTGCCTATTTTTATACCAGTACCATGCTGTTTTGGTGACTATGACCTTATACTATAGTTTGAAGTCAGGTAATATGATGCCTCCAGATTTTTTCTTTTCGTTTAGTCTTGTTTCGGCTATGCAGGTGCTTTTTGCTTTCATATGAATTTTAGGATTGTTTTTCTGAAGAATGATGGTGATATTTTGATGGGAATTACACTGAATTTGTATGTAGATTGCTTTTGGCAGTGTGGTTATTTTCAGAATATTGATTCTACCCATCCATGAGCATGGGATGTGTTTCCATTTGTTTGTGTTGTCTATGATTTATTTCAGCACTGTTTTGTAGTTTTCCTTGCAGAGGTCTTTCACCTCTTTGGTTAGGTATATTTCTAAGTATTTTGATTTTTTGTAACTGTTTTAAAAGGATTTAAGTTCTTTATTTGATGCTCAGCTTGGTGTCTGTTGATGTATAGGAGGGTAAAGATTTGTATATTAATTTTGTATCCTGAAATTTTGCTGAATTCTTTTATCAGTTCTTGGAGCTTTTTGGAGGAGTCTTTAGAGTTTTCTAGGTATACAATCATATCATCAGCCAACAGCAACAGTTTGACTTTCTCTTTATGGATTTGGATGCCCTTTATTTCTTTCTCTTGTCTGATTGCTCTGGCTAGGACTTCTAGTATTATGTTGAAGGGGAGTGGTGAGAGTGGGCATCCTTGTCTTGCTCCAGTTCTAGAGGGAATGATTTCAACTTTTCCCCATTTAGTATTTTGTTGGTGGTGGTTTTGTCATAGATAACTTTTATTACATTGAGGTATGCCCCTTGTATGCCCAATTTTGCTGAGAGTTTTAATCATAAAGTGATGCTGGATTTTATCAAATGCTTTTTCTGCATCTATTGAGATGATCATTTTATTTTTGTTTTAAATTCTGTTTATGTGTTATATCACATTTATTGAATTGTGTATGTCAAACCATCCCTGCATCCTTGGTATGAAACCCACTTGATCATGGTGGATTATCTTTTTGATATGCTGTTGGATTTGGTTAGCTAGTATTTTGTTAAGATTTTTGTATCTATGTTCATCAGGGATATTGGTCTGTAATTTTCTTTTTTGGTTATATCCTTTCCTGGTTTTGGTATTAGGGCGAGACTGGCTTCATAGAATGATTTAGGGAGGATTCCCGCTTTCTCTGTCTTGTGCAATAGTGTCAATAGGATTGTTACCAGTTCTTCTTTGAATGTCTAGTAGAATTCAGCTATGACTCTGTCTAGTCTTGGGCTTTTTTTTTGTTGGTATCTTTTTTTATTACCAGTTCAATCTCATTGCTTGTGATTGGTCTGTTCAGGGTATCTAATTTTTCCTGATTTAAATTACGAGGGTTGTATCTTTCCAGGAATTTATCTATCTCCTCTAGGTTTTCTAGTTTATGCACATAAATGTCTTCATAGTAGCCTTGAATGATCTTTTGTATTTCAATGGTGTCAGTTGTAATATCTCCCATTTTGTTTCTAATTGAGCTTATTTGGATTTTTTCTCCTTGTTTCTTGGTTAATCTTGTTAATGGTCTATCAATTTTATATTTTCAAAGAACCAGCTTTTTGTTTCATTTATCTTTTGTATTTTGTTGTTGCTGTTTCAATTTCATTTAGTTCTGCTCTGATCTTGGTTATTTCCTTTCTTCTGCTGGGTTTGAGTTTGGTTTGTTCTTGTTTCTCTAGTTCCTTGAGGTGTGACTTTAGATTGTCTATTTGTGCTCTTTCAGACTTTTTGATGTAGTCATTTAGGGCTATGAACTTTCCTGTTAACACTGCCTTTGCTGTATCCCAGAGGTTTTGATATGTTGTGTCACTATTGTGCAGTTAGAAGAATTTTTAAATTTCCATCTTGATTTCATTGTTGACCCAATGATCATTCAGGATCCGGTTATTTAATTTCCATGGATTTGCATGGTTTTGAAGGTTCCTTTTGGAGCTGATTTCCAGTTTTATCTCACTGTGGTCTGAGAGAGTACTTGATATAATTTCAAATTACTTAAATTTATTGAGACTTGTTTTATGGCTTATCATATGGTCTAGCTCGAAGAAAGTTCCATGTGCTGATGAATAGGATGTATATTTTGCGGTTGCTGGGTAGAATGTTCTGTAATTATCTGTTAAGTCCATTTGTTTAAGGGTTTAAGTCCATTGTTTCTTTGTTGACTTTCCGTCTTGATGACCTGTCTAGTGCTGTCAGTGGAGTATTGAAGTCCACCACTATTATTGTGTTGCTGTCCATCTCATTTCTGAGATCTAGTAGTAATTGTTTTATAAATTTGGGAGCTCCAGTGTTAGGTGCATATATGTTTAGGATTGCAATATTTTCCTGTTTGACAAGGCCTTTTATCATTATATAATGTCCCTCTTTGTCTTTTAACTGCTCTTGCTTTAAAGTTTGTTTTGTCTGATATAAGAATAGCTACTTCTGCTCGCTTTTGGTGTCCATTTGCATGGAATGGCTTTTTCCACCCCTTTACCTCAAGTTTATGTGAGTACTTATGTGTTAGGTGAGTCTCATGAAGGTAGCAGATTGTTGGTTGGTGAATTCTTATCCATTGTGCAATTCTGTATCTTTTAAGTAGGGCATTTAGGCCATTTACATTCAGTGTTAGTATTGAGATGTGAGGTACTATTCCATTCATTGTGCTACTTGTTGCCTGTATAGTTTTTTTTTTTTTTATTGTATTTTTGTTTTATAGATCCTGTGAGACTTACGCTTTAAAGAGGTTCTGTTTTGATATGTTTTCAAGATTTGTTTCAAGATTTAGAGCTCCTTTTAGCAGTTTTGTAGGGCTGGCTTGGTATTGGCGAATTCTCTCAGTGTGTGTTTGTATGAAAAAGACTGTATCTTTCCTTAATTTATGAAGCTTAGTTTCACTGGATACAAAATTCTTGGCTGATAATTGTTTTGTTTAAGGAGCCTGAAGATAGAGTCCCGGATCCTTCTAGCTTCTCGGGTTTCTGCTGAGAAATATGCTGTTAATCTGATAGATTTTTCTTTATAGGTTATCTGGTGCTTTTGCCTCATCGCTGTTAAGATTCTTTCCTTCATCTTAACTTTAGATAACCTGATGACAATGTGTTTAGGCGATGATCTTTTTGCAATAATTTCCCAGATGTTCTTTGACCTTCTTGTATTTGGATGTCTAGGTCTCTAGCAAGGTCAGGGAAGTTTTCCTCAATTATTCCCCCAAATGTTTTCCAAAATTTTAGAATTCTCTTCTTCCTCGGGAATGCCAATTATTCTTAGGTTTAGTCACTTAACATAATCCCAAATTTCTTGGAGGCTTTGTTCATTTTTTCTTATTCTTTTTTCTTTGTCTTTGTTGGATTGGGTTAATTTGAAAATCTTATCTTTGGGCTTTGAAGTTCTTTCTTCTGCTTGTTCGATTCTATTGCAGAGACTTTCCAGAACATTTTGCATTTCTCTAAGTGAGTCCATTATTTCCTAAAGTTTTTATTATTTTTTAATTTATGTTATCTATTTCACTGACAATTTCTCCCCTCATTTCTTGTATCCTTATTTATTTATTTATTTTTCAAGACAAAGTTTCACTCTTGTTGCCCAGGCTGGAGTGCAGTGGTGTGATCCTGGCTCACTGCAATCTCCACCTCCCGGGTTCAAGCAATTCTTTTGCCTCAGCCTCCCGAGTAACTGGGATTATAGGCACCTGCCACCACGCCTGGCTAATTTTTGTATTTTTAGTACAGACAGGGTTTCACTATGTTGGACAGGCTGGTCCCAAATGTCTGACCTTGGGTGATCCACCCGCCTCGGCCTCCCAAAGTGCTGGCATTACAGGAGTGACCCACCATGCCCAGCTTTGTATTTTTTTTTTTTTTTTTTTGAGACAAAGTCACGCTCTTGTCCCCCAGGCTGGAGTGCAATGGGGTAATCTTGGCTCACTGCAACCTCTGCCTCCTGAGTTCAAGCGATTCTCCTATGTCAGCCTCCCGAGTAGCTGGGATTACAGGTGTGCCACCACGCCGGGCTAATTTTTGTATTTTTAGTAGAGACGGGGTTTCGCCATGTTGGCCAGGCTGGTCTCGAACTCCTGACCTCAGGTGATCCGCCCGCCTCGGCCTCCCAAAGTGCTGGGATTACAAGTGTGAGCCACCGTGCCCGGCCTAATTTTTTTTAAATTCCCTTAAATTGGACTTCATCTTTCTCTGGTGCCTCCTTGATTAGTTTAATTACTGATTTTCTGAATTCTTTTTTAGGAAAATCATAGATTTCTTCTTGGTTTAGATTCATTGCTGGTGAGCTAGTGTCATTTTTGGGGGATGTTAAAGAGCCTTGCTTTGTCATATTACCAGGATTGTTTTTCTGGTTCCTTGTCATTTGGATAGTCTATGTCAGAGGAAAGGTCTAGGGCTCAAGGCTGCTGTTCAGATTCTTTTGTACCATGGGGTGTTCCCTTGGTGTAGTACTTGCCCCCTTTTCCTATGGATATGGATTCCTGAAAGCCGAGCTGTATTGTTATGTCTCTTCTGGATCTAGCTACCCAGGAGGTCTACCAGGCTCTTGCCTGGTACTCGGGGTTGTCTGCACAGAGTCGTGTGATGTGAACTATCTGTGGGTCTCTCAGCTGTGGATACCAGCACCTGTTCTGTGGAGGTGGCAGGGGAGTGAAATGGACTCTGCGAGGGTCCTTATTTTTGGTTGTTTAATGCTCTATTTTTGTGTTGGTTGGCCTCCTGCCAGGAGGTGGTGCTTTCAAGAGAGCATCAGCTGTGGTATTATAGGGAGGATCAGGTGGTGGGTTGGGGCCTAGAACTCCCAAAAGTTCTTTGTCTTCAGCTACCAGGGTAGATAGGGAAAGACCATCAGGTGGGGGAAGGGCTAGAAGTGTCTGAGCTCAGACTCTCTTTGGGCAGACCTTGCTGCAGCTGCTTTGGGGGATGGGAGTGTGGTTCCCAAGTCAATGGAGTAATGTTCCCAGGAGGATTATGTCTGCCTCTGCTGTGTCATGCCGATTGTCAGGGAAGTGGGGGAAAGCTGGCAGTCACAGGCCTCACCCAGTTCCCATGCAACCCAAAAGGCTGGTCTCACTCCCACCTTGCCCCCGACTCCCAACAGCACCAAGTCTGTTTCCAGCAGTGGGGGAACAGGGCTGAGAACTTGCCACAGGCTACCAGTCTCCCAGCAGCAAAAGCAAGCAGGGCTTTCGTGTCTACCCGCTTGTGGAGTCTGCACACCAGAATCACTCCCTCCCCGGAGTTCTGGCCAGTAGATTTTGCGTTCTGTTGGAATTGTTACAAAGTTCAGCTGGAGGTTTCCTTTTCCCTGTGGTCCTTTCCAAGTTCCTCTGGCAGCCCTCCCCAAGGACTCCTGTGAGACAAGGCGGAAATGACTTCCCCAGGGACCCAGAGAGCCCACAGGACTTTTCCCACTGCTTCCTCTACCCCTGTATTTCACTCAGCTCTCTAAATTGACTCAGCTCCAGGTAAGGTCAGAGTCTCCTCCTGTTATCTAGACCTTCAGGTTCCCCAGTGAGGGTGTGTGTTAGGGGACAGACAATCCCCCTTTCCCACTTCCACAGTTTGGGCAATCACTGTGTTTGAGGTGTCTCCCAGGTCCTGCAGGAGCAATCTTCTTCCTTCAGAGGGTCTTTGGGTGTTCTTGGCTTTCCTGATTTATTCCTGCAGTAGTTCTGGAGCAAAAGTTCACGATGAGAGTGTCCACACTGCTCTGTTGTCCGAGTGGGAGCTGCAAACCTGTCCTGCCTCCCATCTGCCATGACGTTCTCAAGTCTCTCTTGTCCCTTCTCTCTAAAATACATTTGGTGAATTCATTCTTTAAAATACAGGTAAAGCCTCACATTCCCTGTGAGAACACTTCCAACCATCTTTTGCACATATCACTTAGCATATCACGTTAGAAATTTTTGTTTGATCTATTTCTCTCCTTTGAGTATAGGAAACTTCAGTTTCATGAGAGCGATTACCTGCATTTATTTTGTTTGTTTCTTTGTTTTTGTTTTTGAGACAGAGTCTCGCTTTGTCACCTAGGCTGGAGTGCAGTGGCGTGATCTCAGCTCACCGCAACCTCCACCTCCTGGGTTCAAGCAATTCTCCTGCCTCAGCCTCCTGAGTAACTGGGACTACAGGCGTGTGCCACCACGCCCAGCTAATTTTTCTATTTTTAGTAGAGACAAGGTTTCACCGTGTTGCCCAGGTTGGTCTTGAACTCCTGACCTCAGGTGATCCACCTGCCTTGGCCTCCCAAAGTGCTGGGATTACAGATGTGAGCCACAGCACCTGGCCTGTTTATTTTAAAAAATAGTACCAGGCATGTAATAAAAACTCAATGAGTTAGTGAATGAATGAATAAACATGTAATGAATACAAGATTCAGTCACTTAACTATGGAGTGACAGCCATCTTCTTTTACTCATTTAACACATTTATTTGGCAGTTATTTGTTTCATGTCTACTTTATGTGAGGCATCAATCCAGTACAGCCAATGAGCAAGACACACAAAGTCACTGCTTTCATGGAGTTTACATTCTAGCAGCAGTGACAGAAAAAAACCTGAGAAATAAGTAAAGAAGGAAATTATCAGATAATGATGAGTGCTTTGAAAGTCTCAGCATAGGCTGATATGATAGAGAAAGACTGGGTAGCTATTAGAAAAGAGGGTCAGGGAAGGCCTCTCTGAGAAGGTGACATTGAAGCTTAGATCTGAATGACCTGAAGGAGCCAGCCATGCCAGACAGATGGGAAGGCTGGAGCAAAAGCCCTGTGGCAAGAATGGAATTGACCAATTCTCCAAAAACAAAAGGGAGAGCAAAATCATGAAAGAGCTTAGTGAAAGGGGGAACTTACTGAGAGGGGAAAGGTAGGCAGTGGCGGCTACTATGGGACTGTGTAAGTCAGGTTGGGCATATGGAGTTGAATTTATACGCAGCAGGAGGTTTTTCAGCAGGTGACAACATGATTTAATTTATGTTTTAAAAAGATTGCTCTGATGTCTCATCAGAGAACAACTTATAGTGGATTAAGAAGGGGAGCAGGGGCCGGGCGCAGTGGCTCAAGCGCTTTGTAATCCCAGCACTTTGGGAGGCCGAGACGGGCGGATCACTAGGTCAGGAGATCGAGACCATCCTGGCTAACATGGTGAAACCCATCTCTACTAAAAAATACAAAAAAATTAGCCGGGTGTGGTGGCAGGCGCCTGTAGTCCCAGCTACTCGGGAGGCTGAGGCAGGAGAATGGTGTGAACCCGGGAGGCAGAGCTTGCAGTGAGCTGAGATCTGGCCACTCTACTTCAGCCTGGGTGACAGAGTGAGACTCCATCTCAAAAAAAAAAAAAAAAAAAAAAAAAAAAAAAAGAGGGGGAGCGGGGAGTCCTCTCGGGAGGCTACTGCAGTTGTCCAGGGAGAGTTGATGGGATGGTGGCTTGGATGGTGATGGCAGAAATGGAGAAGGGAAAAAAGTGTACTGGTTCAGGGTCATTTTGGAGGTTTGCTCTTGAGGGAGTAACAGCTTTCAAAGATAGTTTGATGAATGCAAATCCTTTATTCACTTTTGTTACCACGAATTTAGTACGAAGGATTTTATTCACCTTTGTGACCAGGAATTTAGCACTAAGTATTAGTCAGAAAAGAAAAGAGTGTGGAATCCCTTTGCACATCCTTGCTGATGGCTGCTGGGTCAAGTGGAAAGGTAGAGAAGACTTGTTTTTGGACAGAGGCTGACCTTGGGGATACTAAGCATTTTCTTGAGGAGGGGAGTGCTTTGGCTAACAATGTTTAATATGCCCTAGCAAGATAGCAAAACCAACCAGCAAGAGACCCATAACATCTACTGAGGTGCCAACAATATCAGAAGCTGAAGATGCCAGCACAAAAGGACCTCCTGGGCCTTTCGTTTAGGTGTGTCAGTGAATGTGAGATGTGGAGAGACAATGGAACATGGTTAACTAAAGTCTTTTTCAAAAATGCCTTCTAGGAGAAGACCATCAGGCTGCCTACTGGAGCTTTGGCTACTTTTCTAGCCAAATAGGAAATATGTGAATGTCCTAAGGGCTCGGGCCACGACTTAGTCATGCTTGAATTCCCACCCAAGGATTAGCAGAATGCATGACACAATACATTGCAAGAGCTGAGTGAAGATTTAAGCAAAGGGAAAAATGATAATTGTCCCGGAGGATAGCCCAGCCCTTTGTATGCTGTAACCTCAATATCAAATTTATGTTTTGTGGTTTGGCTATGATCCCATTAAGGCTAATTTCTCTTTCCTGGGAAACATTAGATCATAATCAATTCCTTTGCTCCTTTTTTTTTTTTTTTTTTGTTTGAGATGGAGTCTCGCTTTGTCACCCAGCCTGGAGTGCAGTGGTGCGATCTCGGCTCACTGCAACCTCCACCTCCCGGGCTCTCGCCATTCTCCTGCCTCAGCCTACAGAGTACCTGGGACTACAGGTGCCTGCCACCACGCCTGGCTAATTTTTTGCATGTTTTTTTTAGTAGAGATGGGGTTTCACCGTGTTAGCCAGGATGGTCTCGATCTCCTGACTTCGTGATCCGCCCGCCTCGGCCTCCCAAGGTGCTGGGATTACAGGCGTGAGCCACCGCGCCTAGCTTTTTTTTTTTTTTTTTTGAGACAGGGTCTCACTCTCTCACCCAGGCTAGAGTGCAGTGGCGTGATCTCAGCTCACTGCAACCTCCTGAGCTCAAGCGATCCTCCATCCTTGGCCTCCCAAGTATCTGGGACCACAAGCATGCACCACTGCGTCCGGCTAATTTTTGTATTTTTTTTGTAGAGACAGAAAAATACCCAGCTCAGCTAGTCTCAAACTCCTGAACTCAAGCAATCTGCCTGTCTTGGCCTCCCAAAGTGCTGGGATTACAGGCATAAGCCACCATGCCCGGCGCTCCATTTGTTTGATTAAATATGCTAAACCCAACTTTCCAATGTACATTTACAAAATAATTTTTATTTTTTGTTCTGTTGCAAATTTTTGTGTCACTTGATAACTAATTGCCACCTCAGTTATATTTACTTACGTGTACAAACATGCTATATACATATTTTCTTCATTTGTTAAAGAAAATAAAATTTAATTGAATAAAAATTGTGAATACAAATAAGTGTAGAAATAAAGGGTACCCATAACTTTACCTTCAAAGAGACTTTAAAGATTTATGCAGGGACTTTTTTCTATGTATATAAACGCATACACACACACACACACACACACACATTTTGTGGGGGTGACAAAAGTGGGATCACTGTAGACTTAATGTTTTGCAATTGTATTTAAATATTCTTTTTAAATATAAGTAATAATTAATAAGTGGGAACTTAACTTTGAGTTTAGAGTGTGCTGCTTCTTCTTTTTCTCTTTTCTTTGACAGTATTTCTTTTTATACCTTTCATAACATAGAACATTATTCTATGAGCCCAACTGGGAAAATGAATGGAAGTTCAACTAAGTAAGATGTCAACCCAATTTAAGGACTTAGGCATCTGGTGAGTGGTTGGACAAGATGACCTCTGATTTCTCCAACTCTGAGATTCTGTGCATGGAGACAGGAGATAGGAATTTGTAAGGCCAATTGGACTAAAAAGACTGAATTACTGGTATAAGGGAGTTCTGGGAAATTAGGTTGCAAAGGCAGATTATGGCCTGGTCGCATTTACATCTTGGCTCTCCAGCTGGGCATGCAGATGCATGTTGGGAGCAAATGCACATGAAAGAAGAGTGACAAGATCAGGAATAATCTTCTTCTTCTCCTGCTCCTCCTCCTCCTTCTTCTTTTTTCTTCTCCTTCTCCTTCTTTTTCTTCTTCCTCCTCCTCCTCTTCTTTTTTCTTCTTCTTTCTTCTTCTCCTCTCTTTTCGTCTTCCTCTTTTCTAACTTTTATAGAAAATGAACATCAAATTCTCTCACTTTTATGAACCTCCTCTTCCTTGAATTCCCATATGAAGTAACTTGAACTCACTTCGCACATAATGAAGGAAAGTTCTATGCCAGATACACAAATCTATCCTCTCTTTTCCTATAAATCTGAAAACAGTAAATCTCCATAAAGACAGGGACTAGTTTTACCTACATCATCTTACAATAGTATACAAAGACTTGCATGCAAATAGGACTTACTACGATTTTTACTTTTTATTTTTAATTGTGGTAAAATACACATAACAAAATTTATCATCAACCATTTTTAAGTGTACATTCCAGTGGTATTAAGTACATTCACATTGTTGTACAACCATCACTACCATCCATCTCCAGAACTCTTTTCATCTTGCAAAACTGAAACTCGGCTGAATGCAGTGGCTCACACCTATAATCCCAGCATTTTGGGAGGCCGAGGTGGGCGAATCACCTGAGGTCAGGAGTTTGAGACCAGCCTGGCCAACATGGTGAAACCCCGTCTCTACTGAACATACAAAAAAAATTAGCTGGGCCTGGTGGCAGGTGCCTGTAATCCCAGCTACTCAGGAGGCTGAGGCAGGAGAATCGCTTGAACCCAGGAGGCAGAGGTTGCAGTGAGCCAAGATGGTGCCATTGCATTCCAGCCTGGGGGACAAGAGCAAGACTTTGTCTCAAAAAGACAAAAATAAAAACAAAAACAAACAAAAAACAAACAAACTGAGGTCAAGAGATCAAGACCATCCTGGTCAACATGGTGAAACCTCCATCTCTACTCAAGATACAAAAACTACCTGAGCGTGGTGGTGTGTGCCTATAGTCCCAGCTACTCAGGAGGCTGAGGCAGGAGAATCACTTGAACCCGGGAGGCAGAGGTTGCAGTGAGCTGAGATTGTGCCGCTGTACTCCAGCCTGGGTGCCACAGTGAGACTCCATCTCAAAAAAAAAAAAAAAAAAAAAGAAAAAAAAAAAGAAACAGCAGAAGATGGACAAGAGACTCTGCCTCCCATCTTCCCTTCACAACTCACCCTCCTTACCCCAACCCCCTCCTGCCGGTGGCTTGGTTTTGAGGCCACGTTGTAAATTAGCTGCAAAAGAGGACCAGGGAAGACGTTTCTCCTAACGTTCTTTCCCTTCACCATGCAAGCCCCCCTCCCTGTATTTTCAGTATTTCTGGTAAGGACCTCACCACATGTGGTACAGGGCATGGTACTATGCAGAATGACGTAGAGAGAATGAATTTTCCCTTTCCAGACACATTTTATGTTATCACTGTTGTCAAAGCAGATGAAAAATCAGGTTGCCGCTGAGTCACAGCCTCCACAATGGCACACCCCCTCTCCTCATGTGTCCAGGGAACTGATGTAATTTCTTAAGAGATTTCTCAGGAAAAAGTGATTCTTTGTGTGTATCTCCCAGTAATATTACTTTGGTTTATGCTCATAAAAGCATAGGTTGGCTGCAATCTTAATTAGCCCTCAATGAACAATTTTTTTTCTTATTTCTTTCCTAAGGTTTTCTTCAATATCCACATCTAATTCTTTTCTCATAGACTAGTGTGCCCCAAGAAAGTTTCAGACAGCAGAAACAGATCTAAAGATTAATAGCATATACAAGATTTTCTACTTTTTTCCAAAAAGTGAAGCTAATCAGAATGAAATATAAGAAAGTGTAATTCTTTTTTTTTTTTTTTTTTGAGACAGAGTCTTGCTCTGTCGCCCAGGCTGGGGTGCAGTGGCCGGATCTCAGCTCACTGCAAGCTCCGCCTCCCGGGTTTAGACCATTCTCCTGCCTCAGCCTCCCGAGTAGCTGGGACTACAGGCGCCCGCCACCTCGCCTGGCTAGTTTTTTGTATTTTTTAGTAGAGACGGGGTTTCACCGTGTTAGCCAGGATGGTCTCGATCTCCTGACCTCGTGATCCGCCCGTCTCGGCCTCCCAAAGTGCTGGGATTACAGGCTTGAGCCACCGCGCCCAGCCAGAAAGTGTAATTTTTCTAGATGTTTATGTCTGTACCACAGCAGGGGGGTTCCCTTGTGAATGAGTTATCTTGTTTTTGCCAAAAAGAAGTTTATTGCAAGGAGGCTTATTAACCACTCCTGGGAGTTGATGAAAGTCCCGTCTCTTTGCCTGGGGTGCGTAACTCAGTGGGAGTCAATTCCACACGGAGTTTTGGTGTCAATGGTGTCGATGATCTCACTATTTTACACCTCATGTCTACACTTTAGTTTATGTAAAAAAGTTCCTTTCCCTGATGAAAAATGTCCTGTCTGTGACAAAGTTGTTCTTGCCTTTTAATGTGTCCTCCCAGGAGGACATGAATCACACTCTTCATATTTTGGCATGTAGTAGTTATTAATTAATTCAGCCAGTTAAAGACAGTCCCATGCCAGATTGTTACTGGCACTTGTTATTTGACATCTTTGGGTACAACTGGTAATGAGTGGGCTTTATCTAAAATCCTCAGTCAGCAGCACAATATTCCAGGAGACGGGACCATCACAGCTAGCATGCACGCCCTGCTGCTTTCTGCCTCCCACATAAAGGCTGGGAGATGGCCACATAGATGCAATGATCTAGGGCTAATAAAGTATAGGCTTCCCTAAAGCAGCTTCTTCACTGTTATTCTAGTAAGAATAACATTAAAGTTAATTTAAAAAATTTCTAATTGATGTATAGTATTTGTACCTTTTTATGGGGTTCATATATTTTTTATAGGCATAGAATGTATAATGATCAAGTCAGGGTATTTAGGGTATTTATATTTTTGTACTGGGAACATTTATTTCCAGTATTTATTTATTTGTATTTCTTTGTACTGGGAACATTTCAAGTCCTCTCTTCTGGCTAATTTGAAATATACAATACGATGTTCTATTCTGCTATAGAATATTAGAACTTAGTTTTTCTATCTAACTGTATATTTGTACCTATTAACTAACCTGTTTTCATCCCTGCCACACTCTTCCCAGCCTACAGTAACTACTATTCCACTCTCTACCTCTATGAGATCAATGTTTTTAGCTCCATGTATGAGTAAGAACCTGCGATATTTGTCGCTCTGTGCCTCGCTTATTTCTAAAGGTAATTCTTTAGGTTAATATTTTACCCTGTAAAATTTCATTTAAACCAGAGCCCTTAATCTAGGTTCCATGGACTCCCAGGGGTCTATGAATGGCTTAGGCGTTAAGTGAAACACCTGAAATTTTATGCAGGTTTTTTGTATGTAGGAATGCTTCTGGGAAAAGAATTCCTAGCTCTCGTCAGAGTCTCAAATATACCTGTCGCTCCCTCACTCTTGAAGTGATTTGGGTGATTGCATTATGATATATGTATAATAGTTCCCAATCATTTAGTCAATTAACCTTTATTAATAAACACAGGATAAATGATTGCCTGAGAAGGGTACTGCGTTAGTGAGGGTTCTCAAGAGAAACAGAACCAATAGGATATTTATAGATGTATGGAAAGAGATTGATTATAAGAGATTGCCTCATGTAACTGTGAAGGTTGAGAAGACCCACGACCTGCCATCTGCAAGCTGGAGCCCCAGGAAAACCAGTAGTGTAGTTAGAGTTCAAGCCCAAAGCCCTGAGAACCAGGAGCTCTGGTGTCCAAGGGTAGAAGTAGATGGATGTCTCAGCTCAAGCAGACAGAATAAATTCACCTTTTCTTTGCCTTTTTGTTCTATTTAGGCCCTCATTAGATTGGATGATGCCTGCCCACATTGGAAAGGGCAGATCTCCTTTACTCACTCCACCAATTCAAAAGCTACTCTCTTCTGGAAACACCTTCACAGACATGCCCAGAAATAATGTTTTCCCAGCTCTCTGAGCATCCCATAGCCCAGTCAAACTGACCCATAAAATTCATAACCACAGGCTCTATGTTACACATTTTTGGGAGAAACACAGATACAGCACAACTCTTAGTTTGGAAAAGATTACCATCTTTGGGAGAATGAATTGTATAATGGTTCCCCAAAGACAGTAATGCAAGGCTGTAAATGTGCACAGTAAGTGGTATGGACAAAATGTGCTAAAATCATTTAGAGAAGGGAGGGATCACTAGGGGCCCTTGGGTTGTTGGAAAAGGAGCTTAAATTGAGCCTGAAGATGCATCAGCAAAGCCTGACACTGGTGTTCAGTCAGCATGCTCTAGAGGTTTAGACCAGTTGCTAAATAATGAACTATTTTTGTGTCCTTTGGTAAGTAGTAGCAGTCTTCCCCCATCTCCATCCTAGCGCCTCCACCAACCTGGCCATACCTGTTCCTCCACCAGGAATTCCCAACTTCTCTTCCCCTGACCTTCCTAAGATCTAGCAACTGAGGAATTAAAGGCCAGCCTAGAAAGAATTCTCTGGGACACTGCTCCAGCACTCTGGTGAGAGCCATTCTCATGGTTCAATGTCCATGCTGAGCAGTTGTGTTTTCACTATCACCACTGCATGAATAGTGTTTTGTTGAAAGTTCACTTGTCTGACTGTATGAAATAATAGGAAAGAGGAAACAACTCAGGAGAGGAAAATAGTAAGAGAGAGAAGAGGCCTAGTTTGTTCTGGAGTTGGATAGCTGACTAATTCAGAGGGATGTGGAAGGGAGTAATTAATGATGAAGTTACAGATAAACTGTAGTCAGCTTCTAGTAAAAAGTTTGGTATTGGGAGTGATGGGAGGAAGCGTACATCTTACACTCTGGAATTTGGATTGTATATATGGAATGTCATCTGCAAGTGCTTAACATGTCGAATGACATGCTGTTACTAACCCTTTTAGAAGAATAATCTGGCATGAGTATGCCGGATGAAAGGAAAGAGAATCATCAGCAGGGTAAATTCCAGATGTAGATTAGCCCCATGAAAAGTCCTGTGGGAATAAAGCAATCAACTATGAATTTTCATACAAGAGAGTATGGGGAAAAAGAGACACTGGCTGTGGCATGAGAAATGAAACTGGGCAGAATTTTTGAAATCAAGTTTTAAGAAATCTGTGCCGTCTAGTCACATTGCCCTTTGCAGGAGGCCAGATGAGCTTTGTGGCCACAGAAGGGGCTGTGTAAGCAGCAGACAAAACTGAATTGCTGATTAGTATATCTTCAGAGACTACATCACAAAAAACCCACTCAATATTACCTGTCTTTCTTACGCGTAGTTCATTAAAGAATACGGCAAAAATGGCCAGGTGCGGTGGCTCACGCCTGTAATCCCAGCACTTTGGGAGGCCGAGACGGGCGGATCACGAGGTCAGGAGATGGAGACCATCCTGGCTAACACGGTAAACCCCGTCTCTACTAACAATACAAAAATAGTTAACTGGGCGTGGTGGCGGGCGCCTGTAGCCCCAGTTCCTCGGGAGGCTGAGGCAGGAGAATGGCGTGAACCCGGGAGGCGGAGCTTGCAGTGAGCCGAGATCCGACAGAGCGAGAGACTGCGTCTCAAAAAAAAAAAAGGAAAAAAGAATATGACAAAAATAAGAGAAAGAGAGTGAGTAAGAGAGAAAGATCTTAGACTTATTCTTTGACTTACTTGTTTTTATGTGTTCTATCTAAATCTAGATAAGCAAACGGCTAAGTCTTGGCAGCCCAGAATCCGTTCCTGGCACACACTGCATAATTCCAGGGGACACGAGGAGGCATTGTGCGGTGCCCATCCAGTGTCATTTTATGCAGTTGTCTTGGTGACTCTATTCAGGTCTTGCATTTTATATTTTAACCTATCCAATTATTTTTCCTATGCAACAGTCATCCCTTTCAACTCTTATAATCATAGCTTAAAATCAGATGATAATATTAATATTAATAATATTATTTAATTTTGCATTTACTGTTTTATGTACATTAGCTAAATTAATCCTCACAAAACACCCTATAATTGGTAGGTAAACATTATTGTCATCATTTTTACTTTTGAGAAACTGAGAAATGGATCCTCAGAAAGCTAAAGGGAAATGCGATCAGTGGTGACATTTTTTTGAGCACCTATTATGTACCCTTTACGTATGCCCAAGTTCACAGAGCCAGTCAGGGTCAAAGCAAAGATTCAGCTTGGTTCTCCTGGTGATTTTAAGGTGGTGCAATTTCCATAACAAACCAGCCTACCAGGTGTTGTTTGTCCACCTGAGAAAACTTCTATTTGAGTATTGGCACCAAAATTAGAGTTTCTTATTCTTCAAAAGGTTGAAAAACAGCTGAGGTCAATCTCCCAAAAGGCAACAATGTTTCCATTCCAATTCATAAAGTCGCCAAGCAGTAAGATCTGAAGGACACTGTTTTGTTTATTTTTATTGGAGATGAAGCTTGTTTTTATTTATAATTTCCCTGGAGGGGTTTAAGCCCTGAGAAGGATGAATTAACTGTGGCTTTGTATATTAAACATCATCAAACTGCCCCATGCAGATATCATGTTATTAAAATGAGTCCTGTGTGTGAGATCATTCTATCTTGTTACATTGTACACTAGGGCAAACTCTTTAGAATAAATTGAAATGAATAATTAATGAAAGAGAAAAGAATACCCCTTTCAAGATCCCGTATACACTTGCCCTGTTTTTTTTCTTGGCTTCTACTTCCTCTTTCCAATCTTTAATGTCATTTTGACTCATTTCCCCTCACTGTTTATTCCTTCCTTTCCATCAGAGTAGCTATAATGGCAGCCTAGCTACAAGCATGAAGCCAATGCTCTCTGAAGGAGATGGCATGAAAGACAGGAACAGCTGTTCTTTCCTCAGGAAAAGCACACCAGGGTGTGGAGACAAAAGGTCTCCATCTTGGATGCCGATCTGCCATGTTGAGTTCTGATTAGCCCCAGTTCCATGAATGCCTCCTAATTCCACATTTATTTATGGTCCTTAGTGTAAGAACATGTCAACCCTGATGTTATCACACAAATTATAGGCTATAATGCATATGGCATTCTTGCCTGTTTTGGAGGGTTGCTTTTAATTGTCTTGCTGGAGCACACATACCCTTTCCCCATGGTATATAAGCCCTGGGTCTGGGGAGTAACAGTGCAGAGAGCTGTTTTGCGGCCATACCTCCATCTTAAGTTTCCATTGGAACACTCCTTACTGACAAACTGGATTTGTCTGCCTTGTTCTTTGGTATCTCAGCTCCTTTGGCATTTGGGGGCTGCTTTGCATATACAGCCCCTTCTTGAAACACAGGGACACCTAGAAATACCTCACTTTCCGACTATGGACTCACTAACCAGGCTGGCAAAGAGGAAGAGGGTTCTGTGCTTCCTCATAGCCAGGACCTGAAAGCCAGGTAGCACATAAAACCCATCCACCAGAATGACGATTTCTGGTCATGCTTTTAGTCAATCAGTTAGTCTACAGCCTTGTTACTCAAAGAGTAGTCCAAGGAACAGCACCATCAGCATCATCTAGGAGCTTTTGGAATGCAAAATTCCAAATTCCTCTGTCCCAAGGCAGAGGTCGTAGTGAGCCAAGATCACGCCACAACACTCCAGCCTAGGTGAGTGAGACCCTTTCTCAAAATACATATGTGTGTGGGCGGGGGCGTAGGGGGGTGGGAATTACATTCCTATATCTAGGCTCACTAAGACCAACCAGAAGACAAATTTAACGTAATACAAAAAGTTGAGCTCTTTTGCCTCTTATGTTTTTTAAAATTCTGAATGGGTTAGTGACTAGTGACTTTCTTTGTTGCAATCATTTGATACCTTTTGTAAAGTACTATTTCAGACAGGAAAATAATCAGAAACAACATATTCAGAAACAACCCTAATCCTACAGAATCACACTGTATATTTTAACATGATCTTCAACTGATTTGTATGGACATGGAAGTTTGTGAAACACTGGTCTACAGAAAGTCTTCTTGCCCAGAAACATATTTTCCCCTTTCTTGTAACTATGCCACACATTTCAAGGGAGATGAACAGAAATAATTTATTATATGAAGGTATATATTAGGCTGGGCTAATATGTATCTTCATAGATATATATTAATCTATCTTGCTAGATTAATTAGGTGGTGGCTCATGCCTGTAATCCCAGTACTTTGGGAGGCTGAGGCTGGTGGGTTGCTTGAGTCCAGGAGTTTGAGACCAGCCTGGGAAATGTGGCGAAACCCCAATCTGTATCAAAAATATACACACAAAAAATTAGCTGGCCGGGCGTGGTGGCGCGCACCTGTGGTTTCAGCTACTGGGGAGGCTGAGGTGGGAGGATCTCTTGAGCCCCACGGCAGAGATTATAGTGAGCCAAGATCAGGCCACAACACTCCGGCCTAGGTGAGTGAGACCCTTTCTCAAAATACATATGTGTGTGGGGGGGGGGGGGCGGGGGAAATTACATTCCTATATCTAGGCTCACTAAGACCAACCAGAAGACAAATTTAACGTAATACAAAAAGTTGAGCTCTTTTGCCTCTTACGTTTTTTAAAATTCTGAATGGGTTAGTGACTAGTGACTTTCTTTGTTGCAATCATTTGATACCTTTTGTAAAGTACTATTTCAGACAGGAAAATAATCAGAAACAACATATTCAAACACCAATCTAAATCTTGCTGCTTGACAATTTCTAGAATGCCTCCAGCAGCCCCCTCAGGCAAAACAGACTACAAATTCCCAAATCAAAAAACATAGTCAAGGCCAGGCACAGTGGCTCACGCCTATAATCCCAGCATTTTGGGAGGCCGAGGCGGGCGGATCACGAGGTCAGGAGATAGAGACCATCCTGGCTAACACGGTGAAACCCTGTCTCTACTAAAAATACAAAAAAAAAAAAAAAATTTGCTAGGTATGGTAGTGGGCGCCTGTAATCCCAGCTACTCAGGAGGCTGAGGCAGGAGAATGGCATGAACCCAGGAGGTAGAGCTTACAGTGAGCCGAGATCTTGCCACTGCACTCCAGCCTGGGTGACAGAGTGAGACTCCGTCTCAAAAACAAACAAAACAAAAACTAAAACAAAACAAACAAACAAAAAACATACCAAAGCAAAATAAATGTCTTTTAATATTTCCTTAGCTGTTTTCACTATGTTTATGCATGTTTTCTTAAAAACTGAGCTCCCTGAGAAGCTGACTTGACATATTTGGATGCTTTGCTCAATTCTTTCTCATTTGAGATTTTTGGCGATAAAGTTAATATTTTTGTTTTTCCAACTTTCCAAGGCTATGTTCTCTTTGGGTCTCTGAAAACCTCAAGATTCATTGGGCTTTTTCTCCTTTATGATTTTAAGTTCAAAGCAAACAGTTGGGTTTGTCCAACCATCAGTTCATCCTATGACAGTTCTGTCAGAAGCCATTTTTGGATTGTAATTGAGACAAGCAAAGCAGGAAAACATCAGCAGTATTCTCAGATTTCCTTTAAGAAATTTCCTTAACCTAATATTGAGATTTACTGCTATCTTACAGCCTTGAATACTACAGATAAATGTTTATTTTTGAGCCTTTAGTTTATAAGCAAAACACTAACTGTTCTTCTTTATAGCATTGTCAAGGATACCAACTTTATTCTCTATGTACTTTATTTAACACTGTTATGCCCAGACCGTTTATTCCCCGAAGAAGACCACCAGAGTCCAGAGTCAAAGCTAAGCAGCAAGGATCTTTATTACAGGTTCGAACCTGGAACTCTCACTCGCTCGTGAAACGAGACGGGCAGGAGAGCTCCCCTACAAAGCTTCGAACAGTGTTATATAGTCTAAGAAGAGTGGGCATAGAATTATTAGACAAATCAGATGTATGATTGGCTAGTGTTTGAACAAGGCGATTTGGCTAACTATGATTGGTTCCCGCCATTTCTGATATTTCGGTTCAACCCTTGAGGCGGGAGAGCAGTTTTACACAAAGGCAGTTAATTATATTGCGTCAGGTTGCACAACCGGTTTATGGCAGCAAGAGTGTATCTTACTTAAACACGTCTTGTGACCCGGCCTCAGAAAGAAAAACAGGTACTTACAGAACTTACGAAATTTCTGGTATGTGCAAAGATAAGAGAGCAGAACAAAGGGTTTAGCAATAGGGTGTAGCGGGGGAGCAGGTACGCATTTTTGTGTCTTTGTGTCCTTTCAACACAACAAAATTTTCTAACTGATCATTTATGTTTATATGATAAATCAGTGGTCCAGGCAGATTTGACAAGAATAAAGTCCTTAATTCTTTAATTTTATTATTATTAGTTTGCTTGGATTTATGTGAGTCCTTCTTTTCTATGGACTCATCTGACCTCTCCCCTTTTCCCCAGGCTGCTTCTTGCCAGGCCAAGCTAGGTCCCAATTTTTCCTCAGCCTCCACTCCCCAACCCTATAATCCTTTTATCACCTCCCCTCCTCACACCCGGTCCCAGCTTACAGTTTCCTTCTGAGACTAGTCCTCCCCTACCTGTCCAGCATTTTCCTCTTAAAAAGGTGGCTGGAGCTAAAGGCATAGTCAAGGTTAGTGCTTCTTTTCTTTGTCCGACCTCTCCCAAATCAGCATTTAGGCTCTTTTTCATCAAATATAAAAACCCAGCCCAGTTCATGGCCCATTTGGCAGCAACCCTGAGATGCTTTACAGCCCTAGACCCTGAAAGGTCAGAAGGCCGTCTTATTCTCAACATGCATTTTGTTTTATTACCCAATCTGCTCGTGACATTAAATAAAGCTCCAAAAATTAAATTCTGGCCCTCAAAGCCCATAACAGGAGTTAATTAACCTCGCCTTCAAGGTGTACAATAATAGAGGAGAGGTAGCCAAGTAGCAATGTATTTCTGAGTTGCAATTCCTTGCTTCCACTGTGAGACAAACCACAGCCACATCTCCAGCACACAGGAACTCCAGACGCCTGAACCCCAGCTGCCAGGGGTTCCTCCAGCACCTCCTCCCCCAGGAGCTTGCTACAAGTGCCAGAAATCTGGCCACTGGGTCAAGGAATGCCCACAGCCTGGGATTCCCTCTAAGCCATATCCCATCTATGCGGGACCCCACTGGAAATTGGACTGTCCAACTGGCCCAAGGCTCTGACTCCTTCCCAGATCATCAGGGCTTAGCAGCTGAAGACTGACACTGCCCGATCACCTAGGAAGCCTCCTGGACCATCACAGATGCTTTGGGTAACTCTTACAGTGGAGGGTAAGTCCGTCCCCTTCTTAATTAATACAGAGGCTACCCACTCCACATTACTGAGAGGTGACAACGTGCTAGCAGCCCTTGCTCTCAGTGTCTCCTCGGCCTCGGCGTCCACTCTGGCGGCACTTGAGGAGCCCTTCAGCTTGCCACTGCACTGTGGGAGCCCCTCTCTGGGCTGGCCAAGGCTGGAGCTGGCTCTCTCTGCTTTCAGGGAGGTGTGCAGGGAGAGACATGGGCAGGAACCCGGGCTGTGTGCAGTGCACAGAGGCCAGCCCACGTCCCTGTGGATGGGGTCTGCCAGTGCGAGTTCCCGCCGGTGTGGGCTCAGCGGGCCCGCACTCGGAGCAGCCGGCCGTTGCCACCAGCCCAGGGCAGTGAGGGGCTTAGCACCCAGGCCAGCAGCTGCGGAGGTTGCCCCGGATCCCCCAGCAGTGCTGGCCCGCCAGTGCTGCACTGGAGTTCTCGCTAGGCCTCAGCTGCCTCCCCATGGGGCAGGGCTTGGGACCTGCAGCCTGCCATGCCCGAACACCCCCACCCCACGGTGGGCTCCCACGCGGCCTGAGCCTCCCCAGTGAGCACCGCCCTCTGCTCCACAGCACTCAGTCCCCATCAACAGCCCAGGAGCTGAGCAGTGCGGGTGCATGGTGCAGGACTGGCAGGCAGCTCTGCCTGTGGCCAGGGTGAGGAATCCACTAGGTGAAGCCAGCTGGGCTCCTGAGTCTAGTGGGGACTTGGAGAACTTTTCTGTCTAACTAAGGGATTGTAAATGCACCAATCAGCACTCTGTGTCTAGCTCAAGGTTTGTAAACACACCAACCAGTACTCTGTATCTAGCTAACCTAGTGGGGACTTGGAGAACTTTTCTGTCTAGCACTCTGTGTTTAGCTAACGGATTGTAAACACACCAATCAGCACTCTGTGTCTAGCTCAGGGTTTATAAATACACCAATCAGCACTCTGTGTCTAGCTCAAGGTTTGTAAATACACCACTCAGTACTCTGTATCTAGCTAACCTAGTGGGGACTTGGAGAACTTTCATGTTTAGCTAGAGGAGTGTAAATGCACCAATCAGCATTCTGTCAAAATGGGCCAATCAGCTCTCTGTAAAATAGACCAATCAGCAGGATGTGGGTGCAGTCAGATAAGGGAATAAAAGCAAGCTGCCCCAGGCAGCAGTGGCTGCTTGGGTCCCCTTCCACACTGTGGAGGCCTGATTCTTTTGCTCTTTACAATAAATCTTGCTGCCGCTCACTCTTCGGGTCCACGCCGCCTTTGTGAGCTGTAACACTCACCGCAAAGGTCTGCAGCTTCACTCCTGAAGCCAGCGAGACCACGAACCCACCGGGAAGAATGAACAACTCCAGACGCTCCACCTTTAAGAGCTGCAACACTCACCGCGAAGGTCTGAAGCTTCACTCCTGTCAGCGACACCACGAACCCACCAGAAGGAAGAAACTGCGGACACATCTGAACAACTGAAGAAACAAACTCCAGACTACCATCCTTAAGAACTGTAACGCTTACCGCGATGGTCCGCGGCTTCATTCTTGAAGTCAGCGAGACCAAGAACCCACCAATTCTGGACACATTACCTTCTTTTCAAAAGCCTTTTTCCTTCACCTCCATAACTGTTGTGGGTATTGATGGCCAGGCTTCTAAACCTCTTAAAACTCCCGAACTCTGGTGCCAACTTGGACAACATTCTTTTATGCACTCCTTTTTAGTTATCCCCACCTGCCCAGTTTCCTTATTAGATGGAGACATTTTAACTAAATTATCTGCTTCCCTGACTATTTCTGGCCTACAGCCACACCTCATTGCCGTGTTTTTCCCCAGTTCAAAGCTTCCTTCACATCCTCTCCTGTATCTCCCCACCTTAATCCACAAGTATAGGATGCCTCTACTTCCTCCTTGGCGTCCGATCATGCACCCCTAACCATCCCATTAAAACCTAATTACCCTTACCCCACTCAATGCCAATATCCCATCCTATAGCACGCTTTAAAAGGATTAAAGCCTGTTATCACTCGCCTGTTACAGCATGGGCTTCTAAAACCTATAAACTCTCCTTACAGTTCCCCCATTTTACCTGTCCTAAAACCAGACAAAACTTACAGGTTAGTTCAGGATCTGCGCCTTGTTCCCACGCTGCCCCTAGTCCTGCTCGAAGCAGCCCTGAGAAACAATACCCATTATCTCTCCAAACCACCCCCAAAAATTTTCGCCGCCCCAACACTTTACCGCTATTTTGTTTTATTTTTCTTATTAACATAAGAAGACAGGAATGTCAGACCTCTGAGCCCAACCAAATTGTCTTGCCTATCCACCCCGTGGTGCCAAACCCATATACACTCCTCAATACCTCCCTCCACAACCCCTCCATAACCCAGTATTCTGTTCTGGATCTCAAACATGCTTTCGTTACTATTCCTTGTACCCTTCATCCCAGCCGCTCTTTGCTTTCACTTGGACTGACTCTGACACCCACCAGGCTCAGTAAATTACCTGGGCTGTACTGCTGCAAGACTTCATGGACAGCCCCCATTACTTCAGTCAAGCCCAAATTTCTTCTTCATCCATTACCTATCTCGACATAACTCTTCATGAAAACACCTGTGCTCGCCCTGCTGATCGTGTCCAGTTAATCTCCCAAACCCCAACCACTTCAACAGAACAATAACTCCTTTCCTTCCTGGGCATGGTAGGATACTTTCGCCTTTGGATACCTAGTTTCACCATCCTGACTAAACCATTATATAAACTCATAAAAGCAAACCTAGCTGACCCCACAGATCCTAAATGCTTTCGCCACTCCTTTCCCTTCCTTAAAAAACAGCCCTAGAAGCTGCCCCCACACTAACTCTCCCTAACTAATCCCAACCCTTTTTCATTACACACAGCCAAAGTGCAGGGCTGTGTGGTTGAAATTCTTACACAAGAGCCAGGAGTGCACCCTGTAGCCTTTTTATCCAAACAACTTGACCTTAACTGTTTAGCCTAGCCATCATGCCTCCGTGCAGTGGCTGCCGCCACCCTAATACTTTTAGAGGCCCTCAAAATCACAAAGTATGCTCAATTCACTCTCTACAGTTCTCATAACTTCCAAAATCTATTTTCCTCCTCACACCTGACACATATACTTTCTGCCCCCTGCCCCAGCTCCTTCAGCTGTACTCACTCTTTGTTGAGTCTCCCACAATTACCATTGTTCCTGGCCTGGACTTCAATCCAGCCTCCCACATTATTGCTGATACCATACCTGACCCCCATGTCTGTATCTCTCTGATCCACCTGACATTCACTCCATTTCCTCATATTTCCTTCTTTCCTGTTCCTCACCCTGATCACACTTGGTTTATTGATGGCAGTTCCACCAGGCCTAATTGCCACATACCAGCAAAGGCAGGCTATGCTATAGTATCTTCCACATCTATCATTGAGGCTACCGCTGTACCCCACTCCACTACCTCTCAGCAAGCCGACCTCATTGCCTTAACTCGGGCCCTCACTCTTGCAAAGGGACTATGCATCAATATTTATACTGACCCCATATCCTGCACCACCATGCTGTTTTATGGACTGAAAGGTTTCCTCACTATGCAAGGGTCCTCCATCATTAGTGCCTCTTTAATAAAAACTCTTCTCAAGGCCACTTTACTTCCAAAGGAAGCTGGAGTCATACACCACAAGGGCCACCAAAAGGCATTAGATCTCATTGCTCAGAGCAACGCTTATGCTGATAAGGTAGCTAAAAAAGCAGCTAGCGTTCCAACTTCTGTCCCTTCCCTTCTGTCAGACAAAATTCCTCAGTTTGGCCTTCCCACCTCAGTTTCTCAGACTCTTGGTATTTAGTGGCTACTGGTTTTACCTCAAATCGCCACCCTTAAGTCTCTCTTGAAGTGGATAGAAGATCTTCAGTATCCGCCAATACTTTCACCCTGATGAAGTCCTATTCTTTACTTTTATACTCACTCTTACTCTGGTTCCCGTTCTTATGCCACCCTCTACCTCTCCCCAGTTATCTCCACCACACTATCAATCTCACTCCCTCTTAGCCATTTCTAATCCTTCTTTAACAAACAGTTGCTGGCTTTGCAGTTTTCTTTCCTCCATAATCTCCGAGGCCTTGACTTACTGCTAAAAAAAAAAAGGGGGACTCTGTATATTTTTAAATGAAGAGCGCTGTTTTTACCTAAATCAATCTGGCATGGTGTATGACAACATAAAACAACTCAAGGATAGAGCTTAAAAACTTGTCAACCAAGCAAGTAATTAGGCTGAACCCCCTTGGGCACTCTCTAATTGGACATCCTGGGTACTCTCAATTCTTAGTCTTTTAATACCAATTTTTCTCTTTCTTTTATTCGTACCTTATGTCTTTCGTTTAGTTTCTCAATTCATACAAAACTGCATCCAGGCCATCACCAATAATTCTACATGACAAATGCTCCTTCTAACAACCCCACAATATCACCCCTTACCCCAAAATCTTTCTTCAGTTGAATCTCTCCCACGGTAGGTTCCCACGCTGCCCCTAGTCCTGCTCGAAGCAGCCCTGAGAAACATTGCCCATTATCTCTCCAACCCACCCCCAAAAATTTTCACCGCCCTAACACTTTACCACTATTTTGTTTTATTTTTCTTATTAACATAAGAACACAGGAATGTCAGACCTCTGAGCCCAAGCTAAGCCATCATATCCCCAGTGACCTGCACGTATACATCCAGATGGCCTGAAGCAACTGAAGATCCACAGAAGTGAAAATAGCTTAACTGATGACATTCCACCATTGTGATTTGTTTCTGCCCCACCCTAACTAATCAATGTACTTTGTAATCTCCCCCACGCTTAAGAAGGTTCTTTATAATCTTCCCCACCCTTAAGAAATTTCTTTGTAATTCTCCCCACCCTTGAGAATGTACTTTGTGAGATCCACTCCCTGTCCCCAAAACATTGCTTTTAACTCCACCACCTATCCCAAAACCTATAAGAACCAATGACGATCCCACCACCCTTTGCTGACTCTCTCTTCAGACTTAGCCCACCTGCACCCAGGTGAAATAAACAGCCTTGTTGCTCACAAAACAAAGTCTGTTTGGTGGTCTCTTCACACGGACCCATGAGACAGTCCTGTCCTTTCGTATCTTCTTATAAAAAATAAAAATAAAAGAAGAAATGAGGTTCAACTAAATAAACTTGGAACTTCATATTCCCTCTAAAATTTCAAGGTAAAACCAAAGTAATTCTTTCCCAAGTTGCAGCAGATGGAGTTTTTGTATTTTCTTTCTTTTTTTTTTTTTTTTTGATGGAGTCTTGCTCTGTCGCCCAGGCTGGAGTGCAGTGGCGTGATCTCACCGCAAGCTCTGCCTCCCGGGTTCACGCCATTCTCCTGCCTCAGCCTCCTGAGTAGCTGCGGCTACAGGCACCTGCCACCACGCCCGGCTAATTTTTTGTATTTTTGGTAGAGACGGGGGTTCACCGTATTAGCCAGGATGGTCTCGATCTCCTGACCTTGTGATCCGCCAGTCTCCGCCTCCCAAAGTGCTGGGATTACAGGCGTGAGCCACCGCGCCTGGCCGAATTTTTGTATTTTCTAACTGGTATGATAAGCCCAAAGAAGTCTAGTTTTTTTACATAGAAATGCCACTTTACAGGAGGCTGAGGTAATGGGATCACTTGGGGACAGAGCTCAAGATCAGCCTAGGAAACACAGTTAGATACCTGCCTGCAGCCCCCAAATTAAAAGTACAAAAAAATCTGGGTGCGGTCGTGAATTCCTGTAATCCCAGCTACTTGGGAGTGGAAGTGGGAGGACTGCTTTGAGCTCAGGAGTTGGAGACTGGGCAACAGAGCAAGACTTATCTCAAAAAAAAAAAAAAAAAAAAAAAAAGGAAAAAGAAATGTCACCACTTTAAACTGGTTCCCATCTTTTTGATATACAGAAAATTCGCTTTTGTTAATCTGTTAGTTTAGACAACTATATCAGTTATTATATGTGACTAGGAAGCATGATAACCTAGAATTTATGCCTTGAAATCGTTTTGATTCATTTTCTTTCCACATCTGTATTTATCAACAGGGGCAGCTGTGGGGTGGTTCTTTGTGTGGGATTAAGAGACACTGCAGTTCTTGAAATAAAGCAGATGTTTGAATTTTCAAAGGAAAAGTTCACACCTAGTGAAGGATTTATTTACAAGCTCCACAACAAAACAAGAGATTTTAAGAAAACTTTCAAGGGACACGGGTCATAGAAACCAACAGGAACACCACAGCTTTCCCAACTTCATGGCCCCGGGGATGTTACCAAAGACACAGAAACGCCGATCTTGTGCTGGCTGTAAAAATTTATAAACTAGTGCTACAATGACTAAGAAATTACAAGAGTTACAATCTGAAGAGCGATTCCTGCTTTGACTTTGTTTGGTTTCTATCCACTTTTCCTACATGCCTTGTAAAATACATGCAAAAACTGGTTTTAGAAAACATTCCCTAAAATTAGTGTGTACAGAAACTTCAGGGATACTTCTGCTTTTCTCCGCAAAACCACCCCTTTTTAAAAATCGAAAGTGAAATTAGTTCTAACTTTTTTTTTTCTGTTAGTGACTCATCATCATGGGAGACACCAGATTTAGTATTTGAGCAGTGGTTAAGTGCTAAAGAAAAATCGCCGTTAAAGCAGTTTTCTTTTTCACTTTTTCCTTTCGCAGGGACCTGAGCTGTTCCTGCGAGGCCCACCTCCTCAGAACTACACCCCAGTTCTTCCGAGGCGCTACTGCAGGAGGCAGTACCAGTTACGACAGCCCGGCCCTTCCCCTCCCAGTGCCTCCGGGGGTTCCGGCGTCCCGGGCGCTGCTGTTTTCCGGGAAGAGCGGGCGCGCTGGGCCTCGGCGAGCTGCGCTCGGCGGGCGGACGCGGGTGAGTGGGGAGTCCGTTTCCCGGCTGCCACTCCCGCCGCTGGCATTCCCGGGCTGGAGAGCGGGGGTGGAAAGGGAGGCGGGGGACCTCAGCGCCGACGGGAGTGGGACAGCGCCACGGTTGAGATCCTGCTCCCGGGAGCTTCCCGCAGGCGGGTTGCAGAGGCCACGCCGCCTTCGAGGGGGCGCACCTGCTCCTGGGCCCGCTGTGTAGTCTCTGGGCCGTCAGGGCTTCCAGCCCTGTCACTTGTTTGCTTTGCTTCATTCAGGAAATTGAAACATAAAGTTATTTGTGTTTCCTCGCTGTTTTCTCGAAGTTTCTCTAGAGATAGTTCTTCGGAAAATGGATTTCTTTTTTTTCTTTTTTTTTTTTTTGAGACGGAGTTTCACTCTTGTTGCCCAGGCTGGAGTGCAATGGCGCGATCTCAGCTCACAGCAACCTCCGCTTCCTCAGCTCAAGTGATTCTCCTGCCTCAGCCTCCCAAGTAGCTAGGATTGCAGGAAAATGGATTTCTTAAGAAAACGGTTCTTGGCAGGGGCAGTGTTGTGCGTTCATGGCTGGCATTTCAGAATAGGCAAGGTTTTTCTTGAAGGAGACATCCTAAGGAGAATACTATGTTTCCAGTCTGTACAACAGGCAGGCGCTCTATTGCCTTTCTTTCTTTTTGCTGCCGGGCATGCATATAGGAAGATTCGATTCTACACGGCCTGGCACCGCAGTGATATGACTATACTTAGGGAAATACGGTGATGGTGATTTGTATTAGTTTTTTTTTTTTTATTCGCTGCCATAACAAATTACATGGATTTAGTGGCTTAAACACATAGGAACGCGCGCGCGCACACATACATACACACACTCTCACACACACAATTTACTATCTTAGGATTCCGTAGCAGTCCTACCGAGGTCTCACCGGGTTAAAATCAAAGGCAGGGTTGCCTTCCTTTCTGGAAGCTCTTGGGGTGAATCCCCTTTCCATCTTCCGGAGGTCACCTACCTCATTTGGCTCAGTAGCCCTTCCTCCATCTGCAGGGCCAGCAACTTTGCACCTCTGAGAGTTCTGGGTTCACATCGCACTCTTGACTCTCTTCTGTCTTCCGCTTTCACTTTTAAGTATCTTCATGATTACAGTGGGCCCCCACAGGTAATCCAGGATTCTCTCCATATTTAAAAGCAAGCTGATTAGCAACCTTAATTCAATCTGCAGCCTTCATTCGCATTTGCAATGTAAACAAACGTAATCACAGATTCTTGGGATTAGGATGTGGACATCTTTGAGGGAGCCATTGTTTTGCCTACTACATGATTGCATAAAAGGAATGACCATACATCCCACTCATGCGTAGAGCAAAAGTATCCAGACGGTAAAGATGCCAAAAGCGTTCTTGGGGTGTTAGACAGTAGGCCATTTATGCTGAGAACCTTTATTACAGGCTCTTAGGAAGATTGGCATTGTCACAATAATAAAGATAAAAAGCAACTAAATAACATTGCAGTTTGTGTCTTCTGAAATGTAATGAGGACTTCATATGCACTTGACGTCCTGAGTCCAACAAATACTGAAGATCCCACATAATTATCTAAATTGAGTGTTTTCAGTGTGTAAGCTTATACTGAGAAAGTGCTCTGAAGGTCTGCAGGGAGGAGTAGACATGGTCCCAGCCCTCAACATCTTTACTGACGTGTCATGGAAAATGACACAGGTACACACATAATTAAAGTGCCACAAAAGAGACAAAGGAGGCGGAGTAACATCCTTTAGGGGAATCAGAAAAGGCTTTGGGAACTTGGGGAAAATTTGGAATGGACCTTGAAGAAGAGTAAGATTTCATTAGATGGAGATTAAGGTTAGGAGAGGAGGAAGGATGTGACAGTTTGAGGGACAGAGGAAAGAAAAGGAACTATGCACGTGTTCAGTGTGGTTAGGGAACTGGGTTGAGGAATTGACTAAATAAGACTGGAAAGTGAGTTGGAGTTAGAATGCAGCAGACCATGGCTGACCATTAGGAAGATTTTGCAGTTGATACAATAGCGATATATATGTATGCTCTGTGTGTGTGTGTATGTGTCAGAGATAGAGAGAGACGTGGTTTAAATATATATATGTATATATGTGTGTGTATATATGTGTGTGTGTATATATATATATCGTCTCAAACCATCTCAAACTTACAGAAAAGTTGCAGGTACAGTAAAACAACTTTTCCTTTTCCTAAATTATTTAAGAATAAATTTCCAATCTGGTGACCTATCATCTTTCATTATATAATTGAGTATATATTTCCTACAAAAAAGATGTGCTCCAACGTAACCACAATACCGTCATCAAAATCAGGAGTGTGGAGTGCTACCTTACTACAATTTAATAATCAGATCCAATGTGAATTTCACCAGTTGTCCTGATAATGTCTTGGATAGTGTAGGGGTCAAGGGAAAACTTCCTCTTTGCTCTCTGAAGGGCAAAGGCAGATTAAATAGGAGAAATGGCATACACATTTATTAATGTGCACAGGGGAAAAAATCACATAGTGATTGTACTGCACAATGGGGTACAGATGGTTATATTCCCTACTTTTTAGGGGAAAGGGAGATGGGGAATCGTGGATGATTATAGGGGGTTAGTAAATGATTTCTAAGGGAATTCAAGGGAATCGAAGAACACACAATGGCCTTGTACAAAGCCTGTTGGGCTTGCAGAGCAGACAGTGGTTGTAACACGTATCTGTCCAGGTTTGTTGACAGACTTCAGTCTTCTTTCTGTGATATGAATTCAGAATAAAAACTCAGGGAAGGGACTAGAGGTAATTGTTCTGTTTTCTGTCAGGTCCCACAATTAGGCAGATAAGAAAACATCAGTGCACCTTCATGCTGTGCTTTGGGAGACACAGAGGAGGAGGGGGAGGTCAGAGAGACCTTGAGCCATCTTCAGTTCAGGATGTCAAAGTGCCATACTTCAGGGTATCAGTGTCTGAGCCCCAATGATAGCAAAAGGATCCAGTTGAGGATGATGCTTTCTATTTAGTTGTGATGTCTCTTTAGTCCTCTTCAGTGTGAACATTTCTTAGTCTTTCCTTGGCCTTCTGAACTTGAAGCTTTTGAAGAGAACAGGGCAGTTGTATTGTAGAACCCCTCAATTTGAGTTTGTCTGATGTTTCTTCATGCTTAGATTCAGATTATGCATCTTTGGCAGGACTATCGTCGAAGTTACATTGTGTTCTCAGTGCACCTTGTAATATGTTTCGTTATTTTGATTTATTCCATCATTTACTTTGATTATCTCGTTATGTTGATGTCTGCCAGACTTCTCCAGTATAAAGTTACTCTTTTCTTCTTTGGAATTAATAAACATTTTGTGGGGAACTATTTTGAAGGTAACTAAAAATTCCTTTCTTCACCAACATTTCTAATTTATCTGGACTCAGTTTTTTACTTTAATCAATAGATTTAATCATTACTACCATTCTCTATTTTAATCTTTAATTTATCCCCAGATTTGGCCACTGAAAACCATCTCAAGGTGGATTCTGTGTCCTTCCAACATGTCATCATTCTTTAAGCATTTCCTTACTTTTTGGCATCATAAGATGTCCCAGGCTCATCTTGCAGTTTTTCCGTCCTGGTTTTGGGATCAACCATTTCTCTAAAGAGTCCTGGTTCCTTTTAGTGGAGAATAATATTAGAAACCAAAGTCTGGGTGCTGAGTGTGCTCATTGCTCATTGGGGTTGTATCTACTCTCCCAGGCCTTCTCAACAGACAGAACTAGGGTATATACATATTTGTATATATCCAAAATACACAGATAGGCATTTCTTTTTTTTTTTTTTTCCTGAGACGGAGACTCACTCTGTTGCCCAGGCTGGAGTGCCGTGGCTCAATCTCAGCTCACTACAACCTCCAGCTCCAGGGTTCAAGTGATTCTCCTGCCTCAGCCTCCCAAGTAGCTAGGATTACAGGCATGCGCCACCACACCCAGGTAATCACACACAGGCATTTATTTCATTCTATCTATCTATCTATCTATCTCTCTATCTATCTATCTATCTATCTATCTATCTATCTATCTATCTATCTATCTATCTATCTATCTCATCAATCAGAAACCACAGCCATAGGATTACATTGAAATCTAGTTCCAATCAACAGTATTTATTCTCGTTTTCTCCCTTTCCATATTTATAATTATCTTCTCAATGGTGAAAAACTTGGCTCCTATTATCTCTATGTACCTTTGGCCACTGGAGGTCCTTCAGTTGGCTCCCCATGTCCCTTTCACATACTCCCATCATATTGTATGTGTCTGTGCATGTGTTTTAGTGCTTTTTACTTTTCTAGCTCTACAAGATATTCCAGGCTTATTTTGTATATTTTATGCCCCAGACCCAGAATCAGCCATTGCTCCAATGAGCCCTGGTTTCTTATATTGAAGAATATTATTAGAAACCAAGATCTGGGTGTTATGTGACTCTCCTCTTTTTTTTTTTTTTGACACTCTTCTAACTAAACTGAGACATGGCTAAGTATTTGCTAGTCTTCTATTTTATTTTTAAGGAGGAATAGATGTCTTTTATTTCTCTTTCAAGAATATTGAGAATTTAGCCACTTGAAATCTTGGAAAATTATATTGCAGACTGTTTATTAATGTGTATCTAAAAACATAGAATCATGATATCCTTTGTCCCATTTTTGATCCGGGAGTTTTTCATCTCAGTAATTTCATATGTAGGCAAGAGTTCTTAAATTTTTTGTACCATGGATTCCTTTGCCAGCTTGGCAAATCCTATGGGCCTTTCTCCAAAAAAAAAAAAAAAAAAAAAAAAATTTGGTGGGGGCAGGCATGGTGGCCTATCCCAGCATTTTGGGAGTCCAAGGGGGGCGGATTGTTTGAGCCCAGAAGTTCGAGACCAGTCTAGGCAACTTGGCGAAAACCCATCTCTACAAAAAATACAAAAATTAGCTGGGCATGGTGGCGCACACCTGTAGTCCCAACTACTTGGGGGACTGAGGTGGGAGGATCACTTGAGCTTGGGATGTTGAGGCTGCAGTGAGCGTGTTCGTGCCCTACTGCACTCCAGCCTGGGCAACAAAGTGAGACCCTATCTAAAAAAAAACAAAACAAAACATTAAATGCATAAAATAAAATACTTAGAATTACAAAGGAAATCAATTGTATTGAAATATGGCTGGGATTATGGGCACCTGCCACCACGCCCAGTTAATTCTTTTTTGTATTTTTAGTAGAGATGGGGTTTCACCATTTTGGTCAGGCTGGTCTCAAACTCTTGACCTCATGATCCACCTGCTTTGGCATCCCAAAGTGCTGGGATTACAGCCGTGAACCACTGCGCCTGGCCAGAAATCAATTGTATTAAAATATGGTTATCAGACTATTTTAAAAGCAAATGTTTGATATAGTGATATATATCAATGTATTACAATGTATTACAAGACCTAGTGTTGAGCTTAGTAACTAATGTAGAAGCAACGTTAGACACAAACTATTTTAGCATATCTGCAACAATATTCTATGAAACTATCTGTGCTTTCTACTGGTGACTATCACAGGTGCTGTGAATACTACTATAGTTTGTTACAATATTCATAATTGAAGAGAATGCTAAGCTTCAATTAGAGGTTATTAGAAATAAACATGTAATTTCTTCCCAATCCATGTTTATGGACCCAGCGGGAGAGTTAGTGAAAGCTCCAGGTAAGAACACCTGTGTAGAGAAAGCATATGTTGGAGGCCTCTTGACTTTGACTTTGTTTATATTTGGGGAGAACAATAGGGAGAATTAAATATTTTAATCAAAACCTTTGAAAAATGTTGGAAAACCAAAATAGTATTCTTTTAAAATGGAGCATGATATTATGATTGGAATATGAACTACAAAGGAACATTAATGTTCATTAGTTTCTGTATATTATTTTGTTGAAAAGCAAAGGATTTTTAGAATCTTTTTACATATTATAGATGTGAAAGTTATTTGAAATAGTGGCCAGGCGTGGTGGTGACTCACATCTGTAATCCCAACACTTTGGGAGGCTGAGGGGGGCGCATCACTTGAAGACAAGAGTTCAAGACCAGCCTGACAAACATGGTGAAACCCCATCTCTACTAAAAATACAAAAATTAGCTGGGCATGGTGGCAGGTAGCTGTAATCCCAGCTACTTGGGAGGCTGAGGCAGGAGAATCTCTTGAACCTGGGAGGCAGAGATTGCAGTGAGCCGAGATCAGACTATTGCCTTCCAGCCTGAGCGACAGAGTGAGACTCTGTCTCAAAAAAAAAAAAAAAAAAAAAGGAGTTATTGAAATACAGACTTTGTTTGGATATAAGCCATATGAGAATAAAGCCTTTGATGATAGGAAAAAAGATATAGCAAAGAAGAGAGATGTTTCTTCCATAAAAGGGTAAAAGTTGTTATTTCTTTGTTCTGAAATTTGTGTATATATGTTATGCTTACAATATTTATTTTTTATAATGTTAGGGAATCATGGAAGCTGATAAAGACAACACACAACAAGTTCTTAAGGAGCATGGGCCACATGAATTTATAAAAGATGAACAAAATAAGGTAAAAAGGAAATTACTGGGTATTATTAAAAATTAATTTATATCTATTAGTTTTGCAGTAAGGCATGTTTTGTATGTCTTTGTCCAACATTACCTTGAATTTGGGAGGCTGTTAGGCTTTAAAAAATTTTTTAACTTCCATTATGTTATTTAAGTCTTACAAGAAGTGTCGTATTTTTATTCTTTCTCATATAAGGCTTACAACACTAGCTGCTTTCTCACTCACACCCTCATTTCTTGGATTTGCATCAACAAGTTAAGAGCACAGTTAGCAAGTATCTCATTAGACCCCAAGAGGGAACAGAGGCCAGGTAGATTAAACTACTTCCCCAAGGTCATATGTCTGGCTTGTTAAGGCAGCTGTGTACTATGGGATACTATGGGAATCACAGATAATTAAAAACACCACCACCACCACCACCACCACCACCAAACTGCCCCAGAATATGTCCGCTATTACAGTGCAATTTAAAAGTCTTATCGTGGTCACAAATAGCTAAGAAAGGAGTTGATGCAGCACTGAAGTAATATTCAGAAGATCTGATCTCAATCTTTGCCTTACTATACAAATTTCTGTGACTTTGGCCTAGTGTAAAAGGTGGTTTCCTGATTTATATGATGGAGATAGTACTAGTTGGCAATGTTAGAATGGACAGGTGATGATGTAAAATATTCAACAAATGCATTATGCACATAGTCATATTTATTCTGAGACTGTCTAATGTCTTTCTTTGCTCAGGATGAGAGAAATTTATAGTCTTTAGTTCATTCAGAAAAATGAGTTTGGGGCTATTTACTTTCTTTGGTACCGTTTGATATTTTTAAGGAACTAATTGATGAAATGACAAAGGAAAATATTCAACTAAAGAAGGAGATCCAAAAGCTCGAAACGGAGTTACAAGAGGCTACCAGAGAATTCCAGGTACTCTCTTAATTATTTTATACACTACATTTTTGATGGACGCATGGTTTTTGGAAAAAGCATTTTAATTATATAAAATTCATTTTTAAAACCTTATCATCCATGGCACCACCATTTGTAATAGTTCAAAATGGAAAACAACCCAGTGATTCCTTCATAATAGATGAGTTAGTGAAGTGGGGTATAGTCATATGATAGAAAACTACACAGCAATGAGAACGAACAGATCATAACGACATGCAGCAACACAAATGAGTTTCATAAACACAATGTTAACACAAAAAAGACAGATGAGGGCGTACCATATGCTTCCCTTTAAATTAAGCAAAAGCAGGATGTTCGAAGTTAAAACAGTGGTTACTTTTGGAAGCAGGTAAGACCCGGAAGGGGACCCAAGGGAGTTTCTGGAGTGTTGTCATGTTCTGCCTGTCATCTGTGTGCCAATCACATATGTGTTAGCTTTGTAAAATTGCATCTTGCTGTACTTATGATACATGCATTTTTCTATTATTTATACACTTTAATAAATTTACCAAAGCAAACATTAATAAAATTTACCAAAAAAAGATGATCATTAGCAAATCACTGTTGGATCAAATTCTGGCTTTTCTCACTGAGTTCTTTTATTATTATTCTCATCCAAGGTGCTTTGCTAATTTAAATGAGTTTCACAGTTTAAAAAATTGGACATATATTAATCCTCACTATTTAAATTCTCTCCTAAATTTTCCTGTATTTTAAATATACATAATTTTCACCCATTTTTTTCTTAACAACTCAGATTGTTAAAAAATTAAAGCATTCAGGCTGGGCGTGGGGCTCATGTCTATAATCCCAGCACTTTGGGAGGCTGAGGCGAGTGGATCATGGGGTCAGGAGTTCAAGACCAGCCTGACCAAGATGGTGAAACCCCGTCTCTACCAAAAATACAAAAAAAAAAAAAAAAAAATTAGCCGGGCATGGTGGCGGGTGCCTGTATCCCAGCTACTTGGGAGGCTGAGGCAGAGAATTGCTTGAACCTGGGAGGCGGAGGTTGCAGTGAGTTGAGATTGCGCCACTGTGCTCCAGCCTGGGTGACAGAGCGAGACTCCGCCTAAAAAAAAAAAAAAAAATTAAAACATTGACTCTTTTTGTTTCTGAAGTGGGAGATAGGACATTGAATATCAGGAAGTGAGGTTTTCTGTGTTTATGAGATGGGTGACTTTGCAGAAGACTCTGTTAAGATTCTGGTTACTTCTCAGACTGGAGCTAGAATCATGCAGTCTTACAACCCAGAGAGCCTTTAGAAACCAGCCAGCCTTAGTCCACCCACTTTGCAGGGGACCGAACCCATGATCAGAGAGCTGAAGTGAATTTGCTCTGTCACAGTGTGGTCAGAAATAGAATCAAGCTTTCTCACTCTAATTTCAGAAAGGCCTTGGTTCCTCAGCATATACTGGGTATTTCTGCATTATTGGGTAACAGTCTGCCTTTTCTCAGACATTGTAGATTGTTTTGATGTCAGCCTTACCGTAATCAGAAGTTCCACTGGAGTTATGTGTACAGGCAAAGAATAAATGTAAGATTAAATCGAATGACTCACTGAATATTTCTCATCTCTGTCATTTTCAGCATGTAAAATAACCATGGGAAATAGAAATGCAAGCACCTAGTTCATTTGTGCTTTTATGTGTGGTTATACAAATCTGTTAATCCCAATAATTCTAAGCGGCTAAGTGTAACGACCTACCTTTATCTTTCAGGTTACAATTTTTTTGTTTGTTTGTTTGTTTGTTTGTTTGTTTTTGAGACAGAGTTTTGTTCTTGTTGCTCAGGCTGGAGTGCAATGGTGCGATCTCGGTTCACTACAACATCTGCCTCCCTGGTTCAAGCGATTCTCCTGCCTCAGCCTCCTGAATAGCCGGGATTACAGGCGGTTGCCACCACGCCTAGCTAACTTTTGTATTTTTATTAGAGACGGGTTTTACCATGTTGGCCAGGCTGGTCTCCAACTCCTGACCTCAGGTGATCTGCCTGCTTCGGCCTCCCAAAGTGCTGGGATTACGAGTGTGAGCCACCTGCCCAGCCTCAGCTTACAATTTTTGTTGATACTGTCCCTTCTCGTTTTTTATGAACCTAAATTGTGGTAATGGTTAAAAAGTTGATGGGCAGGTGTTGGGGAAGGTGGAATTTGTAAATTTGATAAATTTAACATCATCTAATTCTAGGCCAGGTGTGGTGGCTCACGCCTGTAATCCCAGAACTTTGGGAGGCCAAGGCAGGTGGATCATGAGGTGAAGAGATTGAGACCATCCTGGCCAACATGGTGAAACCCTGTCTTTACTGAAAATACAAAATACGAAAATTAGCTGGGTGTGGTAGCACATGCCTGTAGTTCCAGCTACTTGGGAGACTGAGGCAGGAAAATTGCTTGAACCAGGGAGATGGAGGTTGCAGTGAACCGAGATCACACCACTGTACTCCAGCCTGGCAACAGAGTGAGACTTTGTCTCTAAATAAATAAATAAATAAAGTTACCTAATTCTGGAGTCTTTCTTTTTGGATGAAATTATCTGGATTTGAAATACCATATTATACCCAACACTATATTTCATACTTTGCAGCAAAATTAAACATGCTATCTAATGACTTCCTTTTGAGATAGTCTGTTATTGACACTTGTTTAAAAATTCCTTATTTACATGAATGATGTAGGCTTTAGAATTGAACACCATACAATATTGACAGTTTAAACATTGATTAGAAAAAAGTGAGAGGATTATGTATTTTTAATTTCATCTGTGAAATGATATTAAAAGATCAGCATTTGATTACTTTACTGAGTACTTACATGGGAAAAAGCAATTACTAAAGATGTTAAGTAAGACCATACTCAATATTCTATAAGGTTCTAAAATCAGTGGGGAATGAATTATTGGTTGACCAAATTACATTATCATTGGAAGAACTTAAGTTATTTCTTGTCTTGATTTTAATCAAACATTTTCATTTGGATTAGATTAAAGAGGATATTCCTGAAACAAAGATGAAATTCTTATCAGTTGAAACTCCTGAGAATGACAGCCAGTTGTCAAATATCTCCTGTTCATTTCAAGTGAGCTCGAAAGTTCCTTATGAGCTACAAAAGGGACAAGCACTTATCACCTTTGAAAAAGAAGAAGGTATGACTAATGTTAAAAAATATGACGATGTTATTTGGAAAGCACTTTCATAGACATTTAGCTATTACTTCGCTAATATTACTTTGCTTATATTATTTCTTATCCTCATAGTGACATTCGGAGGCAGGTATGATTATTCCCATTTTACAGATGAGAAAACTGACTCTGAGACAAGTGCCTTGAATATGATCTCTTATTCAGAAAGCCATGACTGTGGGACTTAAATCCAGGTGTTATGATGATGTCCAATACCAGCCTCTTTCTACTCCACATGCTACCTCCAAATAATGATAGTAATATATCAAGGTAGTAGAGCTTGTACAGTTCTCAGAAACATTATCACATCTTTTTTTTTTTTTTTTTTTTTTTGAGACGGAGTCTTGCTCTGTTGCCCAGGCTGGAGTGCAGTGGCCGGATCTCAGCTCACTGCAACCTCCGCCTCCCAGGTTCACGCCATTCTCCTGCCTCAGCCTCCCGAGTAGCTGGGACTACAGGCGCCCCTCACCTCGCCCGGCTAGTTTTTTGTATTTTTTAGTAGAGACAGGGTTTCACCGTGTTAGCCAGGCTGGTCTCGATCTCCTGACCTTGTGATCCGCCCGTCTTGGCCTCCCAAAGTGCTGGGATTACAGGCTTGAGCCACCGCACCTGGCCACATTATCACATCTTATATTCACACAATTCCATAAATGTAGGAGGATAGGATAGTTATTATTGTGTACTTTAAATATAGACATGCCAGAGCCCAGAAAACAGATTCTGAGGATGTTTAAGTGATTTACCTAAGGGCACATAGCCGACGAATGGAAAGAGCCTGGGAGTTAGAGATTTGGGATGAGACCTGATGTTTGCTAAGTCTGCCATGGTGAGGGTCCCTAGTCAGAGCTGGGGGTTCCTGAATGGGGAGGATCTGGCTTTGAGTGCCAGCCTTGTCCCTTCCTAGAAGCATGATTTGGGATGGGTTCTTTATAAACCTCAGCGTTTTATACAGGTGCTTCATGGTAGTTCCTACTTCATGAGGCTGCTTTGAGTATTAAATGAGAAATGTTGATAAAATACTTCACACAATGTCGGACACTTAATACAAACTTAATGAATGGTAGTTGTTATTATTGCTACATGTTAGGACTTTTTCAGATAAGGAAACAGAAACTTAAAGAAGGTAAGTAACTTGGTTAAAGTCTTTACAGTTAATTGCAGAGCTGAGAGCCAAACCCTGAGAGTCCATGTACTTCCACTGGGCCAATATTTCTCTCGGTAGGCCACCAGCCCAGGCCTTTGTTCTTTTATTAAGTTATGTGGTGAGGGACCAGATGTTGTTCCCAGCCCTTCCAGTGCTCATTTTCTGACAGTCTATAACCCATGTTTCCTGACAACTGGTGCGCCACTGTAGCCTGAAAATAAATGTCCAGCAGGTCAGTATCTGCATGTAGAAGACATACATCACCAGTGTGTTTTCCTTCACCCTGGAGCTACTGCTATAGGTAGAAGAGGAGTTCAGGACTCATATTGGTGACTGTCCCTGGTAAACGGGATATAACTAAAAGATAGATATAAATGAGGATTTGGGAGGCAGGGTTTCTGCACAGCAATTTCCTGGGAATGTTGGAAATGGAATTCTCTAAAGAAGCACCTACATCATTGCTTCTACCCTTGACGAGGCTCTGAGCTCCCAATCTCCTGGGACAGCAATAGGTTTGAAACACAATTAAGTAGGAGTTGGCTCTTGATTGTCAGAGTCACAAAAGTTGAAACACAGGAGGTCCCTCTCAGCTGCATCAGATCACCAGATGTTGGGGGTTTGCGGAGGAGTGGGAGGGAAAGAGGATCATCTGAGTATTACTCATTGATATTTTCTGTTACTGTCTGTTGTCATTAGCAAAAAAACACAAAAACACAAAATAACAAAAAACCATCATCCAAGTTATAGAGTCATATTTTGGTACATTGAGTTGAATTCCCACATGGCCAAAGCCCTGCCTTCTGGCCCTTTTTTTCTCTTCCTCCAGCTGTGATGTGGTGCCATCTGGTCTGGTTGTCATAAACACATATGAGATTTTATAAGACAGAGAGTGAATGTCACTTATTTTCATGATACATTGGAATAGCAGTCCCAAATATCAACAAGTGAAGTGTTATAAACTCATGCCACACAATTAAAAATAAATGCCCACTCACATTTTTAATTGACATAGAGTTGCTTTTTGGAGTGCTAGTGACTTTTAGCATTTTACTAAACTGCTCCCATTTGCATAGGTAAATTAGACTTGACGGCTTTGTGATCAATATAGCAGGACTATCAACTTTTTAAAGAATGATTTCAAGAGTATTTTTGCAAAAGTGAAATTCATCATTAAGTATGACAGAAAAAAAGACTCACCCTTTGATATTCCAGCCTATGTAGTCTTTAACATGTAATCTTTGAGGAGACAAAGAAAATGAATATATATTGCTCTAGTGCTTGTAACATGAAGGAGTAACAAATGATAAGGTTAAGTAAAATCAAGACTAATTGTACAAATGACACTTAGCCATGAAAGTTTTCCCAGCTTACTGAACATGGGAGAATTTCTGGCTGTGCATTAATGTACTAGAGGAATCCTCTGGTAATGGTTAACAGTGGAAGGAAGGGTATGTGGCTGAGCTGAAGTAATATATGAATTCTGGAAGATCGTTAGGCTTATCTCTTAAGAGATAAGAGAAAAGATTCATCTTATGAGGTGAATCTAGAACTTGAGAACTTCTACATTGTGATTTTGCTGATGTACTTTGACATTAATATATTCTACTTTGGAACCAAGAGCAGTGACTCATGCCTGTAATCTCAGTACTTTGGGAGTCTGCTGTGGGAGGATCACTTGAGTCCAAGAGTTCCAGGGCAGCCTGGGCAACAAAGTGAGACCTCGTCTCTACAAAAAGTTTAAAAAATTAGCTAGGCGTGGTGGCATGTATCTGTAATCCTAGCTATTCTGGAAGCTGAGGTGGGAGGATCTCTTGAGCCCAGGAGTTTGAAGTTACAGTGGGCTATGATTACACCACTGCATTCCAGCCTCAGTGACAGTGTGAGATCCGGTCCCCCTTCTCCCTGACCCCCCAAAATATATATTCTATTTTGGTGGCAAGACCATTATCACTTGGAACCACCCCCTGCCAAATTTTTTAAATTAGACTCTTTAATATTAAAGAAAATTAAAAATATTCAGGATAATTTGTTCTTAAACCAAAAGCATAACAATTCTTAAAATATTGGAAATTAATACTTCCTTCCCGAATTATTTTTCAGTTGCCCAAAATGTGGTAAGCATGAGTAAACATCAGGTGCGGATAAAAGATGTAAATCTGGAGATTACGGCCAAGCCTGTCCCATTAAACTCAGGAGTCAGATTCCAGGTAACAGGATGATTAAAATTTTTTGGATTTCTGTTCATCATAGGCACTTCTCTTATCCATATTTCTGAACATCAAATCATTTTCCAGGTTTATGTAGAAGTTTCTAAAATGAAAATCAATGTTACTGAAATTCCTGACACACTGCCTGAAGATCAGATGAGAGACAAACTAGAGCTGAGCTTTTGTAAGTCCCGAAATGGAGGTGGAGAGGTGGACCACGTGGACTATGACAGACAGTCCGGGAGTGCGGTCATCACGTTCGTGGAGACTGGAGGTACTCAAGGGTGTAGAAGGTTAACAGACGCTCTGCCATTTCAGTCATGTTCTGTTGTTTCTGAAAGTATTCCTATTCTACTTCTTTTATTTGGAATGTATTAGCATGATAATTGGGGATTTAAAAAAATCTTATAAAATAGTAGAGTGTAGGAAATTATTTCTAGGGACAGTGCTAGGAACAATAATATTGCTGCAGATAGGCAGGGTGCGGTGGCTCACCCTGTAATCCCAGCACTTTGGGAGACCGAGGCAGGCAGATCACTTGAGGTCAGGAATTCCACACCAGCTTGTCCAACATGGCGAAACCCCATCTCAACTAAAACGACAAAAATGAGCTGGGCATGGTGGCAGGTGCCAGTAATTCCAGCTACTCGGGAGGCTGAGGCAGGGAGAATCGCTTGAACCCGGGAGGTGGAGGTTGCAGTGAGCCAAGATAGCCAGGCATAGTGGTGCATGCCTGTGGTCCCAGCTACTCAGGAGGCTGAAGAGGGAGGATTACTTGAGCCCAGGAGGTCGAGGCTGCAGTGACCTGTGATTGCACCACTGCATTACAGCCTGGGAGACAGAGTGAGACACTGTCTCAAAAAAGAAAATTAAAAAAGAAAATTGATGGATTAGATTTTTTCATGACAAAGTAATACATGCTTTTTTAAAGAGGGTGAAATAATACAGAACACACATTTAGTAAAAATGAGACATTTCAGCCGGGCCCAGTGGCTCATGCCTGTAATCCCAGCAGTTTGGGAGGCCGAGGCAGGCAGATCATGAGGTCAGGAGTTTGAGACCAGCCTGACTAACATGGTGAAACCCCGTCTCTACTAAAAATACAAAAAAATTAGCCGGTGTGGTGGCGCTCGCCTGTAATCCCAGCTACTTGGGTGGCTGAGGCAGGAGAACAGCTTGAACCCGGGAGGTGGAGGTTGCAGTGAACCGAGATTGCACCATTGCACTCCAGCTTGGGTGACAGAGTGAGACTCCGTCTCAAAAAAAAAAAAAAAAAAAAAAGAGACATTTTCTCAAACTTCCCTTTCTCCTACTATTTAGTTCGTTATGGTTATTTCGGTGTCTTTCCAGGTCTTTCTTTGGACACATTAAAACAATATTAATATGCTTTTTTTTTTTTTTTTTTTGTGAGACAGAGTCTTGCTCTGTCGCCCAGGCTAGAGTGCAGTGGTACCATCGGAGCTCACTGCAACGTCCGCTTCCCTGGTTCAAGCAATTCTCCCACCTCAGCCTCCCGAGTAGCTGCAATTACAAGTGCATGCCACCATGCCTGACTAATTTTTGTATTTTTGGTAGAGACGGGGTTTCACCATGTTGGTCAGTCTGGTGTCAAACTCCTGACTTCAAGTGATACACCCGCCTTGGCTTCCCAAAGTGCTAAGATTACAAACGTGAACCACTGCTCCCGGCCCAATGTGCATTTTTGACCTGAGCTTTTGGATGATGTTTAGGACATCCTGGTGGGATGTGTTAGGGAGAGCTACAAAAGGAAGGGGTCTTGAGGGCTACCATAATATGTTGTCTTGAAAATTAACAGTAACTTGGTGGAAATTTCCATAGTCAAGCATCCAGATTTTAATTTGCCAAATTCCTATATTCATTTAGCCTATTTGCTGTTAGTTTGTCTTATCCTGGATTTTAAAAAAATCTGACCAGGCGCAGTGGCTCACGCCTGTAATCCCAGCACTTTGGGAGGCTGAGGCGGGTGGATCCCTTGAGGCCAGGAGTTCAAGACCAGTCTGGCCAACATCGTGAGACCCCGTCTCCACTAAAAATACAAAAATTAGCCGATGTGCTGTCCCACCCCTATAGTCCCAACTACTTGGGGGGCTGAGGCAGGAGAATTGCTTGAACCTGAGGGGCAGAGGTTGCAGAGAGCCGAGATTGCATCACTGCACACCAGTCTGGGTGACAGAGCGAGACTCGGTCTCAAAAAAAAAAAAAAAACCAAATAAAATAAAATAAAATAAACTAGAATGCAATTTATAACTCTACTATGAGAGATAGTACTAGCTATGGAACCTGTGTCCATCTGGGGATGCTCTCCTAGAGGTTACATCTAGCCAGACGGGGAAGAATACTTTTGCAGGTTATAGGTGATCCTATAGGTAACTATTGAAGGATATGAAGGTATTCTGGAGATAAATATTCCAGATACTTCATAAACTGTGTCTTACTGACTCATCACAATAATCTACAGGGTAGTTACTGTAATTATGCTTATTTTACAGAAAAGGAAACTGAGACTTTAAGAAGTCAAGCAACATGTCCAAGGCCACATAGCTCATAAGTAGCAGAGCTAGGACTGAAGCTGGACTATTTGACTCAGGACCTGTACTCTTTTTTTTTTTTTTTAAACTGTGATAAAATATATATAACATAAAATTTACCATTTTAACAATTTTTAAATATACAATTCAAAGGTACTAAGTACATTCACAATGTTGTACAGCCATCACCACTATCCATCTCTAGAACTTTTTAATCACCCCAAACTGAAACTCTGTACCCATTTAACAATAATTCTCCATTACTTCTTCTTCTAGCCCCTGGTAACCACCATTCTACTTTCTGTTGCTATGAATTTGCCTATTCTAGGTACCTCACTCGAGTGGAATTATACAATATTTGTCCGTTTCATGTCTGTCTTATTTTGGTTAGCATAATGTTATCAGGGTCCATCCATGTTGTGGTAGGTATCAGAATTTCATCCTTTTTAAAGGCTGAATAATATTCTCCATGTGTGTGTGTGTATGTGTGTGTGTGTGTATTTTATATATCCATTTTGTTTATCTATTCATCTGTTGGTGGACACTTGGGTTACTTCCACCTTTTGCCTATTGGCCTATTGTGAAAAATACTGCTCTGAGCATTAATGAGCAAGTATCTGCCTGAGTCCCTGCTTTCAGTTATTTCGGGTATATACCCTGAAGTTGAATTGCTGGATCATATCATGTTCTATTTTTAATATTTTGGGGAACTGTCATACTGTTTTCCACAGTGGCTGTACCATTTTACATTCCTACCAGCAATGCCTCAGGGTTGCAATTTCTCCATATCCTCGCCAATAAGGGCCTACACTCTTAATCATCGTACCGTATTGCTGATTGATCCAAGGTAGATGAGTGAGAAGAGTCATAAAAAAGATGGTTGGATATTCCTAAGAACTGTTTCTGTTACACGTTACAGTCTTGATACACATCCTTTCATCCCTCTAGGAGACAAAAATACTGCTAAAAAATAGACTATTCTTTGTGTTGTAGAAAACTGATGAATTTTTATTTCCTTTCAGCTTTTCTAGATGACATTCAGTCCCCTCCCTGCTTTGGTTAACATCATTACTTAAGTTTATTGAATATATGGAAAAAATATTTTTTTAATAGTATTCTAATCATAGTTTTCACTTATAGCTTTTGAGAAACTGGGAAACATTCCAGTCTTGTTAGATGAGTGGGTTACTTTCTGCAAAAAACTATCGTATTTTTTGTAGCTCAAAGTAGATCTGTCTGAGGACATTGCAACCCTTTGTGCATTGATTGACTGCAGTGAATAATTCAAGATGGAATGAAGCTTTTAAACCTCATTATTGTTTGGTCTTGTAGTTTTCAAAATTATGTACTGTGAAGTCTTCAAAGTGGGTTTTAGAATTTCTTAAAAATTAATCTTTTAACTCAGTATTTACTGTAATAGTGCTCTTTTTGAAGGAAGTTTTAACTTTGGTTAAAAATGTTTGTGATATAAAAGAGACAAGTATTGTTTTTGCTTTGCTTTTAGTTGCTGACAAGATTTTGAAAAAGAAAGAATATCCTCTTTATATAAATCAAACCTGCCATAGAGTTACTGTTTCTCCATACACAGAAATACACTTGAGAAAGTATCAGGTAAAGTCATCTCTTTTCTCTCATTTTGAGAACTTACTGCCCAAACCCACCCTACAAAAAATAAAGTTGTTGTGAGTCTGTTACTATATGAATCTTATCAATGAGGGATAGCCAAATGGTTTCTTTACTTCATTTTTGCTTAGTGCAAAATGAGTTTGTCTTTTGAAGGAGTGTTTTAATGCAAAACAGTACTTTAGTATACCATTTAAAAAACTGGAATTACTCAGATAATGGCACAATTTTTATTTTTGTACATGGAGACATAGCTGCATTTCTCTCATGTGTCTACTGTCAGTGAGCATGAGAAAGAATTCCTGCCTACTTCCTCTGAACTCAGTATCTTTATCCCAGACCTGCTGCCTTTTCTCTTCCTTCTCAGGTATCCAATGGTACCACCATCTACCTAGTCCACTGACTTAAAAGCTAGAACTCACTTAACTCTTCAGTTTGCTTCACCTCCAACATTCATTTGGTCACTAAATCTTGCCAGCTCCGCTTCTGACTACCTCTTTACCTGGTCCTTCTGTTCCCAGAGCATCCCACCTTTCCTCTATGTTCCATAATGCCACCAGAGTTCTTTTTCTAAAACTGTCCCCAGAGCTTCCCCCCTTTCCTCTATGTTCCATAATGCCATCAGAGTTCTCTTTCTAAAACTCAGATCTGACTTGGATATTCTCTTGCTTGGAAAATCTTCCTAAGATTTCTTGTGTCTTCTAAGATAAAGTAAAAAATATTAAGCAGATTATGAATGTAAAGTTTTGTAATTCAAAGCTCTCAGAAATCTTTCTATTTATCATTGTTTTTCCTACTTAGATATTTTCAGGAACATCTAAGAGGACAGTGCTTCTGACAGGAATGGAAGGCATTCAAATGGATGAAGAAATTGTGGAGGATTTAATTAACATTCACTTTCAACGGGCAAAGAATGGAGGTGGAGAAGTAGATGTGGTCAAGTGTTCTCTAGATCAACCTCACATAGCATACTTTGAAGAATAGACTTAACAGAATCATGAAAACTATAGCTTTTTAACGCAGATTACTGTAAATGTTTGACAAAAATAAATATGCTTTTCCTTAAAAAAATGAAAACTTTAATTTTTATCATCCATTTATTTTTAGATACAAAACTTATTTCCATGTGTCTGAATCTTCATTGTTTCAAATGGTGCTTGCTGCATGTTTTCAATTACAATAAATGCACTGTAATAAAAGGTTTTGTTTATAGATTATGTATATTGGTGCCATGTCTGCTGAAATCAACCTTAAGTGATTCAGATGTCCCCTGCTAGTGCTGGCTTATCCTGTTATGGTCTTGTGGGCCAATTCAGTTGTGAATGGCAGACCATGCCCACCAATATGCAGACTTGACTCTTAACATTTTCCAAAACAAAGGCAGTTACATTCAGCAGTTTGTGATTCCTGTAAACTCAACTGAAGATTCGAAGGACTCCAAGAGCAACAATTTTCCACTGTGTGTAGTGTTTCACTCCACAACTCTAAAGCTTCTCAGAGCTGAGCATGGTCTTTTTCTTGAATTTTTGTTCACGCAAGTGCCATGTGTCCCTTGATTCCTTCCAAGCCATCCCCTCTCCAAATAGAGCTCGTAAAGGACTAGCTTTTTCTTTCTTTTGCACTTACAATGGAAACAGTTGGTATAAGAGTTTGAAAACCTTGGCATGGAGAGAGAGGTAAATACAAAGTTAGTGACTCATCACTCATCATGCTCGATGCTGGGGAATGCCTGGAGGTAAAAACACAGTAACTGCCCTCCAAGGGCTTAAGGTTTAGTTGGAAAGAGACCCAGTTTACTAGCATCTTACTGTTTTTAAAAACTTGCAGAAACTTTAATGATAAAATTAAAGATTCCTATTCAGAGAAGGTAAAAGTCTTTTTGGTAAAGAACCTTTAGGCCGGATGTGGTGGCTCACGCCACCAGCACTTTAGGAGGCTGAGGTGGGCGGATCACTTGAGGTCAGGAGTTTGAAACCAGCCTGGCCAACATGGTGAAACCCCGTCTCTACTAAAAATACAAAAATTAGCCAGACATGGTGGTGGGCGCCTGTAATCCCAGCTACTTGGGAGGCTGAGGCAGAATTGCTTGAACCTGGGAGGCGGAGGTTGTAGTGAACTGAGATGGCGCCATTACACTCCATCCTGGGTGTTGCAGCGAGACTCTGTCTCAAATAAAAAAAAAAAAAAAAAAAAAAGAAAAGGAAAAAAAGAACCTTTGGACAACTTCTATTCTGACATGGTAGGTTTCATGAAGAGCTGGCAGCAGAATTAAATTCATATTAAAACGCTGGCAGAAATGAAAGGCTTTTAGAAAAGGTTCTAAACCTATTGAATGCTGCCTGGCATCTAAAACAAACAAAAGGAAAAGCTCGAGTTTTGCTTCTGATGTTTCATTTTTAGTTTTTAAAGTTATATTATTCTCAGGAGTACTGATTTTCACCTTTAAGGAATGAGAGATGGTGCCTAAAAGCTACAATTTATGATAAATCTTCATGTTTACCATTTAAACAAATCCCTCATGTCTATTACTCTTTTAAAATAGAATGACTATTTAAAGCTCTCAAAAATAGTAAGAAGAAAACTTTAAAGTTCCTTTTTAATCTCCATTGTGCCAGTTTCACAGGCACGGAAGACATTGTTGATAGTCTGTGGCAGATTGCCTACCAGGAAGAATTTTATGTTAATATTTATTTAGGACAAAGTTGAAATAGTCACTTTTGTTTTTTTGGGGGGGCCACTTCAGGCAGTAAAATTGATAATTCAATTCTAAGTTTTCATATGTGTTTTTTGATAAACATTTCTAGCTTAGAAAATGATACTTTTCCTTTGGATTCCTTTCCCCCTCCCCCAAGAGCAGTCTGGCTGGATGTCAGAAAACAAGTATTGGCTCTCCTGCTTATTCCTAGAGTTTTAGAGATTTTACAGAAGGACAGCTGTCTTTGAAAACTTACCAAAAGTACATATTGACTATTTAATATACTGAATATTAAGAAAGGGGCCTTCACATGTATGTCCAAGATGAGCTAACTCCAGATATTGCCAATACGATAAGTCAGATAGATACATATGTGGAATTACAAGTTCCTCTTGCTGTTTGTTGATTTATCAGGCAGGACGGGCTAGGTAATGCCATGGTAACAAACAACCTGCCAAACCTCATGGGCCTAAACAATTCTTACCCGTGCTGACTATCCAGCACAGGTTGGCAGGGGGACTGTGTTTATCCTCATCACTTAGAGACTCCATCTTGAGACAAGAATCATGGAGGTGGAGGAGAGGGAGGAGACATGAAATCTGGAAAGTCTTGTATTAGCAACTAAATGCTATGACCCAGAAGTGCTTCTTGTCATTTCTTCTCACATCTCGTTGGTCAGAAATAGTCACAAGGCCCTATTCAAATAGGAGGGACTTGGGCTGGGCACGGTGGCTCATCTGTGTAATCTCAGCACTTTGGGAGGGCAAAATAGGAGGATCACTTGAGGCCAGGAGTTCGAGACCAGCCTGGGCAACACAGTGACACCCTATCTCTATTTAAAATGTAAATATATACATATATATGCTTATATATCTCTCTTTTAAATCTAAATATATATTTGATGACTAGGAAATTCTGTCTTTTCAAAAGTTAGGAGAACCGGATATCTCTGAGCCAGAATAATAACCAGCATATCCTACCTGTCCTACCTGTCTTACCACCAATATTTAGTTCATTCCTCTTCTCACACAAAATACACTCAAAGTCATCTCATCCTTAAGGAAGCAAAACAAAAAACAAAAAGTTCCATCCAATCGTGATATTAAATTCAAAGTGCATGAATCCTAAGTGCTCTACATCAGGTCTGAATGTTACTCCTCTTTATGCAGAGACCCCCACGCATCCAATATAGAGTAGTGGAACTTGAATAAGATAATTGCAATAAACTCTTACACTTGGAAGGGGAATGAATGGGAGACACACAGCAGTCACTGGGCCAAAGCAATTCTGAAATCCCATTCAGTAGATGTGTGCTCCATACTCCAAGGGTGTGGAATTTGGATTAGGTCCTGATTCCATTCTCTAAGAATTCTCCTGCTCATTGTCCTTATGACTCTTGAACATTCTTCTTTTTTTTTTTTTTTTTTTGACGTGGATTCTCACTCTGTCACCCAGGCTGGAGTGCAGTGGTGTGATCTCAGCTCACTATAACCTCCGCCTCCCAGTTGAACATTCTTCCTTTTTCCATTATTCTTCTTGGCCATACCTAGAATGGGCATTTGAAATCTCTTCTTGGAATCTGAAAAGCTTCCCTAGTGCACTTCCTATGATCAATGTTTGTGACCAAAATTATTAAAGTTTTGAACAGTCATGTTCTCTTTAGTCTGGAGTAGTGGTTATTTAGCTGGTAAAATGGAAAAACTCAATAGGCATCTTGTCTATTTTATTCCGGCAAGCTTACACATCCACAGTTCTTTTCTAGACTTACTTTTTAGAGTTGCTACTATTCTCTGCTTTCTTAGCCTCATGCTTCTTTCACTCTCCTCATTTAATTACAAATACTTTGGGTCTATCAGGCCACACTTTTGCTTTCATTTCCTTGAGCTATTTTGTCCAATTGAAAGGGTTTACTGTATTCCACAACCTTAATCGGTGTTTTCACTCTGAGAGCTCTTAATCTATTTAGAGATTTACAACTTGATTTGATCCCCGCCATAAACCGGAGTTCTAATCAGTCTTTGTTATTCAACAGGTTTCTTGGTTTTATCGTTTATTATTTGGGAATGAGAAATGTTTCTTCCAACCCCATAAGTTGGAAGTTCACATTTCTGGATTTTCTCTATTCCCTTTCATTCCTGCTTTCAAACCGGTCAGTTCTTGTCTAAAGTCATTTCTTTCTTGTATTACTTTGTTAAATGCACTCAATGGTAACAGACAAATGCTAGTAACTTTCTGCTTCCCATACTTAAAAAAAAAAAAAAAAAACTCCCAAAACCACAAACTAATTAGGTACATTATCTGCTTTCCAAGCTATCACATGACAGTTTTACAAAGTACTTTTATACTACATAATGTGGGTCACCTCCTTCTAATCTCTGATGTCTATTCTCTTATTATCTGCCACTTGGCCTCTAAGCCAAAGCCATGTATTTCAAGTAGTGTTTGGATTGTGTGTTTTTCTCTTGGCCATAGTAGTACTCTACTTCAGAATACCAATTTCTGTATCAATCAGAATAGGCTATGTGATGCTGATGTGAAAATGTTTAAAATTTAAAATTTTTAAATGTTAAATCTTTTTAAATTTCAGAGACTTAAAACACCACACATTTATTCCTTCCTCAAGCTACATGGCCATTGATGGTTCAACAAAAAGAGCTCTGCTCATGGTAAACACTTAAGGACCCGAGCTCATGGCAGCCACCATCTCTACTACTGCTAGATGTCATGCCAGAGGAAGAAAAGAGCTTTGCAGGGTCTTTAACTGGTAATTAAATTTTTGGCCCAGAAATGATACTTGTCACTTCCACTCACAACTCAGAACTAAGCATATGGACCTACCCAACCATAAAGGAGCCTGGATGTTCATTCTTACCATATGGTTGGAAGGCAGAAAGCCAAAACTGTATGGAGAATAGCATTAATGATACCTGCTTGGTATTAAAAAAGAAAAGATGCTCAATCTTGAAAAATACACATAGTATAATGGAGATAATAAGAATCGCCAAAAGTACATCTCCAGAGATAATGGTGAATATTTTTGTGTTCTCCTTTCCATTCGTTTTTTTCCCCCCTAACCACATCACATTGAATGCTGTAAATATACCCATATATCCTATGCTATTTGTTACTTCCTTATTGCTGGGAATGAGGTTGTTTCTAATTTCTTCACACTTATAAATATTCTGATGTACATAAGTCCTTATATGTCTTGGTACATAAGTCATTTTCTGCAGTTCTGACCTTACTTCAAGGTGATAATTACTAGGTTGAAAAGCAGAAGGATGAAAAACTCTTTTCAGGATCTTGTTAAGTGAGGCCAGCATTGCTTACTAGAAAGGTAGGCATTGGTTTGTACTTTCACTAACAGTGTAACCAAGGACTACCTCATCGTTCCATTTCAGCACTGAATCGCACTTACCTAAACATGTTTTCTTTATTCTATTTTTGGAAATTTTCATAACACATCCCAGGGTTTTATGAAAATAAGTAATTACCAAGATACAGGTGAAACATCCTGTAATGGGTTTTGCTTTAGTTTTTTGGTATCACAAATGAAAAATGTTCAGGAAAATGTTGATTTTATTTATGTATTTCTTTAGAGACGGAGTCTCACTCTGTCGCCCAGGCTGGTTGCAGTGGCGCAATCTCGGCTCACTGCAACCTCTACCTCCCAGGTTCAAGTGATTCTTCTGCCTCAGCCTCCTGAATAGCTGGGACCACAGGGGTGTGCCAACTCGCCCGGCTAATTTTTTTGTATTTTTAGTAGAGATGAGGTTTCACTGTGTTAGCCAGGATGGTCTCGATCTCTTGACCTCGTTATCTGTCCACCTCGGCCTTCCAAAGTGCTGGGATTACAGGCATGAGCCACCGTGTCAGGCCCTCCAATTTGATTTTATTAAAGCTTCAAGACAGAAAAGTACAGTGAGGCAAGAGGCCTTATAATTAGGGCTTTAAGATGTTAAAAGATTTTCTTTGATGCAGTTCTAGTTAGTAATATGCTGCTAAAATAATTTGGCCACATTTGGAGTCCTCTTCCTTCAAGGGTGTTGGAATAGTTTGGCACATATATGATTAAAGGTTACTCTAGGTCATGTTTGATGGCACAGACAGGTTGACCTGAATTCCCAACTCTAATCCTAGACCTCTCATCATTTTCTGGAAGAGAATGGAGACTTCAGTTACGAGTTAGGGAAAGCAAGAAAGACATTCAATATGAGCAAACATATAAAGATATTTTCAGAAAGGGGCCAGGGCTATTAAGATGGTATAACGGGGCGATGGAATAATGATTAACAAGGAAGATACACTGGGTGATGAGAGCTAGTCTTTCTGAAGAGAGGTTACTGTGTTGGAAGCTGAAAGACTGAGGGGGCGTGACTGCCCTCAGCATTCCTGCTGGGTGGCATACTCAGTTTGTCAGTTTGCCAACATTATGCATTTATGAGAACAGTTTGCTGTTTACTCATCATACAGCCTTCAGTGGTATACTGAGTTGATCACGACCCTCAATCTTTCGGCCTCCAACATTATTGTAGCTAAGACCCAAGTGACAGCAGGAGCCAGTCAAGTGAAGATCAGGGCGGAGCTATTGAGGCAGGGACACAGTACATAGGTCAGGGAAAACTCCCAGGCTGATAGCTTGTTGTGATTGCAGCAGAGGGTCATGGCAGTGGTAGGAGATCTGGCCAGAAAAAAAGGATCAAGGTCATTGTGGCTCAGGTGAAAGCAATGAAAACAATGACGTACTTAAACAGAAGTCAAATCTGATTTACATTTTAAAAAGATCCTTCTGCGTGTGGTAGCAAGAATGGAGTGAGGAGCTAGAGAGGATGGAGACTGGATGAGGATGGTAGGGATGCAGCTGGAAAGAGGGACTGATACTAGGTCCCTCTGGAAGGCCTGTTGTTGGGGTATACAAAGAAGGATGAGGAAAAGAGAAATCAAGGACTGGGTCATGAGCTTGAGCTCATGGGTGGACAGTGCTGCCAATTCTTGAGGGGGAATTAAGAAGGGGAGAAGAAGAGTTCTACTTGTTAAATTTCAGATGCTTGCTTGACATTCAAGTCGGCACTTAGATACATACATCTGGAAAGAAAAGATAAATTGGGGAATTACTTACAGATCTACCTCATTCTGTTTTTCTTTTTTTTTTTCTTCTTGAGACAGAGTCTTGCTCTGTCGCCCAGGCTGGAGTACCGTGGTGTGATCTTGGCTCACTCTGTCTCCAGGGTTCAAGGGATTCTCTAGCCTCAGCCTCCCGAGTAGCTGAGATTACAGGTGTGTGCCACCACGCCCGGCTAATTTTTGTATTTTTAGTACAAACGGGTTTCACCATGTTGCTCAAGCTGGTCTTGAATTCATGAGCTCAAAGTGATCCACCCACCTTGGCCTCCCAAAGCTCTGGGAATGCAGGTGGGAGCCACTGCTCCCTTCCTCATTGTTTTAAAATCTTCATAGCCTTGTGCCTTACTGATATACCATCAGCCATATAATAAATAGCTCCATTCAATGATAAACTAGGTGGATCCCAGTTTATAAAAAAATATTACTACCTGTATTTCAAGCAATAAAATAAAATTTCTATACAATATCTTAGTACCATTTGTGCACTATAACTTCAAGTTCAGTTCTAAAAGTAGAATTGCTGAGACTAAGAATATGTGCGTTTTACATTTTTTTGCACTTTACATTTTGATAAAAATCTTTAGACGTATTAGCATCTATCTATGCTTGCAGCAACTCTGATGCTTTCTTACATTCAGGCTAACGCTTTTTAGTTTTCCAGATCTAGCTGTGGAAAAATGGTATCTTATTATTTCAATTTCCATTTCTTAGGAGTGGGATTGGGTTTCTTCATATCTGCTAGCTATCTACCTTTGTTCTTCATGCATTCATTGATTTGATTTTGAAGTTTGTCCAGAGATTCTCTGTGTCCCCATAGGTGCCATTCAGAGGTCCTATACTAAGGCATGGACAAAGTGGTGAGCTCTCTGTTGGCAGGGACCTGGCGCTTTCATCCTGTGTCCTTAGCACCCGGTAGAGGTCCAAGGGGGCTCCTGGTCTGGGCTGGGAAGGTGACCAACACGGGGTTGGGGGTTGAGGTGGGGGTCGGGGAACTGGGGTAGGTTGTACAGAGGAAAAGGCACAGGTGAGGGGTGGGGGAAGACGAAGATGGCTGGACAGATAATAAGGGCGTAGGAAAGACATTCAGATTTCACTGAGCGAAGGGCTTTTAAAAACTGATGCTAGAAAAACTTTACTTGCTGTTGTAAAAAACCATCTGTGTGAAGTAGAAATTGGTATCAATAACATTATAGAGAATACGTTCTAAAAAGTAAAGGTAGCTGGATGTAAAATTCTGGTAGCAGTTTAATATCCTAGATGGTTAGGTTGAGGCCAGCAACTAATGAGGACAAAAGCCTTCTCTATGGGAAATTTTGGACAATTATCTGGAGAAATATTACAGTGCGCATAAACCACATTGAATTGTTTTCAAAAGTGTTGTAAAGTTTCATGTAGTAAAAAGGTTTTAGCCACATGCCCTTCAACTTCATGGCATCGAATATATAAACACAGAAGACAGCATGCATGCAAGATATGTAACTCCCTTACATGCTAATGCATGCGATTCAAAACTGTCATGACATCTAGGGCTCTGCAACTACGAGATGACTGACGTTATGAAAAGCGTAGCCCCCCGAGTATCAACACAGGAAGCGGCCACCACCTCCTATGTGTTTTCTCTTTTTGCGTTTTTTCTTTTTTAAAATCAACTCTGCTGTTGTTGCTGCTGCTTAGCAAAACGGGTAAAAACAAAATTGCAATAATTGATGAATCAGCCACAGAATCCCCAAATTTCCTGTCGAGGAATCCTCTCGGCCTCTCTCCAGCGTGCTTCCAAAAGTTGCAAAAATACGGAGGGCGTCTGGGCAGGCGCTGGCAACAGCCCTCCGGAGTCCGAGCTCCCACCCACAGGCCACGAGGTAGCAGACAGCCGGATCGGGTGGAAGGGCCGCCCTTTTCTTCGTAGCCTCCAAGGGAGCGGGAACAAAAAAACGAAACCAAAACCTGCCTGCTCGCTCCTCTCCCCATCCCCCGCGTTCCGCTGGTTGTGGGCTTCCTGCGGCCGCCGAGGGCGCGTCTCTCCTCCGCCATGGCAAGTTCCTTTTGCTTTGGATTTTGCGGAGCAGGTCCATGCCTGCACCGTCGCCATGGTCCCCTAGAAGGGCGCGGAACCGGGCGCGACGGGCCAGGGTGCAGGGCTGCGCGGGAAGGGGCGGCGCGCGGAGGGGCCCTGGGGATCCCGGAGAGCCGTCCACCCCGGCGGGCAAACTCAGGTCAGCCTCGCTGCAACTTCCCGGGTGGCGGCACTGCGTGCTCCTGAAATTCACATGCGGCGGTGCGGTGTAGGCCCGCTCCAGAAGCGCAGGACTAGGCTGCCACCTCCCGCACCCACTGCACAGGCGACGGGGACGCAGCCGTTTCCTCGAGGAGCTGCTTCGCAGGCTATTAGGGCTTAACTGTTGGCCTCCCACGCCTCGGGGGGAACAAAAGTGGACTGATTAGCCAGAAATGGAGGCCACAGTGCCTTTAGAAAAGGGCTGGTAAGAACGAGGACGCAAGTCAGGAAGACATCCTCATGTCTTATGTCTGCCTTGGTGCGAATTCTTGTCTTTTGTGGTCTTAGTTTTCCCTCTAGAGACACAAAGAACGTTTTTACTATTAGTGCTGGTGAGGAAGAAAAGTTAGCAAATTCAAAATGTAGCCTCTGTGTTTTGTTTTGTTTCCATCAATCGCATAAAAGCCTTGGCAAGGCCTTTAATTCCTGCTCTGAAATGCTAGAGTCCCGGAAATGCAAAAGCAATTGTGAGAGGCAAGTGCGTTTTTGTTGACCTCGTGGCGGTAAAGGCGTCGTCATTCAAAATGAACAACTGATTTTGAGAAAATCAATATAAACAAATGCAGTGAATGAATCTTCTTTTTCTTCCCAATGCCTTACTTACAAAAGTAAAGTTTTTCTATATACTTTTTGCTTTCTGATAAGATGGCCAAGTCTGTTATAACACAATACTGATGCAAGGAAAAGCGCCATCACCTTAGTATCTCTTGGCTAAAAGCTGCTGGTTGCAAAGTCCTTGAAAGGACTGTCTTTCTCTAGGACAATTCTTTATCTTAATCGTGGGTAGAAGAGATTAATAACCCTCATTATTCATAACTGACCTCAGTAAAATTATCTGTATTAGCCATACTTTCTCCAACCTACGAAACGAAGGACAAATACTGGCAAGTCATTGAAGTACTAATTCATTAGATGATTCATAGAAACTAGTTCTTACCAAACAAAATTTACAGCTTTATGTTTTTTTCTCCTAAAAATACTGGTTCAGGGAGAAGTTTCTTTGATTTTAAAGATAAATTACATGTAGACATTCAAATAAAGAAATACAGTATTAGTACTAATGAGGGCATGGAACTGAAGTAAGATTTCCTGAGTTTAAATTAATTGCATGTTTTTCTTGGATATTGTTGGAGTGCAGAAAAAGATCCCCTGCCGGGCGCGGTGGCTCACTCCTGTAATCCCAGCGCTTTGGGAGGCCAAGGCGGGCGGATCACGTGAGGTCAGGAGTCTCTACTAAAAATACAAAAATTAGCCGGGCGTGATGGCACCCACCTGTAGTCTCAGCTACTCGGGAGGCTGAGGTAGGAGGATCACTTGAACCCAGGAGGCGGAGGTTGCACTGAGCCAAGGTCGTGCCATTGTACTCCAGCCTGGACAACAGAGCGAGGCTCCGTCTAAAAAAAAAAAAAGACTTTGAGAGGCCAAGGGGGTTGTGGAGCACGAGGTCAGGAGTTCGAGACCAGCCTGGCCAAAATGGTGAAACCCCCGTCTCTACTAAAAATACAAAAATTAGCCGGGCATGGTGGCTGGTGCCTGTAGTCCCAGCTACTCGGGAGGCTGAGGCAGGAGAATCACTTGAACCTGGGAGGTGGAGGTTGCAGTGAGCCAAGATCACACCACTGCACTCCAGGGTGGGTGACAGAGCGAGATTCCGTCTCAAAAAAAAAAAGAAAAAAGAAAAAAGAGAAAGATCTCCCAAAAGAAATAAACACAAATGAGTGAGTGAATCTTCACTAGAAAAATAAAGTTTTTCTTTATGCCTTTTGCTTTCTGATATGATGTCCCTGCCTTTATTCTTACATTGACAGGGTTGAGCACTTCTATTTTTTTGTAGCCATATTTAAATCTTCAATATTTTTGTTTTTATTTTATTTTATTTTTTTTTGAGACAGAGTCTCACTCTGTCACCCAGGCTGGAGTGCAGTGGCACGATCTTGGCCCACTGCAACCCTCACCTCCCGTGTTCAAGCCATTCTGGTTCCTCAGCCTCTGGAGTAGCTGGGATTACAGGTGCCTGCCACCACTAATTTTTGTATTTTTAGTAGAGATGGGGTTTCACCATGTTGGCCAGGCTGATCTCAAACTTCTGACCTCAAGTGATCTGCCCACCTCAGCTTCCCAAAGTGCTGGGGTTACAGTCGTGAGCTATTGCACCTGGCCTTTTTTAAGAGTTAGCAGGTTTGTCTAAAGGTAAAAACCAATAATAATGTAAACAGTAAATATTGTTTATAGCAGGTCCCAATAGTGTGCTGTGATTACTTTTTCTCCTTTTGGTCCAATGTTATGTGTATTTTTCCTTTTCCACTTCTAGGAAAATGTTCCCAGCAAATGGGTCAAATGGATTCCCTCCCTCCCTCCCTCCCTCCCTCCCTCCCTCCCTCCCTCCCTCCCTCCCTCCCTCCCTCCCTCCCTCCCTTCCTTCCTCCCTTCCTTCCTCTTTCTCTTCTTTTCTCCTTTCTCTTTTCTTTTCTTTATTTCTCTTCTTTCTTTCTTTTCTTTTCTTTTCTTTTTCTTTCTTTCTTTCTTTCTTTTTCTTTCTCGTTCTTTCTTTCTTTTTCTTCTTTTTCTTTCTTTCTCTTTTCTTTCTTTTCTTTTTGCATTCCATGATTTTTTTTTTTTTTTGGGACAAAGTCTCCCTCTATTGCCTAGGCAGGCTGGAGTGCAGTGGTGCTCACTACAACCTTCACCTCTCAGATTCAAGCCATTCTCCTGTCTCAGCCTCCCAAGTAGTAGCTGGGACTATAGGCATGTGCCACCACGCCCAGATAATTTTTGTTATTTTTGGTAGAGATGGTATTTCACCAGGTTGGCAGGCTGTCCTCGAACTCCGCCTGCCTTGGCCTCCCAAAGTTCAGGGATTACAGGTGTGAGCCACCTTGCCCAGTCTGCATTCCATACTTTACTTAAAATCATGCAAGTACTTATGATTTTTAGGCTGGGGCCCCTTCAAATCCCATAAATGGGGGAGAACTTGCTCTGGGATATAAATGCTAGCAGATTCTCTCTGGAGTGTTCATTCAGGCTTTTTTTTTTTTTTAGACAGAACCTTGTTCTGTCACCCAGGCTGGAGTGCCGTGGTGCCATCTTGGCTCACTGCAGCCTTGAGCTCCTGGGCTCAAGTGATCCTCCGATCCTCCTATCTCCACCTCTGGAGTAACTAGCTGGGACTACAGGTGTGCACCACCACACCTGGGTAATTTTTTGTGTTTTTGGTAGAGACCGGGTTTCATCTGGATTACAGGCGCCTGCCACCACACCCAGCTTATTTGTAGTAGAGACGGCATTTCACCACGTTGACCAGGCTGGTCTAGAATTCCTGACCTCAGGTGATCCATCCGCCTCGGCCTCCCAAAGTGCTAGGATTACAGGTGTGAGCCACCGTGCCCGGGCTTCTTTTTAAAATTGTTTTACTTTCATTTTATGGGGCTCTTGGGATGGACAGGACATTGTGTGTGTGGTGTGTGTGTGTGTATGTGTGTGTATGTGTGTGTGTGGGTGCTTACACTGTCTTCCTGATCTGGTAGGTCAGAAATAGTTTCAGTGGAGTCCTATTGAATAGAGAGGCCTCTGAACTGAGGGCCCCAAATTCCTTTCTGGTCTGCTAACCATTACTGTAGCCCATGAGCTGTCCTGTCCAACCCCAGGTAACTTAGGACAGCTTATGTTTGAGCTTGGGTGGACTAACTGTATAAAAATTGGGAGAAGCTTATAAATCCATTTCCCGAAATGAGGCTGAGGGACAAATTAAAACATTTAAATAGAAGCCTTAACTGGATAATAAAAGCTCAAAGAGAATGAGCCCAAGGAAGGATTTACTTGCAGTTGATACTCTGTGTCTAGCATGGTGGCAGGGTCTGCAATAGTGTGTATTTGTTATGGCTGACTTCAGATATGTGCTGGAAGGCAGGATTTACTCCGTTGCAGTCCCTATGTTATTGCCAGGGCTTTGTTTGTTTGTTTGTTTATTTATTTAGAAACGGAGTCTCTTGCTGCCCAGGCTGGAGTGCAGTGGTATGATCTGGGCTCACTGCAACCTCCACCTCCTGGGTTCAGGTGATTCTCCTGTCTCAGTTTACCGAGTGGCTGGGATTACAGGCGCTCGCCACCACGCCCAGCTACTTTTTGTATTTTTAGTAGAGACGGGGTTTCACCATGTTGGCCAGGCTGGTCTTGAACTCCTGACCTCAGGTGATCTGCCTGCTTCAGCCTCCCAAAGTGCTGGGATTACAGGCATGAGCCACTATACATGGCCCAGGGATTTTTTTTTTTTTTTTTATGATAACTTTCCTGATTCTGACAAAGTAGGGAATGTGTTTCTTAGTCTCTCACATACTTTAGACTCTACAATGTAAAGAAAACATATAGCCACCTCCAAATACCATATTTTGTGGTTAGTTTGACTTATTTTTAATTAATAAATTTTTAAATTTATATTTTTGATCTTTTCCTTTGTAACTTCTTCCATTATTTTTAGACCTTCCTAAATCAGACAAATATTAACCAATATTTTCAACTTATTAAAAAAAGGATGGTAACTTCTTCCATTATTTTTAGGGCTTCCTAAATCAGACAAATATTAACCAGTATTTTCAACTTATGAAAAAAAGGGTGGCTGGGTGTGGTGGCTCATGCCTGTAATCCCAGCACTTTGAGCAGCTGAGGCAGCAGATCACTTGAGCTCAGGAGTTTGAGACCAGCCTGGCCAACACGGTGAAACCTTGTGTCTACTAAAAATACAAAAATTAGCTGGGTGTGGTGGTGGACACCTGCAATCCCAGCTACTTGAGAGGCTGAGGCAGGAAAATTGCTTGAACCCAGGAGGCAGAGGTTGTAGTGAGCTGAGATCACGCCACTGCACTCCAGCCTGGGTAACAGGGACTCCATTTCAAAAAAAAAAAAAAAAAAAAAAAAAAAAAAAAAAAAAAAGAAAGGTTTAATTTTTACATTTAACTCTTAAATTCATACAGAGTTTATGTTGGTATATGGTGTGAAGCAAGGATTTACTCCCCTATACCCCTTTTAAAAAGTATCTAAACAGCTGCACCAGTACTTTTATAGAATCAGATATTCTCTCTACTGAAGTGTGATGTCACCTTTATTACGTAGAGTCTTGTATTTTTAAAGAATAACCTACTGTTTCTCTTACAGGCATCAGTTTTGAATGTCAAGGAATCCAAAGCTCCTGAAAGAACGGCTGTAGTTGCTGGTCTTCCAGTTGGCCTTTTTAGTGATCAATTATTGGCCCTATTAGTAAAGAACCACTTCCAAGACATTAAGAATGAGGGTGGAGATGTTGAAGACGTGATATATCCGACAAGAACCAAGGGAGTTGCATATGTAATATTCAAAGAAAAAAAAGGTATTTCTAAATCAAATTTTTGTAATTTTAGAAATACTTCTTCAATGAAATTTAAAAATTACATTTTATTAAAATGATCCACAGAACTGGTAAATTTTAAAGTAGCTTTTTTTTCTTTTTTTTTTGTTTTGAGACAGTCTCACTCTGTTGCCCAGGTTAGAGTGCAGTGGTGTGATCTCAGCTCACTGCAACCTCCACCTCCCAGGTTCAAGTGATTCTCCTGCCTCAGCCTGCTGAATAGCTGGGATTACAGGAGGTGTCCACCATCACACCCAACTAATTTTTGTATTTTTAGTAGAGACGGAGTTTCACCATGTTGGCCAGGTTGGTCTCAAACTCCTGACCTCAAGTGAGCTGCCTGCCTTGGCCTCCCAAAGTACTGGCATTACAGGCGTGAGCCACCACGCCTGGCTGAAGTAACTTTTTTTTAAAAAAATATTTTATTGTGAATATACAAATGGCATGATACTGCTTTAGGAAGAAAAGATATGAAAATGGCTCATGATAAAGTTGCTAGTGACTGGCAAATTCTTGAAAACTTTTTTCTGAATTTTGAATCTGTCTGTATCTTGGGGTGAAAGTGTTACATTTTATTGTAGAAAACCTGTAAAATACAGACAAAATGGAGAAAAACCCCATAAAGATGATATATAATCTCATAAACGAGATGACTACTTTGGGAATTTTCAGGTGGCCTCAACTATATATTTTAGAATAAGTAGATATTCTAATATCGTATCTGCCTCATTACTGGCAAAGTTGAATTGAGAAGTATGGCTTGACTCTGAGATCAGATTGAGTCATTCTGCTCCCTGCACCCAATTCCTGACTTAGATGGTGAGGAAACTGGGTTGGCAGAGCACACACACCCCTTCAGCCTCATGGAACGGGCAACCTTCTTTACAACTTAGTGGCTGGCAGAAAATACATTGCCAGAGAAAAACAAGTCTCCATGCCAGGCTCTTGGAGGTGAACATACCACATGGGGGTAGGAGCAGAGGAAGAGACCTTGCTTTGCTTGAGGGAAGACAGAGTCCAGAGAAAGATCCAAGGCACTATGGATTTTCAGTACCTTTAGCTGTCACCATTAATTAAGTCATTTCTTCTCAATGGGGATGTTCAGGTAAGGGAGGGCAGGAGGGGTCTCGGGGGCTCAGTGGCTCAGTATTTCTCTAAGGAGATGGTAGTGTTTTTGAAAGTTAATATTTTATATGTTGAATTGGCAACTCAGAGAGAGATTGAGAGGGAGAGATTGGCCTTGGTCATTCATTCATAAATATTTTCTGAGTACCTATTATTTACCAGGCAACATGCTAGGTCTTGAGGATACAGCAATGAGTGAAATAGGCAGAGTCTTTTTTTCTTGAAATGTACATCTGGACAGATTTTAAACAAATGAATCTATAATATGTTGGGTGCTTTATTTATATACAACTTAGATATTTGTTTATTTAAATATTTTTATTTATGATTATATATTCATAAATAATAAGTGCTACGACAAGATATAAAGAAGAATAAAGGGATAGAATATGATGGAAAGTGCTGTTTTAGATGACTAGGAAGGGAAATGCTCTGTTTAGATGACATTTGAGCAGAAGCCAAGTAAGGGAATGATTCATGCAGATAAGCAGGGAGAACATTCTAGGCCAAGGGAAGGACTGGTAATTCTGTGAGTGGGGAGCATGCTGGGTGTGTGGAAGAACAGCAAGGAGGCCTGTGTGGCTGGAGTGGAATGAGCTGGGGGATAGTGATAGGAAATGTGGTTAGATGGGGAGCTGGGGCCAGTTTATGCTCAGTAATTGCTGAATCATGGCAAGGTGTCTGGGATTTTATTCTGGGTGACAGGGAAGGTTTCAAGCAGGGGATTGACAAGATTGGACTGCCTTTTCTTAAATGAGCAACCTAGCGGGTGTTTGAAGAAGACGAATTACTATTCATCGTTGGTTTTGATAGGGCAGTAGCAGGGCAGGTGATAAGAACTGGTGGGTATTCGGGACATGTTAATGGATTAAATGTCATTTTCTGCGGTAGAGAACACTGGGGATAGAATACATTTGGAAGGGAGATAGTTATCAAGAGTTCAGTTTGGGTCAATGAGATGCCTATTAGGATAATGAGGTAGAGAGTTCTATAGGCAGAAGGGAGAAAGATGGAGGCTGAAGATAGAATTCTGAAAACGATTCATGTAGAGATGGTGTCTAAAGCCATGGAGATTGTTGAGATCACCTAGGGAATGGGTATAGGTTAGCAAAGAAGCATGAGGCCTGAGGTCCAGGTCTTGCCAGCATCTAGAGAATGGGAAGAGAGGAGGATTAGGAAGGAGACTCAGCAGGTCAGCCAGTGAATTGGGAGGAAAACCAGAATAGTATAACTTGAATCAAGAATGTAAAGTCTTCTTGTGAGTTAACAGAGATGGGGATATACCTTTATTTTTTTTATTCATGCATATAATGCCTTGTGTGTTTTATAACATGTGATTTGGATCATACTTACACATAAAATGAACTTTAATGAGTTAAAGTGCAACAAAAAAGTGATCTGAATGTTGAATTTAGAGGAAAAATGTAGAAAAAAGCTTAGACATTCTTGTATAATTGAATATGCCTATTTTATTAAAAAATTATTAGTGTATCGTGCCATAAACACTTTTGATGCCAGTGTTTCCACTTAGTTGCAGAGAATGTCATCAGACAAAAGAAACACCGGCTAGCAAGGAAGGCTAGACATGCTGAACTCACAGTCTCTCATTTTAGTGACAAGGTAAGGTGTGATGCTGAAGGTGTACTGATAGTCCTGTATCCCATTTCTTCTTTGAAGTTTTTCTTACGGCAGGAGACACAAAGTGCTCTCACTCCATGACTTCTAGGAAAGAAAATGCAAACTCCCTGAGTCAGTGTTAAAGGCCAACCCTGGCCCTTGAAATTTTGGTTATCGCCTTATCTGTTTTTATCTTTCTATGTGTGTCACTTAATGTTTTATTTTACAAAATGTGTATTTTTTGAGACAAGGTCTTGCTCTGTCACCTAGGCAGTGGCATACTCTTGGCTCACTCTAACCTCTGCCTCTTGGGGTCAGGTGATTCTCCTGCCTCAACCTCCCGAGTAGCTGGGACTATAGGTGTGCACCACCAGGCCTGGCTAATTTTTGCAGTTTTTGTAGAGACAGGGTGTCCCTATGTTGCCCAGGCTGGTCTTAAACTCCTGGACTCAAGCAATCCTCCCACCTCAGCCCCACAAAGTGCTGGGATTACGGGGGTGAGCCACCACGCCCAGCCTCACTTAATGCTTTTAAAGTGATGGTAAGCTCTTATACTGTCATGGATGATGGCAGGTACCAACCTAAAGGCTTATTTTGGGAAAACACAATTAGAATGAACATTAAAAAGAAGCTTTGAAGAGACAGGAAATAAGAAAAAGAGGAAAAAGTTAAAATACAAAGCAATGGTTTACTAACTTGATTCTGTAAGACACTCAGAATTGTATGCAGCCATCTGATGAACTTTAGACTGGGAGTGGGAATGACTCTTGGGGGACCCCT